>NC_045438.1:145443257-145659087 GCF_002776525.5 Piliocolobus tephrosceles
TTTCCTTTCCTTTCCTTTCCTTTCCTTTCCTTTCCTTTCCTTTCCTTCTTCCTGTAGTTGCTAGTTGCTTGTTGTGTGTGTGTGTGTGTGTGTGTGTGTGTGGCAAATTGTGTTTCCTGAAAATGGTCACCAAAGTTTATCCCATGCCCACATGCTCTTTCTTCAATGTGACATTGGCATTCCTTCAACAAGAGGTGCGTTCTGCATTCCCTCCTGCTTAAATCTGGCTGGGCCTATGACTACAGCGGAAGTGACAATATAGCTTGCTAGGCTAAGTTAGAAAAGACAACTTAGCTGCTGCCTGATCCTCAAGGGATGTTTGCCCTTGAGATGTGGCCCATAAGCCTATGGGGAAGACAAGTAAATGTTGAACAGCCACATCTGTAGGTTTCTGGCCACAGCCCCAGGTGAAATCACAGCTCACAGTCAGACATGAGTGAAGGAGCCACCAGTTATTTCAGCCTCCAGTCTTTCAGATGACCCAGCTGACTCTGAAGGAAGCAGTAAGAAGATGTCCCCACTGAGCTCCATCCAGATTGAAGATTCATAAGCAAAATCAATGTTCTTGTTTTAAGCAATCCATTTTTGTGGTTGTTTTGCAGAAACAGCTAGAATGTTTTTTAACAGAATTTTAAAATATTATTTCAAGTTTATAGAGAACTTAATATAATAAGGCATACAACTCTCATATATTCTTTATTGAGATTCCACAATTGTTTACATTTTGTCTGATTTGCTTTACCAATTCCCCTGAAATATGTTTTTCTGAACCATTTGATAGTAAGTTGGAGTCATCATGCCCCTTTACAGCTAAGTAATTCATTATGTGTTTCTAATAAAAATATATTCACTAACATGACAGTTTAATTATCAAAACCAGGAAATTAATATTAATGCAATATAATTATCTTATCCACAGTCAATATTCAGGCTGCCAATTGTCCCAATAATGTTCTTATAGCTGTTGTTTTCTGAGCCTAGAATCTAATCGAGTATCATTCATTGCACTGAGTTTTCATGTAGTTTACTCTTTCTGAATCTCAAACTATTTTTCAGCTTTCCCTTGGCTTTTTGGACTTTGATATATGTGAAGAATATGGACCAGTTATTTTGTCCAAATAACTGTCCTCCAATCTAGGTGTATCTGATATTTCATCATAATTAAATGTACTTGTTTAGCATAAATATCACTGAAGTAAGTTTGTGTTCTTGTAAATGTGGCATATTATAAGAGACATGCTGTTGGTTTGCCTGTTGGTGGTGAAACTGACTTTGATCACTGTTCAACATGGTTACTGCCAGCTTTCTCTATTGTAATGTTAATATTTTTTTCCATTTGTATTTAGTACATAATTTGGGGACAGGCAATCTGAGGCTATGCAAATATCCTGGTTCTCATCCAATCTTTACCCACTCATTGTGCCGTGCACTAAATTTTCTAATCCCATTCTTCTTCTTTTATTTGTTAATTGTCATTCTACTGAAGGAAAAGATTTCTCTTTGCTTTTTAAAATTTATTTATATTAGTATGGATTCATAGATTTTAATTCTATTTAATGGATTATATAATCCATTATTATTATGACTTTTTCTTATAGCCAAATTATCCCACCTTTATTTTTTATTTTTATTTTTTATTTTTTGAAACAGAGTTTTGCTCTTCTTGTCCAGGCTAGAGTACAATGGCACGATCCCAGCTCACTGCAACCTCTGCCTCCCACGTTCAAGCAGTTCTCCTGCCTCAGCCACCCTAGCAGCTGGGATTATAGGCATGTGCCACCGCTAATTTTGTATTTTTAGTAGAGCAGAGGTTTCTCCATGTTGGTCAGGCTGGTCTCGAACTCCTGATCTCAGGTGATCTGCCCGCCTCGGCCTCCCAAAGTGTTGGGATTACAGGTGTGAGTGACTGCTCCCAGTCAGATCCCACCTTTAACCAATAGGAGCATCTTCAGGCTCCCGCCTTTAACCAATAGGAGCATCTTCAGGCTGGCTCTGTTATTCATTTGCCATCATTCTTTGAGTACTTCCTCAATTTATGGTACAAGAATATGTTCCAGTCCTTATCTCAAAGGGGCCCTAGTTCCTATGAGTAAAGAATGGTATTTAGAAACCAATTTCTGATTACTAGAAATGCTCATTGTTTCTTCAGTATTATTGCTTCTAGGCACTCAGTGAACAGAGGTAGGACACAAACACACACACACACACACACACACACAGGATTTGGCCAAGGAAGAAAACCCACTATGCAAAATCTAGAATCAAGGATGTTTAATAGAGATTAGATTTTACACAGTCATGAGATGCTCAGAGAATTTATATAAATCTGTTGCTTTAGCATCCAGCTCCAAGCAAGACAGGTAATGAGAAATGAATGTGCAGTGAGGAAGACTGGGGAAGACCAAACTATAATAAATCTGGACAATCTGGAACTGCATCTGTCTGCAACTGCCTCTAATATGATGAGGCAGAAAAATCTGGTGCTCAAACCTTGGAGCTGCACATTTACTTGACCCAGGACTGAGAAAAGCTAAAGAGCAGATGCAGTAGGAGGTATAGCTGCTGCCAGCCTGGCTGCTGCCTCCCTTAGTGCATCCTTGCTTCTGCCATTAAATCAACGAAACGTGTATGAATTGTAATCGTCTGTGCCCTACACTGAACTTTCAGATCACACATAAGTCTCTCTGTGGCCAGTCCTAGCTAAGACATTTAAAGAGGGATATTGGGGGAAATGTAGCTCCGGTTTAGCTAAGTTGACCCAGTAAACACTGCGTCTGATGGTCTTTATTAAAGAGTAAAGAGAAAAAAAGCATTTTCCAGATCAATAGCTGCATTGTGTTGATTTCCTACAACTGCAATTAGAGTTACCATGTGATTAAGTTGCAATAATCACTGTCATTTTCCAAGATCCATCTGTCGTTTGCAAGTCAAATAGGTGAGCTGAGTGGGATGAAGTGGGAATCACTACCTCCTGAATCTTTCAAGTCTTTGATGATGATGCTAATTTCTGCAGTCCCCTTAGAAACGGGGCATTGCTTTCTACAAATAGAACTCTCTCATAGCTTCCAGTTTATCCTTTCTACCAGAGTTGCTCAAGCCAGATAACCACTTTGGAGTTTTTGCCAGTTGTTTTCAAATATTCATTTCTCAACTAGGGAAGAGGGGCAGGCAGGTGATTTTGTGAAACCATTGAGCCCACTATGAGATGAACCCAAGACAAAACTCCATAAACTCCAAATCCATAAGCTTCTGCGCTGACTGGTGGACCACAATGTCTCTGGATTCTAGAAATTAGTATTACTTCAGATACAGTGTTCAGTAATCCCTGAAACCTTTGAGTATTTCTCATCTCCCAATGCATACTCATCCTGGTAAATGTCCGAAAGTCTCTTTGGAAAGGCTTAAAGAAAGATGTATTGTATACATGTATGGCTATGTAACAGAGTCCTTCCTCATAGGAATCTGTCCTCATTTTCATTCAAAGGGCTCTGGGCCTGTAACTGACTCAAGCCTTGGACATGATTGAGGCAGTGATTTTCTGTGGTGCTAATTCAGGTCAGACTTCTGTTCACCAGATATATTAGTTCCCCATTGCTGCTATAACAAATAACCATAAGCTTAGTTTTTAAAACAATACATTTATTTTTTCTCTTACAGTTCTGGAGGTCTGAAGTCTAAAATCAAGGTGTCAACAGGGCTGCATTCCTTCTGCAGGCTTTAGGAGATAATCTGTTTCCTTGCCTTTTCCAGCTTTTAGAGGTCACCTGCTTTCTTTGCCTTGTGGCACTTTCTTTGTAGCATTTCAACCTCTTTCTTCCATGGCCATATCTCTTATTATCCAATCTGATCTCTTGCTTCCCTCTTGTAAGGACCCTTGTGATCACATCACACCTATTCATATAATCCAGATGATTTCCCCCTCTTAAGATCCTAAACTTGATCACACCTGCAAAGTCCTATTTTCCATAGAAGGTAAAATTCACAGGTTCCGGGGATTCATACATGGATACCTTTGGGAGGGTCCATTAGCCAGTCTGCCATGCCAGACCTAGAGCTTTTTGTTTATGCAATTCAAATAAGACCTTAATAGGAATGTCTTTCTATTGTAGTTCTAGTGACACTATGATAAATTAGACAACACCAAAGATGTCTTGGATCTTAGATATCAGGGTTCCCAAATCAAGCATATTTTTCACAGCCTTGGTGAAGGTAATATTACCTGAAACTTCCTCCAGGAGACAGAGAGTGGAGGAGCAGATCTTCCACGTTAAGTTTATTCTAACGTTCTGATGTCCGTAAGCCTTTAGATTCTTTCTTCTACAGTATACCAATAAAGTAGTGGCATTTTATCTTCATTTAGTGTAGGTCACCTATTTTCCAGGGTTCTGTCAACGCATAAAGCACACTGTTAGAGTCATACTAACCATTAGCACTAACACATTACATCCAGAATCTCTGCTTCATAAAGCCATATTAATGAATTCATCATAGCTTAACATGTTCTTTCTTCTGACAGCCCTGAAACAATGCACTTAGGTTACATTCCCAAACATGTCACCCAGGTTTCTGTCAGTATACATTGGCAAAATATTGTCAGCCTTTTTTTTTTTTTGAGACGGAGTCTCGCTCTGTTGCCCAGGCTGGAGTACAGTGGCCGGATCTCAGCTCACTGTAAGCTCCGCCTCCTGGGTTTACACCATTCTCCTGCCTCAGCCTCCCAAGTAGCTGGGACTACAGGCGCCCGCCACCTCGCCCAGCTAGTCTTTTTTGTATTTTTTAGTAGAGACGGGGTTTCTCCACGTTAGCCAGGATGGTCTTGATCTCCTGACCTTGTGATCCACCCGCCTCGGCCTCCCAAAGTGCTGGGATTACAGGCTTGAGCCACTGTGCCCGGCCATATTGTCAGCATTTTGATATGCATTATACTTCTTCATGGGTCTTGCTATTTAACTCATCCTCAGGGGCCTGACAAGACTCCAATCTAATTGTAGTCCTGGTAGCAATGAAAGCTGGGGGACGATATGTTCTGAGGAGGATCAGCCATCCACTGAAATGTTACCGCAGGGGAGACCAGTAAGGATTCTTCAGTCAAGGAGAAACTAACCACCTCAGTGTCCTTAGGAAAATGTATGTATTCAAAAGTCTCCAGGTTCATTTGCATTGGTTCTTTCATCTTGATTCCATTTTCAGGATTCCAGTTTTTCACAGTATATTACAAAAGAAACCCAGCTAATATGAGAATTAGGTTAGCATTATAATTTAGCTGTCCAAAGGATTAAACTTCAGGTTCGTTTGTTTGTTTTTTATATTTCAGCCCTGTGGCTATAGACAAAAGGGCTTCCATTAGGGAAGTCATGGAAGCTTTCAGGTTTTTCACATTACTGAACTGAGAATTTAAGGCTGTGATCTGCTTATTGTTATTCTCCAAGCTCTCCCATGCACTGAGAAGCAATCAAACAAACCCACTATACCACTTATTTTAACACAAATGTTGTAGGGCAGGAACCACACAATCACCTAAAACTTTGCCTTCTATAGGCACTTTGACGATTACCTACAAGTGGTGGCTCATTCCTTTAATCACAGCACTTTGGGAGGCCAAGGTGGGAGAACTGCTTGAAATCAGGAGTTTGAGACTAGCCTGGGCAGCATAGTAAGACCACATCTCCACACAAAATCAAAAATTAGCCAAGTGTGATGGCACATGCCTGTAGTCCCAGCTACCTATGAAGCTGAGGTGAGGGAATCTCTTGAGCCTGGAGGTCGAGGCTGCGGTGAGCCATGATCATACCACTGCACTCTAGCCTAGGCAACAGAGCAAGAGCCTGTCTTTAAACTAAATGAATAAGTAAACAAATAAATAAATAACTGTGCTGCCATTGCTTGTCAGGGACCAACAGTGTCCCCTTTCCCAATGAAAATATGGTCAGCAAAGCCTTTAAATCCAATCCAATCAGAGCTCCAATTTCAGATAACTCAAAAGCAATCCAAGGAACTTATTCCTAAAGTTTGTGCCTCTGGAACTATTTCTAATACCAGATTATCAGTAAGTGTTTGGTCAGATAAGCGGAATTAATTTAAGTAATGTACAATAAAGAAATCAATATAGAAATTCGATCTTAAACAATCTTGGGAGCAGGTTAAACTGTTTATGTACGTCTGTGCCTTCTGCATCTGGTGTTGGGTGTGTATTCATCAGGGCTAGTAACTGGGGAAGGAAGATAGGTATGTAGTAGGGCAGACCAAGAACATACCTCCTCTTTCTTTTCCCATCCCCAACCTTGGCAGTTGGGTGCCCTGAATAATAAATGGGTTCTCTTCAACATGGAGAAGCACACACCCCTGCCCCAAGAATAGGAGAAACAGGTGGAGGAGAGCTGGCAGAGGCTAGATTTGTACCCATCATACAAACAACCTGAGGTCAGTGACAATGTGAGTGAGCCACAATATCCCTGCCCTAAGTTACCTTCGAGAAATAAAGATGGCTATTATTCCATTTCTGCTTTTCAAATCCCACTCAGCTTTTCCTCTGGCTGACCTTATCATAAAAGAAAATTGTGAGAAACGTAATTCCAGCTTGGAGAAAGTATACTGGATAGAACCACTACACATAATATAAACACAGACAGACACATACACACTCATCTAGATAGATTTTTCTCTATATTTTATTAAAAACCATAAATTGATATGGATATTTATAGTTTCCATTCAATAACACATAGTATATATTCTACATATATAACATAGAGCCCAACAAGGCAGAGTGTATACCAATCTTCCCTGATTTTGATTGTGTACTTTCCTTTTCCAACAATGAGAAACCTATCTCTCTTTACTCTCAATTTGTTACCCATTTGTTCAAGCCTAAAAAACATAGGTCTTTCAGAATTGCTAATACATACATACTACTGTGAAAAAAGCAAACCTACTAATTAGGGATTGCTATGTGTTTATAGTTCCTTTATAAAGGTAAAATTTACATAAAGGGCAATGCAAATTTTTAAGAGTATAATTCCATGAGTTCTGAGAAATGTATGCAGATACTTAGTCCTTACACCTCTCAAGTTATCAAACATGTTCAACAACCCTAGAGAGTACCCTCATGTTCCTTTCCAATCAATTCTACACAACCCCTTTTCTGATGTTTTTCCCCTTAAATTACTCTTGACTATGTTAGAATGCCATGTAAATGGAATCACATACTGTGCATCTAGGTTCTTTTGCTTGGTATAATGTCAAGTGTATTGCTGCACATGTCAGTCATTTGTTACTTTTTATTGCCAAGTAGTATTCCATTATATGAACATAACAGAATTTACCTAGTCACCTTTGGATGGGTATTTTGGTTGTCTTGTGTTTAGCTGTCATAAATAAAACATCTATTAAGAAGTCCTCTTTTTGCTGTTATAAATAGAGCATCTATGAAGAAGTCCTTTTTTGAGGACATATGTTTCATTTCTCATGGATAGATATCAAGGAGTGGATACAAATGGATATAAGAAACTGTGTCTGGAATTTATTCCTTCGGGTGCGTTTTTGGTCTCACTGACTTCAAGAATGAAGCCACGGACCCTTGCAGTGACTGTTACAGCTCTTAAAGATGCTGTGTCTGGAGTTTGTTCCTTCAGATGTTCAGATGTGTTTGGAGTTTATTCCTTCCTGTGGATTTGTAGTCTCGCTGACTTCAGGAGTGAAGCTGCAGACCTTCGCAGTAAGTGTTACAGCTTTTAAAGGTGGTGTATCCAGAGTTGTTTGTTCCTCCCTTTGGGTTCGTGGTCTCACTGACTTCAGGAGTGAAGCCACAGACCTTTGCAATGAGTGTTACAGCTCTTAAAGGTGGCACATCTAGAGTTGTTTGTTCCTCCCGTTGGGTTCGTGGTCTCACTGACTTCAGGAATGTAGCTGCAGACCCTCACAGTGAGTGTTACAGCTCATAAAGGTAGTGTGAACCCAAAGAGTGAGCAGCAGCAAGATTTATTGTGAAGAGCGAAAGAACAAATCTTCCCACAGCGTGGAAGGGGACCTGAGCGGGTTGCCACTGCTGGCTGGAGTGGCCAGCTTTTATTCATTTATTTGTCCCTGCCAACTCCTGCTGATTGGTCCATTTTACAGGGCACTGATTGGTCCATTTTACAGAGTGCTGATTGGTGCCTTTACAAACCTTTAGCTAGACACAGAGCGCTGATTGGTGTGTTTTTACAGAGTGCTGATTGGTGCATCTACAATCCTTTAGCTAGACACAGAGTGCTGATTAGTGCATTTACAATCCTTTAGCTAGAAACGGAGTGCTGATTGGTGCATTTACAACCCTCTAGCTAGACGAAAAGTTCTCTTAACTCCCCACTTGACCTGGGAAGTCCAGCTGTCTTCACCTCTCAATACCCCCTCTAAACAGGACACCCCAACTGCTGTTGGGAATTGGGCGATGACTGCTCTAGCTACTTCCTGCTGGATAGGGGTGAAGAAGGGGCCTGCAGTTGTAGTGTCTTCCAGAGGGGAAGTCTTTAGGCCAAAGGGGCAGCGGGTCGGTCCAGGGGTCCTCAATAGAAATTGTTAGTTGAGCTCATTTGCGGTTCCATTTGTAAGACCATCTGTAGCTTGATGCCTCTATCCTAGAGGAAACAAATTTGACAAGGAGGTTAAAAATGTAGGGCCTGAAGGCGAGTAATAACAAGATGGCTGTCACGAGACCTAGAAAGGGGAGAAATCATGTTGCCCAACTCCAGAGGTTGTTATGAGTTTGAAAGGCTTCTGATTTCAGAAGCCTTTTCTTGTAAATGTGAGGAAGCATCTTGTACTGTCCCTGACTGGTTAGTGTAAAAACAACACTCTTCCCCTAAGAAGGTGCAGAGTCCTCCTTTCTCACTAGTGAGGAGGTCTAGGCCTCAGCAGTTTTGGAGAGTCACTGCTGCCAAAGAGTCTATTTGCGATTGTAGTTACTATCCTTACTGGACAGATTTTGTAATTTCTTGCAAACTGTCTGAGAAATCCTTGAGAGTGTGTAGTAGTAGGATAATGAAGTAGATAAGCCTGCTAGTCTGGTTCCTGTAACAGTGGCCATTTCTAGCCCTATAAATAGGGGTATTAGTTGTATGGCCCTGTGCTGACAGACTTGAGCTTTGAGGGTCACAGATAGGGTCTGATTTCCATAAGATTAAAAGTTAGGATAATACATGTTACACTGTTAACTTTTAGCAAACTTTACTTTTGTTGAAAACCTTGTAAGTTTGGGATTTTAATTTTTCTTTGCTATTAATAAAACCTTGTTCAGTCCATATTAGCTTAGAATTGGTATAGATGGCTCCTTCCTGATTCTTTAAGTGCTTTAAGGTTTAGCTGAGTGCAAACAGCTCACATTTGAGCCAATTATTAGGCAATTTTCCTAACTGCTTCTACAAGAGTTTCCTTATCACTTACTGAATACCCGTTGTGTCTTTTTCCTTAATCTCCCAGGAGGAACCGTCTACCGTCCTGTCCTGAAGGGAGTTCCTTCTAGGTCTGGTCGGACCTTTGTATGGTAATTAGTTCAGATTTAGATCCCCTGTTAGGAAACCTGCTGGGTTAAGGATTTTTGATAGGAAGGCTATGGGTCATCAGTGGCCTCAGTGCTTTTGGGCTACAACCTTGTTTACACTGACAACAGGTGGTATTTGAGGGTTATAGGGTTACAGAGAAGACCTTCAATTATCAATTATAGATTTTAAATTTACCCTGGCTTTTAAATGAATAGGGTACACTGTTTTTCTTTACTACTTCCATCTGTCTTTCTTTCTCCTCCACTTCTTCTTTGTCTCTTTCTTCCTGTGTTTCTGACTCCCTCTTTGTCTCTCTGTCTCTTCCTCTCTCTCTGTCTCTCTGACTTTCTGTCTCTTTCTCTCTTTCCTTTCTGCTGGTCTTTCCCTGCCTCTGCCAGCTGCTTCTGCTGCTGTTCTCCCCTCTCCTTCCCCTTTTGATGGCTTCAGCAGTGTAAGACTGCCAACTCCTTGGGTTTTTGCACTGTGTGCAATAACTCCATGATTTTCTTGTGGTATTTAATGGGGCTTCCCCCAGAAGTTAGAAACTCCCTTTCTTTCCGTATTACAGCATAGGCATGTAGGATTAGATAAGCATACTTGCTATCCGTATACACATTTATTCTTTTTCCCTTTCCCAGTTCTAAGGCTTGGGTAAGTGCTACTAGTTCTGATAACTGGGCGCTGGTCTCTTGGGGAAGAGGCTTACTTTCAAGTATGGTTACATCACTAACTATGGCATAACCTGTGCTTCATATCCCATTCTCCACAAATGAACTTCCATCGGTATATAGGTTAAGGTCAGGATTAGCTAAGGGGACTTCTAAGAGATCCTCTCAGGTGGCATAAGTCTGAACTATAATTTGTTGGCAGTCATGCATGACAAGTTCCCCATCCTCTGGGAGAAAAGTGGCAGGGTTGAGGGCTGCACGCATACGTATTTGAAGCACCGGTTCCTCAAGGAGTAGTGCCTGGTATCTAAGTAGGTAGTTGTCTGATAGCCATAAACTTCCTTTGGCACCTAGTATGCCGTTTACATCATGAGTAGTCCAGACAGTGAAATTCTTTCCTTGTATTATTTTGATAACCTCTGACACTAAGATGGCCACTGCCACAACTACCCATAAACAGTGAGGCCAGCCTTTTGCTACTACATCAGTTTCCTTACGTAGGTGTGCCACTGGTTGTGGGGTTGTCCTACGAGTCTGAGTAAGGACTCCAAGAGCTATCCCTGCTCTCTCTGTGATGTATAAAGAGTTTTGTTCTGTGGGAAGGCTTAAAGCTGGAGCTCATACTAGGGCCTGCTTTAAGGTTTTGAAGGCTGTTTCTGCCCCTGGTTCCCATTCTACTAGATGAGTATTTGCTCTCTTGGTCTCCTTGATTAGAGTATAGAGTGGTCTGGCCCTCTCACTGTAGCCAGGGATCCACAGTCAGCAAAAGTCGGTGATTCCAAGTAACCCCTGCAACTGTTTTAATGTCCTAGGGCGAGGATAAGCCAGTATGGGTTGTATTTGTTCCTTGCTGAGGGGCCCTGGTCCCTCTGCCTAAGATTAGGCCTAGATATTTGACCTGCTGTAGGCAAAGCTGGTCTTTCGACCTAGATGCCTTGTACCCTTGATTAGCTGGAAAGTTCAAGAGATCTAGAGTAGCCTCCTGGCATGAGGCTTCTGAACTGGTAGCCAAAAGTAAATCATCCACATACTGAAGGATCAGAGTGCCTGGACTTGAGAATTGGGCTAGTGCCTGACGGAAGAGATGAGGGCTATCCCTAAACCCTTGGGGCAAGACTGTCCATGTAAGTTGGGACGTATGGTCTGTGGGATCCTCAAAGGTAAAGAGAAACTGGGAGTCAGAGTGCAGGGGAATACACAAGAAGTCATCCTTGAGGTCCAGAACAGTGAACCATTATGCTTCCTCTGGTATTTGAGAGAGCAGGATATAGGGGTTGGGTACAACTGGATATAGAGGAATTACTGCCTCATTAGATGAGTCTAAGATCTTGCACTAGTCTCCACTGACCATTCGGTTTTTGTACTCCTAGAATTGGGGTGTTGCAGGGACTGCTGCATTTCCTTACTAAGCCTTGAGCTTTTAAATGTTTAACAATATCCTGTAATCCTTTATGAGCTTCAGGCCTTAAGGGATATTATCTTTGATAAGGAAAAGTGGTGGGGTCTTTTAGCCTGATTTGGACTGGGTGGGCATTTTTTTCCCTTCCAAATTGTCCTTCCAATGCCCAGACCTCAGGGTTGATTCCCTCAAGTAGGGGACAACAAATGGGTGACTTGTTCCCCATATTCATGTAGATAATAGCTCCAGCTTTGACTAATATATCCCTCCCTAATAAGGGTGTGGGATTTTCAGGCATAACAAGAAAGGCATGTGGAAAGAGCAAAGTCTCCCAATTACAACTGAGGAGGTGAGAGAAATACCTGGTTACAGGCCGTCCCAGGATTCCTTGGATGGTAACAGACCTTGAGGGCAGTCATCCGGGACAGGAGATTAACACTGAGAAGGCCGTGCCAATGTCCAGGAGGAAGTCAATTTCCTGGCCCTCAATGATTAAACATACCCAGGGCTCAGTGAGGGTGATAACATGAGGTGGTGCTTGCCCCGGGCACCCTCAGTCCTGTTGTTGGATCATCTGGTTGGGGGCTTCTGGCCCAGAGAACCTCGCCCTCTGGGGCAGTGCACTTTCCAGTGATTGCCTCGGCATAGTGGACATGGACGAGGGGGTGGCTTGTTTCTCGTGAACAATCTTTTTTTAAAGTGTCCTTGTAAATCACACTGATAACAAGCCCTACTGGGTGATTAGCCTGCTACATCTTCTGTCCTCTCTTAACCACCAAGGTAGTCACCAAGTCATGACTAAGGCTGTGGCCTTTCTCTGATCTCGCTTTTCCTTTTGGGCCTGTTCCTCTTGGTCCCTATTATAGAACACCGAGGTTGCCAGGTTTAATAATGCCTCCGGATTTTGTTCAGGGCCCAGGACTCGCTTTTGTAGCTTTCTCCTGATTTCTGTGGCTGATTGAGTAATAAACTTACCTTTTAGAATCCATTGACCTTCAAGTGAGACGGATGACAGGGAAGTATATTTTCTTATTTTTATTTTATTTTTTTGAGACGGAGTCTCACTCTGTCACCCAGGCTGGAGTGCAGTGGCATAATCTCGGCTCACTGCAAGCTCTGCCTCACGGTTTCATGCCATTTTCCTGCCTCCGCCCCCAAGTAGCTGGGACCACAGGCACACGCCACCACGCCCAGGTAATTTTCTGTATTTTTAGTAGAGAATGTGTTTCACCGTGTTAGCCAGGATGTTCTCGATCTCCTGACCTCATGATCCGTCTGCCTTGGCCTCCCAAAGTGCTGGGATTACAGGCGTGAGCCACTGTGCCTGGTTAGGAGTATATTTTCTTAAAGCCTCCCATAGCCGCTCGAGGAAGGCAGAAGGATTTTCTTCCTTTCCCTGAGTTATGGTGTACATCATTGAATAATTCATAGGCTTTTTCCTGATTCTCCTTAGTCCTTCTAAAACACAGGTCAACAAATGTTTACGACTCCAGTCCCCATGATCTGAGTCTAGATCCCAGTGGGGATCTGTACTGGGAATGGCTTGCTGACCGGTAGGGAATTTGTCCCTTTCTTCCACTGTCATTGTATCATTTAGTTGACTAAGATACCAGGTGTCTCCAAAGTCTTATACTGCAGCTAAAGCCGCATTCTTCTCATTAAAAGCCAGGGGTTGATCTCATAGCATGACATCTCTCCAAGTGAGGTCAGAAGTTTGCCCTAGACCCTGTAGGGTCTATGTACCTATCAGGATCATCTGAAAACTTCCCCAGGTCTACCTTGATCTGCTTTAAATCAGAGAAGGAGAAGGGGACATGTACCCGGGTTGGGCCAAATTCCCCTCCCCCTACAGCTTAAAGGGGACATAACCAATGGTCCAGGGGTTTTTGTGGTTCCTTGGAGATTTCTTTGCTTGTTTCCTTCTGGGCGGGGGAGATTAGAGGAGGCTTATTATTAATAAGAAGGAGAGCTATAGGGAGGCTAGGATATGGGGGTAAGTTGAAAGGTCCTCCTGTGGGATGTAAATTGCAAGCTTTGCATAATTGTATATTCTCCTTCAATGAAAAGAAAGCTTGGACATAAGGTATTTCACTCCATTTGCCTTCCCTCTTACAGAAAAGCTCAAGCTGCAGGATAGTATTGTAATGTATACTTCCCTCAGGTGGCCATTTTTCTCTTTCAGAGAGAGAATACTGGGGCCAGGCTGTAATGCAGAAAAAAATGAGCCATCTCCTTTTCAGAGTTTGCAGGTCAAATTGTTCCCAATGGCTTAGGATGCATTTCAAGGGTGAGCCTGTTGGTGCCTGAGTGTTTCCCATCTGCAAGACAAAACCGCCTGTGGTTTTGGTTTGTTTCTTTCCCCACTGCCCAAGAACCTGCAACAGTCCCTGGACCCTGCTGATCGGAATAGTTGTGCTTACCGATGCAGCAGCAGAAACACCTCTTGCCCAAGAACCTGCAACGGTCCCTGGACCCTGCTGATTGGAATAGTTGTGCTCTCTGACCGCAGCAGCAGAAACACTAGTTTTCCTCCCTGAACACAAGGAGGACTGAGGAAAGTCGAATTTAGTGCCCCTTACTGACACATTCTCGAAAATTTGCACCCTTGCCTGTCCTTCTAGACCACAAAGAGGACCAAGAAAAATCAGACTTAGTGGCCTCTACCAAAGCATTCTCGAAAACCTGTTAGAGTCCTAAGCATTATCCTGTTAGTATTGGGACTTTACTCCTGTCCTATAAAGATGTTATGCCCCAAAAATGAACTGCAGGGCCATACCCTGAGGTAGGGAAGGGATTTCCAGGGTTGGAAGAGTGACGCCTTTTGTCCTCACTTGAATAAGAAGGATATCACTTCTGAAGCTCCCCATATTGTACCTTTAGGAATAGCTTTTGTTAGACTTGATAATCTGAAGAGGGATCCTAAAATTCCAGACAGTCCCCCCGTTGACCGGGATTTGGGCAAAAATTATGTCTTTCTGATTGGTGAGCCCAGGTGCCTAAAGAAGTGAACAGAGTCCTGAGGTTTATACTAGAAAACATTCTTATAGGAGAAACTAGAAAAGCACCAGAGACAAGGAGTGGTTTTTAGAAGCGGGACTAGCTTTGGAGAAGAGAGGTGAGAGGAAGTTTGTCTGACAGGCGTTAGGACCCAGGAGGTAAGGGTGAGGATAGATAGGATAGATGGGCAAGTCTTGCTTGACCGACATGACTTTGAGAGTTCCGCTCATAGCTCTAGGGTCAACTAACTTGTTGTCGGGACCCTGGAGCTGAATGGCTTTCCTCTCTGTTGACCTTTGGCTCAGCCCAGAAGTACAGGAAAAGCGGAAGTTGGTTCCAGGCAAACCAATGCTCCCAACTCCAAAGAGTCAGGGTTTGTTAGAGAGCCCTTTCTCAGAAAGCCTGACACCGTGTCTTTTGTCTGGCGGCCATGCTAGTGGCTTTTAACTGGCTGACAGTTGCCTGGTATTTAGCCCCCGAATTCTAAGGAAAAATAGGACAGAATAACAAGTGAAAGGGGTCTGATGGTACTCACTGCTTGGTCATCTGGTCACCAAAATGTGTCCGGAATTTATTCCTTCCGGTGCATTCTTGGTCTCGCTGACTTCAAGAATGAAGCCACGGACCCTCACGGTGAGCATTACAGCTCTTAAAGATGCTGTTTCCGGAGTTTGTTCCTTCAGTTGTTCAGATGTGTCCAGAGTTTCTTCCTTCTGGTGGATTTGTGGTTACACTGACTGTGGGAGTGAAGCTGCAGACCTTCACGGTGAGCGTTACAGCTCTTAAAGGTGGTGCATCTGGAGTTGTTTGTTTCTCCCAGTGGGTTTGTGGTCTCACTGACTTCAGGAGTGAAACCACAGACCTTTGCAGTGAGTGTTACAGCTCTTAAAGGTGGTGTGTCCAGAGTTGTTTGTTCCTCCCAGTGGGCTCATGGTCTCACTGACTTCAGGAATGAAGCCGCAGATGCTCGCAGTGAGTGTTACAGCTCATAAAGGTAGTGTGGACCCAAAGAGTGAGCAGCAGCAAGATTTATTGTGAAGAGTAAAAGTACAAAGCTTCCATAGTATGGGGAGGGACCTGAGCAGGTTGCCACTGCTGGCAGGGGGTGGTCAGCTTTTATTCCCTTATTTGTCCCCACCCACATTCTGCTGATTGGTCCATTTAACAGAGCACTGATTGGTCCATTTTACAGAGCGCTGATTGGTGCTTTGCACTCTTTTAGCTAGACACAGAGTGCTGATTGGTGCGTTTTTACGGAGTGCCGATTGTTGCATTTACAATCTTTTAGCTAGACACAGAGCGCTGATAGGTCAATTTACAATCCCTAGCTAGACAGAAAAGTTCTCCAAATCCCCACTTGACCCAGGAAGTCTAGCTGGCTTCACCTCTCAAAACTACAGGTTTGCCTTATACCTTCCTTATCCTAGAACTGGAATCACTCATTTCTGAAAAGAGCCTAATTTTTTAGGTGGAAAATGATATTTTAAAACAAACCCTGGTCTCTATGGGCCCTCAACTGTGTTGCTTCCAGGCCCTTTTTCTGGAAAAAGCTAGATGGTAGGGATTTTCAAAACCCATTGGTTTATGTTGGTACTTTCAATTCAGTGTTAACATCTTAGTATTTTTCTCCATTTCTCTAATTTCTTATTGTATTTCTTTTTTCTTAACCAAAACATCTTGATTCTTAACATCAACACAATTTCTTAATTATATAGTCCCTCGATGAAAAGAAACTAGTTTCAAAATATTAACAAATAAAACTTCTTTAGCAATACTACTTTTTTTAAAATAAAAAAAAAACTACTTTTAACAAAAATTACTTAGTAAGTTTAATTTTGTTATTTCTTATCCTGAACATCATTCTTCTAAATGTGTATGGACAAAGTTGTTTTCTATTCTAATGTTTTTTTTTTTTTTCCTCAGTTTAAATGAAGTAAATTTATTGTGAAAGCATTTAATATGAGATTTTTTCTATGCATTTGACTTACCATCTTATTATATGTTTTGAGTATTTTGTATTCAATTTTAGGTGTTTTTAGAGTTTTGAGTAATTTTTTAAAAGATCTTGTATTTTTATTTAAATTTTGAAACAACTTAAAAATGTTTCAGATGTCTAACTTCCCTTCATGAAGTTTTCCCACATCGTGCCTATCCTTTCAAATATAACTCCCTGTGTGAGTGAGTATACTACACTTTTTTTTTTTTTTTTTTTTTTTTTTTTTTTGAGGTGGAGTCTCGGTCTGTCGTCCAGGCTGGAGTGCAGTGGCTGGATCTCAGCTCACTGCAAGCTCCGCCTCCCGGGTTCACGCCATTAGATACTACACTTATACTTCCCCCCAAGCACACACATTCCCTACAAATAGCTACTTTCATCAGGTTTTTTTTTTTTTTTTTTTAAATTTTTTTTTGTTTTTTTTTTTTTTTTTTGCAAATTTACCAAATCCATTTTTCCTTTTTCTTCCACACACAAAGTATCTTACATCAAATGTACTATTTTTTACCCCTTGTTTTTAACTAATTCAAAATATATCCTGGAAGCTTCATCATTTCATAGGCCTCATCATCCTTTTGGTAACGTTGATTGCTAACTTGATATGCAGAACTCTGGTAAGCAGCATTTAGACATTAGCCCACTTACTTCTTCCAGTAGTCCTCTATGGGGTCTCTGTAGAGGAGTGCCACATGGATTCTCCCTCCAGGACTGAAGCACTTGTTGTGCTCCCACTGCTCGTAGTGTTAGCTTCTCAGTTGAGACCCACTCTGGGACTCACCCTTGGCTGAAGGGCCCTACCGCATGTTGCAGTCCCTTTGAATTCCTGGTCAGTGTGTAAGTTTGAATGCAAACCCCCTCCCCTTCCCAGTTTGAAAGGATTCTGGTGAGGGGGACCATCCTGCTCCAGTGGTCCCATTCCTCTGCCCAGTCCTGCTTCTTTCATTCCCTAAGAACAACACTCCTCCTGCACACTGTTTTTCTGGGGTTCTGTTTCCCAAGGCACCTGATCTGTGACATCTTATGGGGTACATCCTATTATTATCTCAATTTTATAGGTGCACAAGTTGATACACACATAAGGCAAGGAATTGCCCCAAACCATCAGCTGGTAAGTGACAGAGCCTGGATTCATAACCAAGTTTTTCTGTGCTGTTCTTAGCTACTTTGAAACACTATTTGATACATTTAATCTTAGCAACTATTTCCCCTCTTTTTTCTGAAGCATTGCAACTTCCTCTGAATGGATCTCCTTGCCTTTATTTTACCCCTCCAGTCTGCAAACAGAGTAAACTTCCAAAGCCTCAGAAGAGATCACTCCCACACATAAAAGACTTTGGTGCATTATTTTTGGACCTAAGCCAGAGTAAAAGATTTTGCACAGCATACAGAGCTTTCCATTATTTAACCTCTGCATCTTCTTCAAGCCTCATTGCTCCATCCCTTCCCATGGTTCTCCTTAATTCAGCCATGCTCATAAATGGACTCTCATCTTTCATCTGAATAACTCTTTCTACCTCCTGCGTCTGAATAGCTACTTCTCACGCCTCAATCTCGCCTGCAACGTTAACTACATAGAGCTCTTTCTTAAACTCCTAGGTAGGTTGCCTCTATTTATTTATTAGCTCTCGTAGTATCTTTATTTCCCCCATTTTATAATGCTTACTATGTTTGTGATTATTGGGTTTTTAATTGACTTTTCATTATTTTTATTGAAGTACAACCTACACACAGAAAATACATTACTCAAAAAATATTCACAAAGTGAACACACTTGTATAACAGCATCCAGATCCCAAAACAGGATGTGACCAACATCTCAGAAACCTCCTTGGTCTCCTCCCATTGCCTGCCATTACCACCATCCTGCTTTCTGACACTACGGCCATGGCTTCTTAATGTGTCTTCAATTAAGTGCCACTGTACTGCATTTCCCAGAATTCTCCATTCTGTAATAAGTTTTCAGTTAGGGTGAGACACAGAAGAGGTTCTTGTGGGAGATGGGAAATGCAGGAAGTGAAGCGGCAGCCATTTTGTTGCTCAGGTACATTGGTTCTGATCTGTGGGTTCTGCTCCCTACTGTGAGCTGCAGCGGGTCCAGCAGCTGCATCAGCTTCTCTGGCATGCTCCGTCAGTGCCTCTAACTTCCGGTGAGGTGTGTGTGTTTAGCTCTGTGGAGAAGGGCCTTGGATCCTGCAGGACACCTGCACTCCCAACAGCAGAGACAACGAAAATGTTCTTGCTCTGTCCCACTTTATGTCCGTTTTCTTTCTCAACTGCCCACTCTATAGACCCGAAGCTCTGACATCAGTCTTACAGAGACTGCTTAACCAGCTTCCACCATTGGGTAAATTTGCATCTCTGTAAGAAATTCCCTTTATATGTATATAAAACTTCTGCTTTCTGACTGAAATTTTTAATTACTCATTTGAAGTTCATACTTCCTCCCAGCTTGTATATACCATGATGTCAGAGATCATTTTCCTTTCTCTCCTGTCTAAAATTATATCCCTAGAACCTACCAGAGCACCTGGCATACAGTGGATGATGGATATCTTTCTGCTGAATGAGTCAACACATACATACATACATTTGTAAATAATGTGTGAAATAAATGACCATATAGAAAAAAAAGTCATGTTGCTTTGGAAAGTCTATGAAACCACCAATGGAAAGAGACACCACTTCCAACAATGATTGCTGAAAAAGTTCAGTTTTAGGAAGTTAATAACTTGTTTGATGTAAATGCAGTGAGGCTACCTACCAACCGTCAGAGATCAAAGAGGAAAGAAACTTCTGAGAGCTTGCAACAGAGATGTATTTCTGTGCGAAGCACTCACCAGCCTAAAGAAACCAACACATGGACACTTCAGCAGTGCATCCTTGACAGGTTTCACCAAGTAATGGTAAAAGGCCATTTGATGGGAACATGGGCTCTTCTCCTTGCAGAAGCCTCCATAACCACTTCATAAGCTATAAGACTTATGTGTTGCTTTTAACACTCTGCCAAGGACTACTCTCCCAAATACTGAAAGTGATAGGCCCAGATAAGTGTCACAAAATGCCATTCTATATCCTGTTGTGAGGTAAAAACGATTCCTTCCATGCCCTGCCAACATTACATAGCCTTCCGTCTCCTCTGTCATATCAGTAGTCATTGTTGCCCACCCCCTCCTGTCTTTGTAGGCACACACACGTAGACACACACACAGACACACAGACACCCACCAATACAGAAGGTGAACAATTTACTTTGCATTGGAATTATTATTAGAAATCAATATCGACAAGCCTTTCTCTCTCTCTGAATTTCAGAATTCAGAAAACAGAATTCTTTTTAGAGACTCTTTTTGATTATATATATTTTAGTAGTATATAATAAAATATTGTAGAAAATCAGATGGTGCTTTGAAAATCCTCAACTATATCCCTACATCATGCTCTCTTTGGTTTGACTTCATAAAAATAAAATAGTGTTATTTTTCTGCCCAAGAAACCCTCCCAATACCCTCTCTCCCAAACCTAATTTCATCTCCTTTGACTAATCCAAAATATTCTTTTATCAGTGTAAACCTTACTTTTCCAAGGACTTCTTTTGACTTCTCTCTAAACTGCCATAAGTGGTTAAGTAGACTAAGTTACCCACATGCTAAGAGCACCCTCCATCACATTACTCACCACACCGTAAGTTATTGCTTGTTTAATTGTCTCATTCCCTGCTTGTTTTGAAAAACAGGACCTTGGCCGGGTGCAGTGGCTCACACCTGTAATCCCAGCACTTTGGGAGACCGAGGTGAGCAGATCACCTGAGGTCAGGAGTTTGAGACCAGCCAGACTGATCAACATGGCAAAACCCTATCTCCACTAAAAATACAAAATTAACTGGGTCTGGTGGCACATGCCTTTAATCCCAGCTACTTGGGAGGCTGAGGCAGGAGAATTGCTTGAACCTGGGAGGCGGAGATTGCAGTGAGCCAAGGTCGCACCATCGCACTCCAGCCTGGGCAACAGGAGCAAAACTCCATCTCAAATAAAAAAGAATAAAAGAAAAACAGGATCTTTATTAGATTTTTTTTTTTTAGTATTTTCAGTGAATAACACATTGCTTGGTGCATTTGTTTTATAAATAACAAAGAAGTAAATGAAATCTAGTCCAGGTAACCATTCTTCAATTCAAATGAAAAATCAAGAACTTCATGCCCATATCATCTTGGAAGAATACACAAGAACAAGATAAAGTCAAGTCATATTCCCTAGAAGTTATCTGTAAAGTATTAACATCGTAGTATTTTCATCTGCCTCTTACTTTCTAGCCTCCGTGGGGTTGTTCGGACCACTCCTACCTTACTTTTCCTTTTGTTCTGAAAGCCTGCAAATACTGAAATCATCTTTGTTATATGAGCTATATGTTAATATTACCTGTTGATGTCACCTACCAGGGCAGAAAATGTTACCAGTCATACGATTTTTGCATGGTTTTCTTCAGTCAAGCCTTCCTGGTTTCTCCAGCATGCTGATTTTTTTGTTTGTTTGTTTTGTTTTGTTTTTTGGACACAGAGTTTCGCTCTTGTTGCCCAGGCTAGAGTGAAATGGCACGATCTCAGCTCACTGCAACCTCCACCTCCTGGTTTCAAGCAATTCTCCTGCCTCAACCTCCTGAGTAGCTGGGATTCCAGGTGCCCACCACCACACCTGACTAATTTTTGTATTTTTAGTAGAGATGGAGTTTCACCATGTTGGTCAGGCTGGTCTCGAACTCCTGACCCCATGATCTGCCCACCTTGGCCTCCGAAAGTGCTAGGATCACAGGCGTGAGCCACCGCACCCAGCCGCTGGTTCTTAATAGTCACAGGGATTGAGTTTGCCGTGGCAATCTCATAGTCCACTTTTAATGACCTTTCAAACCACTCTTCCTCTCACCCAGAAGTAAAAACCCTTTAAGAGCATGACATTGTTCATGATGAGGTTCTGGTTGTGCTGCACCTTCTCCTCATGAGTCAGGATGTCTTGAGGGTACCTGATGGATTAGTCTCCTTACATTCATTCTACCAGTCTCTTTCCCCAAAATCAAAGTTGTAAATCTTTGTGTTTCTCCTTAGGGTCATCACCATGATTGTTTTATAAATATTGGCCAAATTGACTTCACTTTTAAGTAAAGGGTGGTGTAGAGGTCGGTTATTAGATTCAGCCTGAGAGGCAAGGCAATTATGAACACAAATTAAGCTACTATTCACACATAGAGAGAAATCATTTCTAAAAATGCTGCTGCAGCAAAGAAAAGCTCAAACAGAGAAAATGATCAGTTGGGAAAATGTACACTTGAAAAAGAATGGAGAAATTATTAGAGTCCCATTAGTTAGTCATTAGATTATACTCTGTTGACTAAAAAGGGTCTGAAAAAGGGTTCTTTTTCAGCCATGTGAACCTTTTTATGTTTTGTATCTTTCTTATCTCAATTATATAATGCATAGGTAAAATAAATATATGTATTAGCATGTTTTTGTCATAGAGGTAAATGCTGTGGTTTTAGGGGGATGACGAACTGAGGTGAGAAGCAGGAAAAATAAACTAAGAGTTGGAGTTCATCACCGTGAGGGGTCCCAACATTCAACAGGAAAAATATGCATTCAACAAGTTTTAACCAAAGCAGAAGAGGCTAGAAAATCACGAAGACTCTAGGGGTCAGAATATTTTGTATCTCACTCTCAAATGAACTGTGTATGTGATACACAAGTGACTCAGGCTAAGAAAGATCAGCTTGCAAACAATATCTTTACAGTATACAATTCAGTGACCTTCATTATATTCACAATGTTGTGCAACCATCACCAGTATCTAGTTTAAAATTTTTTCATCTCACACAAAACTTTGTATCCTTTTGACTTAATTACTGTGCCTTTTCCTTTCTTTTTACATCCTTTTGTCCCTTAGGGTAAAATTTTCAGTATTAAATGAAACATTTCAAATATATCGTATATGGCTTTAGTTGTAAACTATATTGCATACTGACAGAGAAGTGTCCCCTGTTAGCTGAGCCCAGAACTTCTCTTTTGACAATAAAGTACTGAGCAGTGGTATCACGAGGGCCAGCTCCACATTGTCCCCTGCAGAATAAATGCAGATGACAGAAAGCTGATGTTGTCTACCACTGAACAGTGATGGAGATGGTGCTAAGTTTTTACAGTCATCTTAGCCCCAGTGGTTCTCAAAGCATGGCTCCTGGCCCAGCAGCAGCATCCCCTAGGAACTTGTTAGAAATGTAGAGGTGCAGGCCCCCGCTGGCCTCCTGAATGAAATTGGGGTGTGGTGGGATACAGTGAGCAGTTTTCACAAGCCCTCCAGGTTAGTAGATGAAAGCTCACTTGAGAACCATGGGTTTTAGCTATTCTGGGGTGTCTCCCTGATTTTCTACAACACCAAGATCCTAGTTTGGTGAGGTTTTAAATTGAGTCTATTTTTATATAAAATGATTGCCAGACTTATTATGTTAAGTTTGAAGAAGCAGAAGATCCCTGTCAATGTATATGGCCCAGGCCAAGAGCTGTCAGACGATAAACTTTGTGCTTAAGCTGGTTTTTAGTATGTATATCTTTTTGATGGTATTGAAAATTTATTTAGGCTTGACTATTTTAAAACACCAGAATGAATGTATAATTAATGTATGTTAAAGTATTAACCCTTTGTTCCAAGGGAATGATAAAGTTGTGATTGGCTGCCTCTTAGCCCATCGACTATTCCCGTCACAGTAGTCCTTACTTCTGTCGTCAGCTCAGAGCCTGCACATTTTTATATTTAATTATCATGATAAATTAGCCACCAAAATCCCATGGAATTAGGTATTGTTAAAATCTAAGCAAACTATATTTTAGTCAAAAAAGTTGGATAACTCTTCATCTATTTGAAATAATGCTCTGAATGACCAACATTCCAAGAATGTATTAAAAACGGCAACCCTGCCTACTGTTTTGATTACCCTTTTCCATATTAAACAAGTTGAGAACAACAACAAAAAATCTTTGGATCCTTTATGCCATAATGCCCCATCTCCCTGCCTTCCACTACAGTTCCTGATAACCTGTAAGCTATTCGCTTTCGTTATGAATTTGCCCTTTTCCAGATATTTCGTATAAGTGGAATAATCCAATGTTTATTCTTTCATGTCTGATTTATTTTACTTAGCATGATGTTTTCAAGGCCCGTTCAGTTTGTAGCATGTTTCTGAATGTCATTCTTTTTTAGGGCTGAATAATATTTCATGGTATGTATATATCACATTTTGTTTTTCTGTTCATCTGTTGATGAACAATTGGGTTGTTTCCATCTTTTTTCCATTGTGAATAATGCTGCTATGACCACTGGTATACAAAAATTTGAGTCCCTATTTTCAATTATTTTGGGTACCTAGGGGTGGATTAAGTATACTGTTTTACATTGTGTGATGTGGAAGATAATTTACAATGTGGAACATACTGACAGATATATTTTAAAGATCTGAGACATATTTTAAATTTTCATTTATATGTGTATCTTAATTTGATATAGACAAGTATGACAGGTTTATAAAATAAAATAAGGCTTTAAAACCTTGTCTTTTTCGGCTGGGTGCAGTGGCTCATGCCTGTAATCCCAGCACTTTGGGAGGCCAAGGTGGGTGGGTCACGAGGTCAAGAATTCGAGACCAGCCTGACCAACATAGTGAAACCCTGTCTCTACTAAAAATACAAAAATTAGCCGGGCGTGGTGATATACACCTGTAATCCCAGCTACTCAGGAGGCTGAGGCAGGAGAATCAATTGAACCCAGGAGGCGGAGGTTGCAGTGAGCTGACATCGTGCCACTGCTTTCCAGGCTGGTGACAGAGCAAGACTCTGTCTCAAAAACCAAACCAACCCAAACAAAAGCAACTTGTCATTTTTATTAAAATGTGATACCATTAGACATGAGTACTTTATTACTTCTTAGGAACATATCCACAGTTACATTTATCAGTAGTTAAAATTGGTAGCTAAATAAATAACAGGTAACAAACACACTTACATGTGTATCTCCTTGAACTGCTGTGATGAATTAGTAGATTTGTTGCAATTTTTATCTCCGTCAACCCTATTATTGAGAACACTGTTGCATAAGAAGAAAGGATAGATTAAAAGACAAATAGTAGAATATTTATATTAGTAAATGCAGAAGAATACATGCAAGTCAGTTAGTCATTGTGACAAAGAATGAAATTTTATTGAGAGAGAGGCCAACCTGAAAGAGAAAATTATAATAAAACTTCAATTTGTGCATTTTTAATCCATAAGAATAAGAACAGACAAAAGTACAGAATGTGCCTGAGCAAGCTACACTGCACATATTTTACTCCTGTTTGTCTTAGTGATAAGATCCTTTTTTTGGTGGGGGGGTGGCTAATGACCATAAAATAAGAGGAAGAAATAGCAAATGAAAAAAAATTTGTGGATTCCATAGTCTACCTATGACCAAGTTAGGAGATACTTGGAGAGTTTGAGAAAAATTTTGCTACAGACAATTGATTATGTTATTGAATAGGATGTAACACACTGACATGCTTGGGGAGAAAAATGAAAAGGAAAAAAAAGTGTCCTCATTGATGTACAGTTGGCTCTTTTAAGTCTGTATGCATGGCTCCAGCACAACACTGAGAAAAATCTTTATATACAGAAAGCTTAACTTGAACTTGTATACTTGACAGACATTCTAGATTTTTTTTTTTTTTCTTTTGAGATGGAGTCTTGCTCTGTCACCAGGCTGGAGTGCAGTGGCGCGATCTCGGCTCACTGCAACCTCCACCTCCTGGGTTCAAGCAATTCTCCTGCCTCAACCTCCCGAGTAGCTAATTTTTGTATTTTTAGTAGAGATAGGTTTCACCATGTGGGCCAGGATGGTCTTGATCTCTTGACCTCGTGATCTGCCCACCTCGGCCTCCCAAAGTGCTGGGATTACAGGTGTGAGCCACTGGGCTCGGCCAACATTATAGATTTTAAGTTTTACTTCTTCTAACTCTGCTGGGAATCACCGTTGAAGAAAGTATCACCTATTTTTACATCCACATGTATCACCTGCCCAGCATCACTACTTGGAGAATAACCCAGAAGTCAGGAATCTGATACTAGGAGAAGGTGGGAACTTGCACTCCTGGGGCTCTATGGTACAGCTCACAACCATCTAGGACTGCCTTCTTGTTTTGCTCTATGTGCCCCTCCCTTTACCCTTGAAAACAAATCCAACAACCTACAGTATCTGCCACTTCAACCTTCCATCGTTTACAGGCTGAAAAGAACGTCAGACATAGGCACTAGAGAAACTTTGAATTCCTCAGCATCATTTCCTCATGTCTTCCTACAAGAAGAGGAAGCCAAGAAGCAGAATAACTCACTGGCAAGACAGGTCACACTCAGGGAATTTTAACTTAATGCATTTGGTTGATCAGTTTGCAGTAGGGACATCAAGTTTTCCTTCTCTAAGTGCAACAACAAAATCACTCTGAGAAAACAGTTGCTTTTTCATTTCCTTTTTGACTTAATTTATGGTATTTGACATGCAAAAAAGTATTAATGGAAGAATGCACAAGAAAGTAAAAAAATAGTGTTTGCAGTCTGGTGTTATTGTATATATCATATATAATTGTTATTTTATAATTGTATACATAATTATACAATTATATATGCAAGTTATATTAAATAAATATTTTATTATATACACAATTTATATTAAATATATCATTATATAATTATATAATTGAAAATTATATCTTGTTATATTTATTATATTTAATCAAATCATAATATTTTATGCTGCATATACAATTCTTTTTTATATATTATATTGTATGTATATATAATTATTATATATACAACTATGTATAACGATTATATATACAGTTGTTATAATAATCAGATATGTAATTATTTAAAGTACAATTTAACACAGCCACATTGTTATATATGCATATTATCTATAAACTTGTTTTATAGATAATATGCATATATAACAATATATAACATATATATGTATATAACCATGTGGCTATGTTAAATTGTAATTAAAAATAACAAAAATATGTTAACATTGATTCAAAAATATGTTCTCCTTTGTGGCCCTTTCCACTTCTTATAGCGGAGGCAACGTTTCCTTGCAGTGTTTTTCCCGTCTCAAATGGCTCCGTAATTTAGACAATAGCAAGCAGAGCACATGATTAATGAAGCTGTGAATTGAGGACGGGACAGCTGCTGGATCACAAAGAGATGCTTTGTGGGCATGTTACTACATGTGCAAGGAACTCTACAAATTGATAATTTGTTAAGCTAATTGAATCTCTCTGTGAGTGTTATTGTAACTTTTGGTTGGACCAGGGCATAACCAAGTGTTTATACCAATCTAGGGCAGCTAAAGGCAAAGCCATCATTTGCTGTGGATAGGACCTACATTCACAGCACTCAGCAGAGTCAAACATAAGCAAAATAATCAGACTGAATGTATGTATCCTTGTCATCCTCAATGCCTTGCTTGCCCTCCTCTGCTTCTTCCAGGGAGGATCCAGGGCTCTCTTGGTGATGATCAGTCACCATGCTGCTCTCACTATGCATTTTCCATCCAGCCAGGCTGATATCAGCCACCCACATTTGTTTGTTTCCAAATCTCTCCTCGTCCCTCTCAAAAGTACCTGTCTTGTGTTACCTCTCTTTTTCCAAGAGTAGGAATTAAGAAGAAGGAAATGGAGTGTTGATGTCTAGTAGGGAAGAAATAATAAAATTAATAATGATGTGCTTTTGCCAGCACTAATATCCTTCCTTTTATTAACAGAAATAAAACATTCTGTAAATATAACATCCTTTGCCAGGTGTGGTGACTCAGACGTGTAATCCCTAGCATTTTGGGAGGCAAAGGCAAGCAGATCACCTGAGGTCGGGAGTTCGAGACCAGCCTGACCAACATGGAGAAACCCTGTTTCTACTAAAAATACAAAATTAGCTGAGCGTGGTGGTGCATGCCTGTAATTCTAGCTAATTGGGAGTCTGAGGCAGGAGAATCACTTGAACCTGGGAGGTGGAGGTTGCGGTGAGCCGAGATGGCACCACTGCACTCTAGCCTGGGCAACAAGAGTTAAACTCTGCCTCAAAATAATAATAATAATTATTATTATTATTATATATATATATACACACACACATTAAGGTTTATATGTATGTATCCTTGTCCATATAAATCTTATATTAAGGTTTATATATGTGTGTATATATATACACACACGCACACATATATATGTACACACACATACACACATATACAGCATCCTTTGTGTCAGAAAGGTTGCTAAAGAGACAGAACTAATACTAGAGTCATAGGAATGCCTTCTAGGATCACAGGAATCTTGAGTTCTTCAACTAACTCCCACCAGCTTTCACTCCTGCTACTACATTCAGCCAACTTGTGTCAAAGTTATGTTGCTGAAAACCCAAAGTTTGTATCCCAGCTCTTGTTGTAACTGCTACGGCTTTTAGCCATGGCTAGTCCTTGCCTCCTCAAAAGACTTCTTCACTTGACTCTTGAAGCACTACTCTCCTGATCCTCCTGCTTCCTCACTGACCAGCCTCCTTTTCTGACTTCTCCTCATTTCCAAAACCTTAAAATGTTGACATGTCCTAGGGCTTATTTGTAGAAGTGCTTCTTGTGTCAAAGTTTTCGATATCTTTTATAAGCTCATAACTCCTCAAGTAATGTGGCTATCCTTGACATCTGTAGGAGACCCTATTTCCAAAGCCAATCCAATATCTCCATTGAACGTCTAGTAATGTTCTCCGAGTTAACATCTCTGAAACTCAGCTCCTGACCTATAGTCCCAAAGCTGTTCCTGTTAAGACCTCCTCTGTCTTAATTAAGAAAAAAAAAATCATTTTTTCCTCTAACCAAAAATCTTGACATCATCTTTGGCTCCTCTTTGATTTATATCCAACATCAAATTCAACAAAAAAAATATTAGTTCTATAATAACAAAGATCCAAAAATTGACTTTTCACTGTCTCCACTCCTGGTTCAAGACACTATCATCTTTTACCTGGATTATTAAAATAGCTTGTCACCTGATTCCCTAGTTCAGTCCTTGTCCACCTAGACAGTGTATGATCCTTTCCAGAGGTCTAAGTACAGTCATGCAATTTATCTGCTCAAAACTCTCTAAAGGCTCCCCACCTTGCTCAGGGTAAAAAATAGCAATACCCTATAAAGCCCTACATGATATGCCTCCATCTCCTCTCTGATATTATCCTCTGACACCTTCCTCCAACTCTTCCTATCTAAGAATGCTCTGGCCTCAAGGTCTCCACTATTGCACTCCTCTCTACCTGGAAAATACTTGATCGACACACACCCATATTTCATTTCCTCACCTCCTACAGGATTCTACTCAAATGTCACTTCTTTCCTGGGATTTGCTGACTACTCCAGTAAAATCACTACCTGCGTAACTAGCAATTCCCATTCCTATTTTTAGTTTTATTTTTCTCCATAGATATTATTACAATCTAATATGCTGTATATCTTATGGATATGTTTGCTTAATATTTGTCTCTCTCTGGTAAAATTGTAAGCTCCAAG
Organism: Piliocolobus tephrosceles; assembly: GCF_002776525.5. Lineage (NCBI taxonomy): Eukaryota > Metazoa > Chordata > Mammalia > Primates > Cercopithecidae > Piliocolobus > Piliocolobus tephrosceles. Next base: position 145,472,445 of record NC_045438.1, read on the forward strand.
AACATAATGGATTTCTTTGTTTTGTTAATATTTGCTAAGCATTTCTGACCCTAGGTAAATGCCTGACACATAGAAAGCACTAAAGAAGTGTGTTGAATGGATGAGTGATCGACCATAGAAATACCAATAGATACTAATTAAAATGTTCACATATAGATAACCACAACAATCTTGATAGAAGAAGAAGTAGAGCTAGGCACAGTGGCTCACACCTGTAACCCCAGTTACTTGGGAGGCTGAAGCAAGAGGATCACTCGAGGCCCGGAGCTGGAGAACAGCCTAGGCAACATAGCAATAATCCACTTCTAAATTATTATTTTTTAATTAGCTGGGCACAGTGTCTCACACCTGGTAATCCCAGCTACTTGAGAGGCTGGAAGGATCACTCCAGTCCAGGAGTTTGAGGCTGCAGTGAGCCGTGATCATGCCATTGCACTCCAGCCTGGGTGACAGAGCAAGACCCTGTCTCTAAAAAAAAATAAAAATGAATACATAAAGAAATAGAGCTTGGCAACATTTTAGAACAGAATAGAGAGAGGAATATGTAAACATTGCTGTTTATAATTATCAAATTTTATTGACCTGGTTAACTTCATAATAGAAAATCTTTAAACCAAAAATCTATCAATCCAATGTGTGGTGACACTACACATGAGCTGATAGAAGTAATGTGATTTTTCTGAGCTTATTTTTGATACGCCAGTGCTGAGGATGGAATCAGAGTTTGAAAAGTTGAAAAGCAGCCATCTCATTGTAAGGTGAAGCTGAGATCTGAAACCTAGCAAGTTCATATGGATCACTCAAGGTCAAAGGCTCCTGACTTTGTGTTCAGTCCCACTTTTACTAGGCTATGCTGCTTTGGCAACTTGAGAGGCCTCATCAAACCTCTAAATGTGGCAGCCTGCCATACCTCTCTATCATTCTTCCTTTAACTAGAGCTCTCTTTTTCTACCACCATCTGTTTATCCACCCATCCCTTTCTTCCTTTAATGTATACAAGCCCCAAAGTGACCAACACATTTGAGCTTTCACATATTGAAAGAAGACATTCGTTTGATTGGTTGAAAGCTGAACAATCCTATGTTAATATTGATTCAGATTTTTTAAATTGTACCTTCTTTTATCTTCTTTTATTTTAATATGATGAAGGAAAGGGTAAGGAGGCCCAATTAACTATCTTAATACAAGAATTTCTATTTAAATGAAAATACAATAAGAGATAATGGGTTGTCAATAATATAATCAATACAGAACTAGAAATAGATTTGTCTAAAAGATTATAAGCCAAATATGAGCAAAAAATAACAATAAAAGACTTAGCATAAATTAATTTCTTATTGAGAATGAAAATTCTGAATGGCTGTTTCTATTGCACAGGTCTTGTAACTTCTTTAAACAATCTTGTGATAATTGAAAAAGCAAAAAGGAAACAACTGCAACTGAAGTGTAATGTGTAATGTGTAATAAAGCAGCAGACACTGTGTTGGCAGCTCAGATAGGTGGAGTTATGACCTGTCAGCATACAGGGGGTGCAGTAGTAATGATCTCTTGCTGATGGTTGTGCTGTATAAAACATCATCTTTTATATAATGACAGGAAGCACTTTAGCATTGTGATCAGGCACAATTCAGGTGCAATTCACGTATGTATTTTCTAAGCTTTTAAAACAAATTGTTTTTAATGAATAGTTAGAATATTATTGCCTTTTTGGTAATAGCTTTATTGAGATATAATTCACGCACTGTGCTATTCACTTATTTAAAATGTTATAATTTGGCCAGGCACAGTAGCTCATGCCTGTAACACGGCGCTGTGGGAGGCTGAGGCTGGTGGATCACTTGAGGTCAGGAGTTCAAGACCAGCCTGGCCAACATGGTGAAATCCCTTCTGTACTAAAAATTCAAAAATTAGCCAGGTATGCTGGTGGGTGCCTGTCGTCCCAGCTACTTGGGAGGTTGAGGCAGGAGAATCGCTTGAACCCTGGAGGTGGAGGTTGCAGTGAGTCAAAATTGTGCCACTACACTCCAGCCTGGGTGACGGAGTGAAACTCTGTCTCTAAATAAATAAATAAATAAATAAATAAATAAATAAATAAAATTTAATGGTTTTCAGTGTATTCATAAGTATGTGCGACCATCACTACAGTCAATGCTAGAACATTTACATAACATCAAAAATAAACACTGTACTTTTCAGCTGTTAACTCCCCTCTTCTTCCAATTCCTCTAGCCATAAACAGCCACTTATCTCCTTTCTATGTCAATATGTTTGTCTATTCTGGACATTTCATATAAATGGAATTGTATAATATATGGTCCTTTGTGACAGGCTTCTTTCCCCTTGCACAATGTTTTCATGGTTCATCCATATTGTAGCATGTATCAATACTTCATTCCCTTTCAGTCTGAAAAAAATCCCATTTTAGAGATGTACCATTTTTTGTTTATCTATTCATTCATCCATTGATGGACACTTGAATTGTTTCCATATTTGACTATGATAAACAATGCTGCTACAGGCATTCATTTGCAAATATTTGTGTGGAGATAGGATTTCATTTTTCTTGGGTACATACCTAGAAATGGAATTGTTATGACTTATGGTAACTTCATGTATAACCATTTGAAGATCAGCCGTACTGATTTGCTAAGTGGCTGCACCATTTTACATTCCAACTGGTACTGTACGATTGTGTGGATTTTTCCACATCCTTGTTAACACTTCTTATTATCTGGCTATTCTAGCCATCCTCGTGTATGTAAAGCAATATCTCATTGAGGTTTCAATTTCCATTCCCCTGATGACTAATGAAGCCAAGCATTTTACTCCAATTTAGCTGTTCTACCACTAGCTGTAAAATTTTAAATGTCCATTTATTAGTTTGAGGGAGAGTATCATTGCCTATCTCAGTAAATGATTAAGTGTTGATGGATGCTATTAGATCTTTAATTAATAAACTATTTAATCAATTTAATAATTCTTTAAAAAAGTATAAAAACATTACCAAAAAGGCAAAGAGAGTAGTGTAAGTCATACCCATCTACCCTTCAACCTAATATGATATGTGTTTACATTGTCATCTTTTATTCTGAGCCTGATTTTATAACATAGAATATTAAAGAAGGAGTTGATAGTTCTTTAGTTTCTTATGTGGTCCAACTTTTTTGCTCCTTTCCTCTGTAAATAGAGGCAACTGCTGTCATAAGTTTTGTTTTTCTCTAGTTTATGTTTTTACATGTGGTCTACACACATATGTAATCATTTACAAGATACATCATTAGCTTATGTTTTAATACATTCATTTATATTTCAATCCTTCTACAACCTGCTTTTTTTGCATTGTTTTAAAAAATCTATTCTATTTAATTTGTATAGCTCTAGTTTATTCATATAATCTGTTTTCTGCTTTCTAGTATTCTAGTAGTCTTTTTGCTATTTATTTTTATTATAACTTATTTATGAGCACATAGGCTTTTTCCAAGTTTTGTGTTTTTTCTTTTGTTTTTGTGCTATTAATAACAATGGGGAAGTTAACATTCCTATTGTACATATGTCTCCTACATACGGAACTTCTTGGACACATTTATGTAAAAGCAAAATTATAGGTTGTTGTCTAGACCTACTTTTAATCTTTACCGAATGGCTTTTAAAATGTTTTTCTCTGTTATTTGCTTTAAGCAATTATATCCCTGCCACATTCCTATAACAGATTACAGTGAAGCATTTTAATCATGGTCAACTTGTGAATATGAGATGGTATCAGATTGTTTCAATTTTTTTCTCTGAATTTTAGATTCCAGGAAAGATAGAACATATTCAAATCTTGGTTGTATATTTTTGTTTATAAATATACAAACATCTTTCATTATTTGTGGATTATTAATAATAAATTATAATGCATAGGTTATTTGTGAAGAATTTATATATATCTGATACTGATTCTTAATATTTATAAATAGTCATATATAGACCATAGCTCTCCAAGTAATAATTATTTTTAATATATTTTAGTAATATTTTACAATTCCCTCCATACATTTAGATTTTCAAAGTAGATACTTTTAGTTTTTATTCCTTTTAGGAACAAGCTTTATTGCACTTGTTACTTTTGTTATTATTTTTAATAGTATATTTTATATTACATTCTCTAATGTTCATTGTAGGTACCTTAGAAATCTGTTGATATTTGCATAATGCTCTTTTATATAGTAACCTTACTGAATTCTTATTTGTTCTAATAATTGATGTGTATATTCTCTAAGCAGATTACTCTTGGATTTGTTAATAATAGATGTTGATGCTTCTTTTCTTTTTCTTTTCTTATGTCATTGCCTAGGACCACCAGTACAATGTTGAATGTTGGTAGAAGCACTAAACATCCTTGTTTTGATTGGACCTAAGTGGGAATTTATTACTATATCTGTGTAAAATATGGTATTTGTTGTGGGTTTTTTAAAGTTTCCTCTTATCAAGTTATTGACAATTGCTTCTAATTCTAGCTTGCTAAGATTTTTTTCAGTAATGATTAAGCATTGACTATCATCTATAGTTATTTAGGGGTTTATAGATTATATGTTTTTCTATTTTGAAATCTGTTAACTTTCTGTAATAATATTAACCATTATTTTCTTGCTTATTTTCCATTCTTTTTGAAAAGCCATAATTTTAATATTGTAATAGATTCAGTTTATTGGGGTTTTATCAATTTTTGCATCTAATTTTAGTGGGAATATCTAATTAATTATAAATGTATAAGCCTTTCCAGTTTGACTTTTTGCTTAATATATAAATTACTTGATCCTTCATAGATTTGTAAAACTATTTCTTTTGGAGAGGTAGGAGGAGATTTTTGATATCTGGTCTTTTTAATTTTGATTTTTAATTTTTTCTTTTTTCCCTTTTAATATTTTATAATATATATTTTCTACTTATTCTTAATTAAATACTGGTACTTTTAAACAACTTGTTCATTGTATGAAGTTTTAAAAACTTATTGAAACTAAATCATTAAATATACTTTCCTATTTTATGTCTGTCCCATTGCAATACATTTGAACCTTCTTTTCTTTTCATGATGAACATTATGGGAGATGTATCTATTATATTTGTATTTCAAAGTGCCAGTTTTGAATTTGTTGGTTATCTATATGTTTTTGCTAATTCCAGTCTGTTCTTAAGTTTACTATTTTCTTCCTTTTACTATCTTTAAATTTTCAAATTGCAAGTTGAGAAATTTGAAAATTTATTTCAATCATTTTTGTTATAAAATAAATACATTTATAGCTATACATTTATCTTAAGTACCATCTTTGTGGCACTACATATGCTTTGTAATGTACAATGTATTTATTGTTGTCTATGAGTAAATATTTTATAATATCTAAACTGTTAACTGTCTTAGCTCACAGTTTATTTCATAGTATGTACATTAAATAAGTATTAAACAGTAAATTAGTAAAATAAATATTAATAAGAAAAACATGTATATGTTTTCTTTCCTAATTTTATTGGATTTTTAGAAACTATCTTTTCAGTATCAATTTTTATATTAATGTCATCAGTTCAGATATTGTGATCAGTGTGTTATCGATTCTTTGGAGTTCTTACTTTCATGGAGCATGATGAAAAAAATCACAGATTAACTTATTTTTTCTTTTGAAAACCAACAAGTTATGACACCTATATATACTCCTGTAATTACTACCACAATCAAGATAGAAATATGTCCTCCATCACTGAAATTTTTCTCATCCCTCTTTGCAGGCAATATTTCCCAAGCCCAGAGTAGCAATACTGCTATTTTGCATTTTTTCACTATAGATTACTCTTGTTTTTTAAGAACATCATGCAAATGAAATTATTTATTCTCTGCTTTTTCAGCATGAATTATTTGGCCCAATTCTTTTGAGATTCATTCATGTTATTTGTACTTATTATTAATTCATTTCTCATACTGAATATTATTCTGTTATATGAATATATTTAAATTTGTTTATTCTTATAATGATGGGTATTTAAGTGATTTCCAGCTTTGGGCTGTTATAAATAAATGGAAAAACATTCACCTTTTTTGTGATGTGCTTTTTATTTACATAGTGTGTATAACTAATGAGTGAAATTTCAGGGAAATACGGTTAGTGTTTGGGTAACTTTATGAGAAGCTGCCAAACTAGAACTGTGTTTTAATGTGGTTAAATCATTTTATATTTTTCAAAACTGCTCTAATTCCTCACGAATACTTGGCATTTTCTTAGACTTTTAATAGGGTGATCTGGAAAGACTCACCTGAACAAAAATTGAGGATATACTTGAAGTAGATGAAGGAGTTTTCATGTGGGTATCACAGGGAAGAGCTTTGCAGGCAAAGAGAACAGCCACTGCCAAGACCTGGGATCTAAGAAGGAATCCAGTATGACTGGGATGGAGAGAACTCATTGAGGGAAGGCAAGGTAACAGAGAGGTCAAACTTTGTAGGATGCTGTAGGACATAGGGAGAATGTTGGCTTAGGAGTGAAAACAGTAGCTATTACAACGTTTGAGAAGAAGTGGAAGTGTCAATCTGGCTGAGGTACTGAGAAAAAATTATAGAATGTGCACGGTGGGGCAGGGAGACAGAGGCTATTGCAGCGATCCAGCAAGAAAAAATGGTGGCTGGGACTAAAGTGGGAATGATGGCGATGCTGAGAAATGGTAGGATTTTAAAGATATCTGAAGGTAGGACCAGCAAAATGGCTTAGTAGAACTGGATGTTGAATGTGAGAGAAAGAAAAGAAGCAAGAATGATCCAAGATTTTACCCTGAATGACTGATTTACCATCAACTGATACAGGTAGAGCAATTTTGAGGGTGAATATCAGGAGAGCTGTTTCAGAAAGGTTTAGTTGGATAGAAATCCAAGTGGCTAGGGTGAGGAGGTATTGCATTTATGAGTCTAAAGTTCAGGAAAGAGGTTCTAGACAGTGGATTTATTGTGGATAAATACTGTTAAAAGCCATAAAACTACTTTACTATTTCATTCTATGATCAACATAAGTTTAGTCTCTGTTTGGTTTTTCTTTTTAACATCACACTTTGGAATCCTTCCAGTTTTCATGCCACTTCATAGAAATATGCACACTGTTGGGTAATTTATCAGCAATTACATCTGTTGACATTCCAGCTGTTCCTCGTGGTATCTTCCTCTCTCTCAAAATCAGAAAACCAAGAATAAAATGACACCTGACAACCTTGCCAGCTCAGCACATCTGGAGGCACTAAATGTCTGACTCAGGAAATGTGCATCAAACTGACGGGTGAGAAAGTACTTAAGAAACCATTATAATTTTCAATTTTTGAAGGTTTTAAAAATAATTAGAAAAATGAATTTAAATGAATTATATTTTTAGATGATTAAAACATTCCCTCCAACCACGGGTTCTTTGCAACAACTTAACCATTTTGCATCTAGTACTCTAGAGAACATTTTAGTACTTAGAAAAAACATCACATACTTTAAAATATGTATAACGTATAAACGTATAAACATAGAACAGTGTTTTTACTGATCATGTCTGAAGCAATACTAACAATGATAGCTAAATTTAGTTAACCATCCAACATAAACAAAAGAAATATTTTCTGCCATATTCTAGGAGACTTAAATTTTAAAGTATTCATATATAACTTCCTAGTAGTGTTATTCCAGGCTTGTTGTGTAAAGTTGTGTAAAGTTGGTGATGCTAAAGTCTTGGTGACATCATTTTTTTCAGCTTTCTTCACTTGTTTAGAGTTGGAAGGAACTGGCTATAGCAATATGACTTGAGATTTCTTTGCTGTTCAGTTATACCTTGCTGGGCTTATCTCCTGTTCAAAAACAAACTGTAGTTAGTAATGGATAGTTGGTTTTGGTATTCAGGCAACAATGTATATGTTCTTTTGTACCCTATGTACTTGAAATAACATTCTCAATTCCTTTCTAATCAATTAAAGGTGGATACAGGCCCTTGTTACATGATTTGTGATATATAAAGTAAATCTCTTTTAATAAAAGTAAGGCAATATGCTTCCTTTGGCAACAACTCTGTACAGACATCCACCAAAAGTCTGGTACCGTATTTTTAACATGTAACTTAGTGTTCTCATTTTTAATATAATTTCAGTATTTGTTTTTATAATGGTTGATGGAAAGCTTGGAAATGGAGATGTTAATTTACAGTTTCCCCTCATCGCTCATGTTCTCTTGCAGAATACACCAAAACATGTGTTCATCTTTGTGAAGAAGCTTGTGTTTTTGTTTTGTTTTGCTCTTTATTTTGTAATAAATATGACTTCACAAGAGGTTGCAAGGTAATACATGCATCCCTTCATCCAATTTCATCCAACCATTACATCCTACAGAATTATAGTATAATTCAAAAACCAGGAATTTGATGTTGGGATAACGCGCATGATCATTCTACTGTTCTATGCCATTTTATCCCATGTAGATTTGTGTAGCCACCGATATGCATTTTTATATGATGTAGTAATTTTCTAAGTTAAAAGTGTCAATACTCATACATAAAAATGAGGGTTGTCCCTCAAGATAATTACCTTAAAACACTATGTATTTCTTTCAAATATGGAAATTGTGCTCAAAATGTTTTTGAAGGTCTCTTCTTTTGCAATGGTGTATCTAATTTGTTTGCAAAACACAAAAGAAACCTATCTAGTTCATTAATTCTTCCCTGAAAGCTTACTATGTTTCCCTTTTACAGTTGCTATCTCATGCTCTGTTTTCATAAGCTAGATTCCAAATTCTTGTTTTAAACCTAAGACTTTCCCTTTGCCTTTTCCACTGCTGGCAAATTCTTTGCCTCCAACTTTTCTGAGAAAATAAGACTCTCAGATAGCAGCTTTTTTGACTCTCAGCAACCTCTGCTACAATGGAAGTAGCCTACATCCTATCCAAAACCCTTCCCTCCACCTCCCACTTCTTCCTATGACATGGTAGATGAGAGAAAGATTCAGAGGACTTTCCTTCTGGAGAAGAGTCCCTGATGGTATCCCCTCACCTTGCAAGGCTGATCTCTGTAAATTTTGCAGTCCCTTCCATTTCTCACTCAAACCTAAGGCAACCTGTTCTTCCTTGGCCAAAAATAATTACTCTGCTTGAAGTTAAAAGGAGGTGAGGCCAGAGAAACAGTGGGGAAGCTTGCAATTGTAACTCTTTTCATTGTAAAATGGGGTATACATCAAAATGGAAATCTGTATGAGATTGTGTATTGAGGACTATTTTTACCAGATCTTGCAGCTCTGGCCATGTGTGGGCCAGCACACGGTTCCTTGGCTTTAGAGGTGAAAAGTACATATCATGTTCTTCTGGAGAGTGACCCAAGCTTAGTCAAGACAAAACTGCGCTGGAGCCTTTCCTCATCGAATCACTTGAGTAGAATGTTCACTCATAATATCAGTGCAAAAGTGATCAGTGTATAATTTATGGCTGCCAAAAAAAAGCCTCTCAGACACAATTCTGAATATCCAGTTTGTTTTATTAATATTTGAATGGATATATTTCTGGGTGAAATATACACTTTCAGTGAATAGATATTTTAAGACATATTTGAATGTATTTCACCTTGCAGCTTGAATATTTTCATTGTGTCATGAGTATGGCATATTTCAATATTTTAAATAACTGAAGACAAAAAACAGAATATTTGAATTGTGGGAACCTGCTGTGTGTATACAATGTTTTCTTTGAGAAAGTGTGCTGATTTTTGTGACCCAATTAGAAATATGCTGAAATAGTCAAGAATCATTTGGACAGTCAGTGAACCCAAGGGTCTGTAAGTTTTAGCAAAGCTGATCCTGTACTAGTGCTTGCTTCCAGATTGCCCCCATTTCCTAAGCAAGTGGTGCTCAAAATTTTAAGCGACCTCAGGCTAAAACCTGTTAAATCCATTGTCAGTTCATTTGCAAATTCTTCCCTCTCCCTAACCTGAAAATGTTTGAATTTGCTAATCCATGTAGTCAGCAGTTGACTGTGGAATTTTTGCTTACCCTAGGCAAACTGTAAATTGCCTACTCTTTCCAAATCCCATTCTTTGACTCACACATGGGTCATTTTGCTTTTCGTTCCCAGTAATGTTTTGCGTTTGGAGGGTGGCCACCTGCTCTGCCTCTGTGGTAAAGTCAGACTTGCATTTAGAACGTGCACAGATTTAATATCAATTACCATTTTACCCAAACTCTGCTGTAAGACAGCAATGAAATTCTGGTTGAAATTAGTCAGTGAACCACCTCTTTAGAGGTTGTTGGAGTGCTGATGCAGTGACAAACGTCATTTCTTCCCAAGCTCCTCAGAGACGTCATAATGAAGTTTCCTGGTTGGAGTAGTGTAGGAAATCTATTTTGTGGTATTTAGAAAAGATAATGTTGCAGGTGCCAATACACACAAATGGAGTTCAAATCCTATTGTCTCTAAATAAGCAAAAAATGGAAGAGTAGATTGTATTAAAATAATTCCCTTGTTCACAATCATCTATTGCATCTGCTGAGTTAATGTTGTCTATTAGCATCCCAAAGTAATTAGTATTTTAATAAAGGCATGATATAACCTCTTACAGTTAATACTAACTTTACTAACTTGGTTGACAAATACTGTTTTTGTTTGGTTGGTTTCTTTAGCATCTGTCATCACCCTCATCAAAGCTGTTGGTCTATTTCACCTCTGATCTTACTGTCTCTTGAGAATTCAGAGAAATGGTCATTGCTTTGGACACTCATGATGTTGAATTTTGCATAGTTTAAGAAAAGGGGATTTTAGACACAATCTGCGTTGAGAAGTAGGAAACAAATACTCCAGTAATAATAATAATAGTAATAATTTATTAAAGACCAGAAATGCCTTACCCTGATCTAAATATCTGCAGGTAAACAATACAATAAAACCTTTGGCCAATGCAGTAAAAGTATCTCTTAAATAGGCTCTCTGCTTCTACTATTTCTTCCCTATTATGTAATCTTAGCAGAGTAGCAAATGTGATTCTTTTAACACATTAGTCAGATCATCTAACTCTGCTACTGGACAGTGACTCTACATTTCACCCAGAATTAAAAGAAAGTTCTCAAATGCCCTACATGAGGCTTTTTGAGGTGGTCTCTCCACTGTTTCTCTGACCTCACTTCCATTCTTCTTCCCTTTATGAACTTTCTATGCCTTTAGGATACTTGCATTGACTTCTCTGCTTGGGATGTTCTTCCCCTCTGTGTTTTGCACAGCAAACCCTGCAAGTCCTTCAACTCTTTGTCACCTCTTAACAGAAAATATCTAGTTAGGCTACTTAAAATTAGACCACCTAACTCCACCTTGAGATGTCCTTACACTATTCTCTCTCTCTTTTTTTTTTTTTTGTTTTTCATTTAGCTCTTATCATTTTCTAGCATACTATGTAAGAATTTGGCATATTATTTTATTGTCAAGAATTTTCAAGCTTTTACTCTACTTGCAAGGCAACAAATGAAACTATCACGATTTCATGGATGCTGGCAGAAAATATAAAACTAGGTGTATTAGTGTTTTCTTAGAGGGACAGAACTAATAGGATGGATAGATAGATAGATAGATAGATAGATAGATAGATAGATAGATAGATAGATGATAGATTTCAAGGGGAGTTTATTAAGTATTCAGTTGTACCATCACGAAGTCCCACAATAGGCTGTCTGCAAACGGAAGATCTGGGAGAGCCAGTTTGAGTCCCAAAACTGAGGAACTTGGAGTCCGACGTTCGACAGCAGGAAGCATCCAGCAGGGAGAAAGGTGTAGGCTGGGAGGCTAGGCCCATCCCTCTTTTTCATGTTTTTCTGCCTGCTTTATATTCACTGGAAGCTGATTAGATGGTGCCCACCAGATGAAGGGTGGATCTGCCTTCCCCAGCCCACTGAGTTAAATGCTAATCTCTTTTGGCAACACCCTCACAGACACACCCACGATTAATACTTTGTATCCCTCAATCCAATCAAGTTGACACTCAGTATTAATCATCACACTAGGTCAGAGACAAAAGATTTATTATGTATGACACAGCAAGCTGAATGGACATCACCATGTTTGCATCAGTTTCCTTTGTCTCAAGTAGCATGGGGGCAAGGTGGATGGGTCCAGAGGGATGCCTGCACTCCCACAGTACTGCCGTGTTACAGGAGATGAACTCTGAGCTTAGGAAACCTGATTCTTTTGCAGTGGGCAATAAGCATTCCTACTCTCCCTCTAGAGGGAGATACTATCTATCTTCCAACGCTGTTCACTGTGCAATGATTCTTGTACAATTGGCCAGGAAAAGGGCAGTCAGTGCCTTACTAGCAAGGTGTGCACATGAAAGAGCCATGAAGAATGTCTCCCAACAATAATGTTTACTGTTTATCATACATGCCTCTCACAGTATACATTTCCTAAGAGAGAGAGTTTATTTGTTCAGTGATAGACTCAAAAAGCATGAAAAATGATCTTGGACTTTGTTTAATCAATCCACAATTTCCAAATCTGATACCTTCTTCTTGGGGACTTTAGCCAGAGTAATCTTTATCAGTATTAATTTTTTTCAACCATAAAATAGGACTAGTAAGTAATGCCTCTCTAACACATTGTGGGGAGAATTTGATGTAAGGTATCATTAAGTGCTGGGAGTCTCCAAGGCTCAGACGTAGATGAGATGTGGAATTTCATGTTTACTCTCACACTGACTTCTGCCAAATGCGATGACTCAAATTTATATCACTAGCCTGAACTTCTTCCCTAATCTTAGTCCCACATGTCATATGTGACTTCACAGGCATGTGCACCAAAACTGAATTCATGCTGTCTTCCTAACCTGGGTCCTCTTCTAGGATTCCTTAACTCAGTAAATGACTCTGCGCTAATTTACAAGCCATAATCCATGAGTCCTCTGACTCTTCCTTGTCTCTCGACCCATCCCACCCTCATGTCTAACACTCAGCACCTCTTCTTAATTTCACCTCTTAAATATCCTTGAACTCTATCCATGTTTTTCTATTCTACTGATGAAAAGTTGAATCAATGCTAGTGAATCCCAACTGTTTCAGACCAGCGCCTTTTTTTTTTTTTTATAGCAGATGTTTTGTAATGCATCCTTTAATATATTAAAAAGGAAATGCATAAATGACATAAGCAAACTTACATATATAATTTCAAAACAAAATCAAAATAGTTAGCTGTAATGTGAAATATGCACATAAAGAAAATAACTTCATTAAATTAGTATGAATGCAGTGTGAGAATATCAGGCTTAGCTAGACAGGAAGACTTAACAATATCATCAGAGGGTTTTACCTACATAAATAATCTGTGTGAATTTGACAGCTACAAAGGCACACGGGTCGATTGTATTAGACTCAGATACCATGAATGGCATCACCTTCAGTGGTATGATTTTCCAAAATGGCAGAAACATTAGTAACTTCCCAAACTGAAGTATTAGGTTGGTGCAAAAGTAATTGCAGTTTTTGCTATTAAAAGTAATAGCAAAAACTGCACCTACCTGATATAATCATCTCTCCACTCACGTAGTAGATGCACATTCCTTGAAAATTCAGTATATTTATAAATCACATAAAAATATTGTGTTTATATGTACAGGTAACTAGGTTCTAGGCAATTTTTTAAATTTTTATTGAAGTCTCTGCTTTTGAGTGAAGCATTCTAAAGCTTGTGAGACACAGACAATTCTCTCTTTAAGTTTGAATGTCTTGCACATTGCAAAATATGCCTAAAAGGCCTGGACCTCACCAAACAATAAGTGGCAATAGCCCCTCCTCTGAAAAAAAAAACAAACAAACAGGACAAAACATTCTTATGAATTTCTAGTATTGTCCCTGAGTGGATGCTACTCCCATAGAGAACTATGACTGTAGACTAAAGTATTTGTATTCATACCTCATTAATGTCCTAACAATCTTTGGTTTCCCTCTTATTTTTATTAATTTATTCCCTACTTTAGTCAAAGCTGTTTACCAAATCCAACTTGATTATGCCACCTGAGTTAGAGTTCTCCAGACAAACAGAACAAATAGAAGATGAGAGAGAGAAAAAGATAGGGAAAAAGAGAGAGAGAGAGAGAGATAAAAAGAGGCTTATTATTAAAAATAGTTTATATGATTATGTAGGCTGAGAAGACCTAATATCTGCAGCCAGTAAGCTGGAGATCCAGGAGAGCTGATGATGTAGCTCCATTCCAAAAGCCAGCAGGCTCCAGGCTCCAGAAGATCTCATGTTTCAGTTGAAGTCTGAAGGCAGGAAAAGACCAATGTCTTAGTTCAAAACGATCAAGAAGAGGAGTCTCCTCTTACTTATAACAAGGGCTTGCCTATATTAGAGAGGGCAATCTGATTTACTCAGTCTACCAATTCAAATAATAGTCTCATCCAAGATACCCTTAAAGACACACCTAGAATAACATTGAACCAAATATTTAGGTACCCCTTGGCTCAGTCAACATATAAAATTGACCATCACACCACCCATTACACAAATCCTTTTATTGTCTTTTCTTTCTCTCAAGACACAAAAATATGTGTGTGACTTTTAAGGGCTTTGTGACTTTTAAGGGCTTATAAGACTGCCATCTGCTTTCAAGCCATATTGCATCATATTTCATATTCCTCTGTGTGTCTTAGCCACACTGACCTAATTATTCTGCAGATCTGTGTGCTCTGATCCTTCACACAAGAGGGCCTGTGCATATTTATTTCCTCAATGTACTCTTCCTACCACACAAACTTTCCAAGGTAAGGCCTAATTATAGCTTCCCTCTTTAGAAACTTTAGCTTTTCTGCTTAGTAGTGATAATGGCCTTTCAGAAAATTGTATTTTAAACTTTTCTATAAACTTTCTATATGGCCAGGGTGACATGAAAATGTTCAGCACGTATGGCATGGGGAACAACCAAACAAAATGCATGCTAGCCCCTGAATCAGTGTCCTAGAGACCCAAGACATTCATTATTGGATTATGGTCTGTTCTAGATTGGGATGATCTAGAATATTCCTGGGGGGAGAACAGGTTAGCCAGCAGTTAAGCCTTAAGAGAATCAGTACAGCTGTTGAAAGTACCCCCAAAGTATTCTATTATTATTATTACTGTTATTACTTGCTATCTGTTACAGGCCAGTATTTACACTTAGATGGAGTTTACATATAGATTTTGGCAGTACTCTCAAGCAACCCCACTCTTTATTATAGAACAGGGGTGTCCAATCTTTTGACTTCCCTGTGTCACAGTGGAAGAAGAAGAAGTGTCTTTGGCCATGCATTAAGTACACTAACACTAACAATTGCTGATGAGCTAAAAAAAAAAAAATTACAACCAAATCTCATAATGTTTTAAGAAAGTTTATGAATTTGCTTTAGGCCACATTCAAAGCCGTCCTAGGCTGCATGTGACCCATGGGCCACGGACAAGCTTATTATAGAATGTATAGCCCCATGTCTTCTCCTTCCCTACATTTCCCACAAGTATAATTTTAATTTAACTTGTAAGACAATTCGATTGAACTTTCTATTGCAAGACTGTAAATTCAGTGAGAGGAAGGACTATATCTATATTTGTTCACCAGTGTACATTTAATATTAGTCTTTGTGTCTTCATCCAAATCTCATCTTAAATTGTTATTCCCATAATCCTCATAATCCCCATGTGTCAAGGGAGAGACCAGGTTGAGGTAATTGAATCATGGGGGTAATTGAGTCATGGGTAATTTCCCCCCATGCTGTTCTCATGATAGTGAGTGAATTCTCGTGAGATCTAATGGTTTTATAAGGGGCCCTTCCCCCTTTTCTTGACACTTCTCCTTCCTGACACCTTGTGAAGAAGGTGCTTCACTTCCCCTTCACCTTACACCATGATTGTAAGTTTCCTGAGGCCTCCTAGCCATGTGAAACTGTGAGTCAATTAAACTTCTTTCCTGTATAAATTATCCAGTCTCAGACAGTTCTTTATAGTAGTGTGAAAACGGACTAATAGAATAACCTCTCCCAAAGATACATGGTGCATACTGAAGTCAATATTTACTGAAAGTATGAATGTTAATGCCTTTCGTGTAGTTATAGTATGCAACACATTTTAATTTCCTCTTTTCCTGCCTTTTTACCTCCAAGAACAAAAAGTATATATTTTGGACACCCATATTCTATAATAAAGTATTCCAAGAATGGTGTTGCTTAAGAATACTGTCAAATTTTGTAGGCTTCATCTAAGTGTAAATACTGGCATGTAGCAGATAGTAATAATAAGTGTGTGTGTGTATATATATGTATATATGCTAAATAAGTATAAGTATATATGCATAAATAACACTAAGTATATATATATGTATACTATTTAGTACACTATACTATTTAGTATGTATACTATTCAGTGTCTCTCTATATATACACACACACTATTATATATGTATTCTCTAGATAGGTAAATACTTACTTTAGTCAATACATATCAATAATTTTCACTACCTGAAAGTTTTAGGAGCAAAAATCAAATTATGTAGTAAATCTTGGAATTTCCCTTTCTAATTCTAATGTGCCTAAAATAGAACATGAAATGGGAGACTTATTTTCTTGATATAATTGCCTCCATTTTCTTATCCTTAGCTTTGGGTAAACTTAGTCCAGATCTCAACTCTTGTTTTCTCTCTTATTCTGAGAGTTGAGTCTTCTGTTACACCAAATGCATTGCCAACCTCATGCTCACTCCTAGCAGATTCATCGAGGAGGAAATGGAAGCATAGGCTTCCATGACTTTTAGGGACTTAGATGAGGAAAGTATTTCTAAAGAAAATAAACTGTGATGCCTCAAATCAAAATCAATTAGGAGACCACAAAGTAAGACAAATGCTGATGATAAAGAATCATGGCTGGTATTTAAGTGTCATTTATACACCTTTAAACTTCAAAATTTCCAAAACAAAGCACTTTTTCTTGTACTTATGATCTAGTCTGTTCAATATTCCATGTAGTTTATGCCTCTGTGAAATTAAATGTAATTTGTTTATGGAAACGGAATGAAAACCTAAATTCAAAGCACATTTAAAAAAATCAAACTCATTAATTTGGGTCACATGCTCATTGACCCCCAGCCCATCTACTCTACCATTCTTTGTGCTTTTCCTGTAAACCTAAAAATATGTTCAGATGAGATCACAAATAAGGGTAGTGAGAAAATATTTAGGTTTATTAGCCAGTATGGTTTTTCTACTATTTCTGCACCTCTCATTTTTCCCTACCTATGCCTCACCCTGACCCCAACCAATTAGAACACAGGCATTCTGCCAGCATTGCCTTAGGAGAGGTATCATGCTGAAGGTTGCAGCAAAAAAGTTCTGGCTTTTAAATTTCAAAAACAGTAACAAAAAGAGCCCCTATTACCCAGGAACAAAATAGATTTGAAAGGATACAAGAATACAAAATCAGAATAATGTTTTGTAATCTCTAGAGTCTAGATAAAATTTTCTGAATAGGAAGAAGGAAAGAAAGAGTAGGAGGAAAAAGAGAAACGGAAAAAAAGGTATAAAAAGTCCCTGTACCCTACCCCTCTCCCCAAGCTCACTCTCCCCAAGGATTGGAACTATTGGATTGGTATGGAAATAAAAGCACACACGAAATGTGTCTACCAGCCACAGAGAACATTCTAAGAAACTGGCAAGTTCTGTATGTTATCTGACAGATTTCCTGTGTACCCTAGAAGAGCAAAAAAAGTGTTAAAGAACCTTTGATGGCCCTGAGAGCTCACAGGGTTTCCCAGGTCCCAGTCTAGTAAATGAAATCAGCTAAGCATTCCCAATGGCTGATAGATGGGTGGTAGCAGTTGTCAGAGAGCTGGAACTGGAGAACTCCTATAGTCAGAAGCAAGGGATATATCCTCAGGTCCCTGCATGGGTTGTAATCTAGGGAGGTGATGAGATGAAATACAGCTGAAAAGACACCAGCCGGCAGTGATGATAACCAAGAATCAGATGCTTCTAACCCCCAAGCATGGCACCATGAAAGTCCCTGGAATATAGATGCCATGCCGAGAAGATGGAAGTAGATACAGTAATTTGTTGACCATAGTTTACTTTTCCCACCAAAGAAGAAGTGAGCACAAAGTAGAAGTTAAGCTAATGTACGGAAAAATTAATATATGTTATTTCTTACACCACAGAACTTTTGGCAGTTTGATTTCAAGGGCTTAGAAAATGAGCTAAAAAGATTGCTGTCTCATTTATGAACTCTATTCTGGATGAGGATACTAAGATTTATTAAGATGAGTCAGGATTCATCTAGGACTTTACTATAATGAGCCATGATAACAGATAATAGAAAATTTAAAAAAAAAAAAAAAAAACCTGAAGCAGAGAAAAGTTGACAGGATACATCATAGTTCCATGTGATCATTATGCTCTATTTGCTGAGGCTTCTAGACAGTTCCATACAGATGGGACATAGGCACCTATGGTATCCTGGCATTCTTATAATCACTGTTTTGGGAAGTCCACAGGATTGAAGAGCCAAGAGTCAAGGAAACAGAAGGTAACTAAGTAGGCAATGCCTTTATAAGTCCAAAAATAATACAGGCCAGGCACATTAAAAGGATGTGAATCCATCTTTGACAAAAACAAAAGTAAAATTATAAGTTAATGAAGAGGCAAAGCCAAGACTCACACAAATTATGTGAAGATGCAGGACCATTTCCTTGCTTCCATGTCACCCACGTATTCTGAGTTTTCCTGGGGAGAAGTGGGTGGTGTAGCCTCTATACTTTCTGCCACCAGTTAGCCCCTGCCCTTCTGAGTCCATTGCCACCAAGGGCCACTGACTCACAGCTCTAAGCTTGTTGGAACTTCAAATTCCTTGTATTTCCCCACCCTATGCTTCAGATTGCATGCAGTTTTACATAGCCCTTGAGTTTCAGAATGATTGATCTGGAAGGGAGTGACAAAGTAATTTTCATGAAGAGAGATCTTTAGCTAACTTACCCTGAGCTGGGATTCCTCATGGTCCACTGCTTTTCCTGTAGGGACAGAGAAAAGGTGATTCTGAGAATTACCATACAAACAATTCAACTACATGGAAGTCACAGGGTAGGGAATGTAGGGGTGAAGCAGGGCACATAAAATATCAGAAATTAGTTATTAAAAATCCCTCTTTGTGCATAGTGCTAGTTAATGCATATAATAATTTGGAAAACATCATTGGGATTCTGATCAAGAGGTCGATCATAGTGTATCACCTTATATTTGTGCTATTCCTTCAAAATGGAGGGCGGTTTCCTTCCTGAATAAGGCTAATGGAATGATTCTTGGAAATATCTTCCATACCCATAAAAGCAGTCTCCTAATAATTGATCTATTTCAGTGTTTCTCCAAGTGCATTTTCTAGAGCCACTAGTTCAGAGTCACCTGAAGTACTTGTTCAAAAGGTGAATGTCAACCTCGAGCCCAAATCTAATGAGTTAGTAGAGACAGATTGAAGTTGAGAGCTAGAACTGGAAACCAAGGAATCTCTGCTTTTTTAAGCAACCCACTTCTGCCCACTAAAGGTTAAGAACAGCTTTTCTAGCCCCTCAAAAACCTTGGCATCATAAACGTGGTTTCCTAGCACAGGCATGGGCCGAGTCAAAGTGAGCTGTAGTTTCTTTTGGTGTGAAATGCCTCGGAGTTTCATTAGGGTGAATTGGTCCTCTGGGATTCTGCCCCTTTGGGTGAGCTGAGATTACAGAATTGATTAGCAGCCAAGGGAACAGACTGAGCCTCCGGATCCCGCTGAATAAGCCGCAGCCATGTGTGCAACGCTGAATGTATGGTCCTATGAAATTTATGGCCAACTCTGTTTATAATCTTGTGGCATATGCCTCTGTAGTGTTTGTTTATAAAGGGCCAAGGCTGGGTGTATTATGCATCTCAAATGATATACTGTAGAGTTTCCCAGGATAAATGAAATATGTCCATTTTGTCCCATCTGGATCTTGTTATTTTTTTTTTTTTTTCCATGATTAGCATTTTGGCAGTTTCCACTCTTCCATTCTGCTGTTCTATGTGCCCAGGGGAGATGAAGAGTTGAGCTCTTTCCAAAATCAGGGTAGTGCTGTGTGGAGAAAAACTACAGCTGAAAGGGCACTTTCTTTATGGTAGATTCTCCACACTCGGCAGAGGAAGCACAGGTTTCAAGTATGATTAGTGGGCAGTGAAAGCACCATGAGATCAAGGCTCGCGTGAGTCACAAAGTGTGGAAATGTTCTTACCAGATGATCATCAGGATACCGGAGATTTGCTGTCCCCAAGAACCAGCTGAGCTTGTGAAATTTTCCACGTACAGTTTCGCTGAGCTGCAGAAGGCGGCCCTGTTCTCAGTTCTGAATTTAGTCTGCTGGAGATAAAAATGGGGTCACGATGTTCACTTGACACCTTGTTAATTTATGCTACAGCAAAACCAAAGCAAAACAAAATTCATTTGTATGCAGTAATGTGGCTTAAAATAATGCTAAAACAGCCCCAAAATCTGTTTTTCATTTTGGGTGAGTTACTGGGGTAGGACTTAGAAACAAAACAGTCTACAAGGGCAAAGGGTCTTTTTTTTCACTTGTGAAATAGTCGGAACTGGCCCAGAAATCAGGGCCTTGATGTCCTCATGGATTTGCACTGGAAAGAAAATCACCTATGGTTATTTTTGCTTTTTATATAAACAAAAATGACTTGTAATAATTGATATTTTTAGGTGATAACTTAGATTTAAAATAGCTTGCTATTTTATTTCACACAGCATATTTCTACTCATATTGTTATTCATGTTTATAAACTCTCACTTGCTTTACGGTGATTCATTTTATATGTGTAAAATCAGGAAATTAAAAACAAAGTTGTTATAAATAGGTCTTGTATAATAATCAAAGCAAAAGAGAAAAATTAAAAAATAGCCTTTAGGAGTTTTGATTAAGAATTAATGTACCAGATGTCAGGTACTGGAATACATTTATTATTTTCTTGTTGTTGCAGTTAAATATTATATATAACATAAATACCTAATAAATTTTTAATATACCTTGAGAGGTGCTGCCACTTCAAATGATGGAACATTTTCTTCAAAACAAAACCTAAAGTCTTTCAGTTAAAATATTGTTCTGATTATTATATTTATATTGTTTCAGTGGTTACTGACTCCTGCATTGGTGCAAATTATTCTGTCTATATTCATTTATTTTCCCATCTATATCTACATCTATTCAGCTAGCTAATATATATTTCACAATATATTGCTAGCTTATGTATACTTCAAAGTATTAGTTTCCCCTTCCCATTCTCTGCCTTGCAGAAATACTACTAAGTTATATTACTTCTAGATCAGACACAGCTTCAGCTCCTGTGACAATTCATCCAAAACCAAGAAACACGTAAAAACACACAGCTGCCTCTTTTCACATCTTTCCTTGGTCCCATTCCTTTAGTTTTTAATATTTGTTATACCTTAAGTTACTGGAGTTTTTAGCAGTCTCCTGAAAAGCCTGTAGAAAGTTCAGACACTTACTTGCCATCTTCCAAACAATTCTGATTCAGCAAGCCAGTGCAAGTCAGCCCAGGAATCTGCATAATAATTGACCTCCCAGGTAGTTCAGAGGCAGATGGTCCTGAAATCACACTTTGAGAAATGGTGCTTTAAGACCTGTGAGCTTGTAGAGGAGAGTGAATCAGAGGCTTTCCTATTGCATCCCAACAGTCTTGGAATTGTTTCCCCAGAAGTGAATGCTAGGAAACTATTTCTCTGCTCTCTCTTTGAAGAATGGATATTTGCTCTGTTTCATCAGGCCATGTGGTTTCCTGACCACAGGGGGCACATTTTTTGAGTAATGTCATTGCTACTCCATGCTCACCCCATCCCCATCCTTCTGTCCTTTGACTCCTTGATATTGACCATTACTTGAATCACATATGAACTTGCTCTGTCTTTTTTGGACACTGTGTCTACCTATCTGCTTATCCTTGGGCAGTCAAACTCTGGGGGCTAGTCAGTTCCACCATGGTCTCTCTTGGCCTAGTAGGTGACATAGGCCAGATTCCAGAGCCCACTTTCTCCAGGCTTGCTGTGTATCCATGATCAATGTACCTTACAAACTCTCCTCGAGGCTTTGAATATAAACTTTTCGTAGCTCTTTGAGATCTTGGGTTAGGCAAAAATTAAAGATCTCTTAGATAGGAGACAAAACACATGAATCATAAAAGAAAAGTTTGCCAAATTGGACTTTACCAAAATTAAAAGGTTCTGCCCTTTGAAAGAAACCATAAACAAAATAAGAAAACCATAAACTAGTAGAAAATATAAAACACCTATGTGCTAAATATATGATAAATAACTTGCTTCCAGAATAAAGAATTCTTAATAGTCAATTAATTAGTTAATAGTTCAAGAATATACAACCAAATTTTTTTTTTATTTCTTTTATTTTAGGTTCATTGGTACATGTGAAGGTTTGTTACATAGGTAAACTCATGTCATAGGGGTTTGTTGTACAAATTATTTCATCACCCAGGTATTAAGCCTAGTACTAATACTTATCTTCTCTCCTCTCCCATCTCCCACCCTCCACCCTCAGTAGACCCCAGTGACTGTTGTTTCTTAAGTTCATAAGTTTTCACAAGTTTTCATCATGTAACTTCCACTTATAAGTGAGAATATTCAGTATTTGGTTTCCTGTTCCTGCATTAGTTTGCTAAGGATAATAGTCTCCAGCTCCATTCATGTTCCCACAGAAGACATTCTCTCATTCTTTTTATGGCTGCATAGTATTCCATGTTGTATATGTACCACATTTTCTTTATCCAGTCTGTCACTGATGGGCATTTAGGTTGATTAACACTTACAACAACCATGTATAAGTGTTCTCTTTTCTCTGCAACTTTGTCAGCATCTGTTATTTTTTGATTTTTCAGTAATGGCCATTCTGATTGTTGTGAGATGTTATCTCATTGTGGTTTTGATTTGCATTTCTCTAATGATCAGTGATAGTTAACTTTTTTTTTTCACATGCTTGTTGGCCACATGTATGTCTTCTTTGAAAAGTATCTGTCCAGGCCAGGCACGGTGGCTCACGCCTGTAATCCCAGCACTTTGGGAGGCTGAGGTGGGTGGATTGCCTGAGGTCAGGAGTTCAAGACCAACCTGGCCAATACAGTGAAACCCCATCTCTACTAAAAATACAAAAATGTTAGCTGGGCATGGTGGCGGGCACCTGTAATCCCAGCTACCAGGAAGGCTGAGGCAGGAGAATCGCTTGAACCCAGGAGGCGGGAGGTTGCAGTGAGCTGAGATCATGCCATTGCACTCCACCCTGGGCAACAAGAGTGAAACTCTGTCTCAAAAAAAAAAAGAAAAAAAAAAGCTGCTGAAAAGTATCTGTTCAAAAGTCTGTTTGTTCACTTTTTAATGGGGTTGTCTTTCTCTTGTATAATTTGTTTAAATTTATTATAGATGCCGGATATTAGACCTTTGTTGGATACATAGTTTGCAAAAATATTTTCCCATTCTGTTGGTTGTCTGTTTACTCTGTTGATAGTTCCTTCTGCTGTGCAGGAGCTCTTCAGTTTAATTAGATCCCTCTTGTCAATTTTGCTTTTGTTGTGATCATTTTTGGTGTCTTTGTCATGAAATCTTTCCCTGTTCCTATGTCCAGGATAGTATTGCCTAGGTTGTCTTCCAGGTTTTTATAGTTTTAGGTTTTACATTTAAGTCTTTAATTCATCTTGAATTGATGTTTGCATATGGTATAAGGAAGAGGTCCAGGGTCAGTCTTCTGCATACGGCTAGCCAGTTCTCCCAATGCCATTTACTGAATAGGGAGACTTTTCCCCATTGCTTGATTTTTGTCGGCTTTCTTGAAGATTAGATGGTAGTAGGTGTGCAAACTTATTTCTGGGCTCTCTATTCTGTTCTATCAGTCTAGGTGTCTGTTTTGGTATACAATTTTAAAAACAAGCAACAGATCTGAACAGATGCTTACCAAAAACTCTACATAGATATTAGAAGATGCTCAACATCATTAGTGATTAATATAATGCAAATTAAAACTGCAATTGGATATTACCTTGCCTATAAGTATAGCAAAATACAGACATAAATTTCAAGTATTGCTAAAACTATAGAGCAACAAAAACTTCATGAATTCTTGGTAGCAATGAAAAATAGTACAACCACTTTGGAAAACAGTTTGGCAGTTTCACATCAATTTAAATATATACTTACCATACAACTCAGCAATTTGATTTATCTAAAACAAGTGAAAACATATATCCATACAAAAACTTGTATCCATATGTTTACAGGAAGTTTATTCATAATCACTAAAAGCTGGAAATAACTGAAATGTCAATCAACAGTTGGAGAGATCAACAAATATTGTTACATCCATATAAAGGAATACTACTTAGCAATAAGGCAAACTTATCCTCTTGCAAAAAGACTTATGAATTTCAAATGTATCAGGATTAGTGCACAAAGCAAAACCCAAAATGTTGAATGCTGTATAATTCCATTTATATGATACTGTGATGATAAAAAAAATATAGGGCCAGGAAGCAGACCACGGGTTGCCAGGGTCTGTGGGTGGAGAGAGGAAACTGAAGAAAAGGTAGAGAACAGTGAGGGAACTTTTTGGTATGAAGGAAATGATCTATATTTTTATTTGGATGGTCCTGACAATATATATTTGTGAAAATTTATAAAACTGTGTACCTAAAATGATGATGTATTTTATTGAATTTTTAAACTTTATACTTCAAAAAACTGCCTTCGAACAAACTAAATGGTGTCAAATATAGCAAGAGAAAGATCTTTTCATGGGACACCTCCTGTGACATTTCAGCAAAATAGTGAGCATTCATTTTTCTTTTACATTCTTTGCAGACAGATGCATATTTTTTTTCAATTAAATTTGTTCCATCTGAAATTCCATAATTTTTAAAATCAAACTCCTTCTGACTTCATAGTAACAGACCATGAATAAGCTGAAAATATCTTCTCTTAATAAGTTTTGAAGAGTCTGAAATGGGGGAAGGAAATAAATGTTATGATAATCAAATCATTTTTAAAACTTTAATTCCATTCAAGCTGACATTCTCTGGGATATCTGGTTTCTACCAGAATTGCATGTATTTCCCTTGCAATAAATTACAGACATGCACATGGAACAGAGGAAGAGGGCTGTGATAAAAAATAAAAGTGCAAACAAAAAAACAAAAAACACACCACTACCACCACCAACAACCCTATCAACTTTAAGTCACGGGTAATATTCAGCTTACTAAAATGCTTACAGAATCAACCCACTGCTTGCTGACCATGCTCTGGCCACCTGTGGGTGACCAGAAAATTACCTGTAATACAAATAATCCAGCCCGTGCCGTCTAGCACATCATGGAGATTTAGTTTTCACTGGGGAGAGAGGGGCTAGTGACTGAGAGCTGAAACACAACACAGATGGGCTCTTTGAAAATCCGCTGCATCCTGGCTTTTCCAATCTTCAGAACAGATAAAGTTACATAGACGGAGAACTCCTGCTGCAAGGATAATGGGGCCTGTCTGCATAGGCATGGCTTCCCGTGACTTCCTCCCTGAGAACCATAGCATTTCATGAGAAGAACAAATTTGTACACACAAAAAAATCATCAGTTCCATCACTGACACTGTTCAATATTGCAAAATGCGATTGTTTTATTTAAATAACCTCTAATGAATCCACTAATATCTAATTGAATGAATGTAATAGTCTTACCACCATTTGAGTTTCTAAATGCAAAGAAGTGCTTTGAGCTTTGCTGAGGCTTTATTGAAAATTAAATGTCCACAATTATTAATTAAAAATGGATTTAAAGAATGAGTAGGTTATGGATATATCTGTATGAAGGCAACCAGATGGATTAATACAGCTGCATTTTCAAGCAGAGAAGAAACACAGCATTTCTGGTAATCTAATGGAAAGCAGAATGAAGAACCAAAAGATTGGAAAGGTTTGATAGTCTTAATCCCTATAACCACCACTCACTAATCCAACAATCATTTATAGGGTGCGAGGAGCATTGCACTAACTTAAGCCCCTAGGAAAAAAAAAAAATGAGAACAACTCGTACTTCCTAATATCTCCATAAATAGTTATGTGACCTCAGTGAAGATTAAACACCAGGTACTTAAATTAGGAAAATGCCTTGCCAGCCATATAAAATTAATAGTTACAATCTAACACATGAACAATGTCAGTTAAAATTTCAGTAGTTAAAACATCAGTGCACTGGAGAGAAAATGGGAGTAGCATCTCTTTAATTACATGAACAATAATATGGAAAACATGCCATTGGATTAAAATAAAACCAAACTTCTGAAATATATGCTAGAGATTTTTTGTTGTTGTTGTTTATAGCAGCTCTATTCATAACTGCCAAAACTTGGAAGTATGTCCTTCTGTAGGTGAATAAATAAATAAACTGTGGTATATTTATACAATGGACTGTTATTCAGCACTAAGAGGAAATGAGTTATCAAGCCATGAAAAGACATGGAGGAACCTAAAATACATACTATTAAGTGAAAGAAGTCAATCTGAAAAGGCTACAGACTGTATGATTCCAACTATATAAAATTCTGGAAAAGGCAAAATCATAAAGACAAGTAAAAAGATCGGTGGTTGCCAGGGAGTGGGGAAAGGGATGATTTTTAGGGCACTGAAACTATTCTCTGTGATACTATTATAGTGGATACATGTCATTAATACATTTGTTAAAACTCTTAGAATATAAAACACCAAGAGTGAACTCTAATGTGAACTATGGACTCTGATTTATAATGATGGGTCAGTGTAGGTTCATTGCTTGTAATAAATGTACCACTCTGGTTTGGGATGTTGACAGTGTGTGTCTGTCAGGCACGAGGTGGGGGAAGGTAGCAGGTATATGGAACTCTGTACTTTCAATTTCGCTATGAACCTAAAACTACTCTAAAAATAAACTCTGTTAAAAATCAATTTCAGTCATCACTGTCCTTCATTTCCTAAAGTTAAATGTCTTGAAAATCACTGTTTCGTGTGTGTGTGTGTGTGTGTGGGTGTGTGGGTGTGTGTGTGTCTGATAGGAGGATAAATTTGGTCCCTATTACTCCGTCTTAGCTGGAAGTGGGAGTACGTCTTTTCTAACATCTGTGTGGGTCTCATTTCTAAAAGTATATCAGAAGAAATGACCCACACACGTCTTTTAGAATAAAATCTGGCCCTCTGTATGTTTAAGCCAGGAAGTATAAATCTAAATTCCTTAAAGAGCTGCTAATTGTAGGGAAACATTTAGAAACAGTTTACTAACAGGCATAACCAGGTGTTATGGACAATTTCAAAGAAGGCAAAGTTTTCAGTACAACCCCACTCTCCTAGGTTGGGTCTTCCTCCCCACAGCCATTGTCTTTGGGGCCTCCTGGCTCTCAGAATTTCTTTCACATCCTACTGTTTACTCAAGACTGTACTCTCTTTTGGTTCAAACAATGTGCTCTGGACCATGTCTTGCTGTTGGCTAATACATATTGGAGAGAAAATGGATATTATTGGGTAAATGTATTGTGTCAGCATTTTAATGGGCATCTGTTAAAAACTGTCTTTTTTTTTTTTTTTTTTTTGAGACAGAGTCTCCCTCTGTCACACAGGCTGCAGTGCAGTGGCATGATTTTGGCTCTCTGCAATCGCTGCCTCCTGGGTTCAAGAGACTGTCGTGCCTCAGCCTCCAGAGTAGCTGGGACTACAGGCCCCCGCCACCACGCCTAACTAATTTTTGTACTTTAAGTAGAGACGGGATTTCACCATGTTGCCAGGCTGGTCTCGAACTCCTGTCCTCAATGATTTGCCCACCTCGGCCTCCCAAAATTCTGGGATTACAGGCGTGAGCCACCATGCCTGACCAAAAACTGTCTTAATGTGCGGCAATGACAACAATTACAGAAGTTCTAGACATTCTGGCAGGCTGGTGGAAATGATATCTCTAGGTAGCTCAGAGGTTTTATGTTCCTGTATTACACACACTGGGCTAGCTATTAGGGTCCTTTTTTTAAAATTATTATACTTTAAGTTCTAGGGTACATGTGCACAACATACAGGTTTGTTACATACGTATACATGTGCCATGTTGGTGTGCTGCACCCATTAACTCGTCATTTACATTAGACATATCTCCTAATGCTATCCCTCCCCGCTTCCCCTATCCCACTATAGGCCCCGGTGTGTGATGTTCCCCTTCCTGTGTCCTAGTGTTGCCAGAGATATTTTTAAAGGAAGTTATAACTCATTAATAATGGCTTTTAATTAGAACACACATAAACATGTCAGTGGCATTTGTTTAATGAGATAAACTTTGCAGAGAATTGCTGGAATATGCCTAATATATTAAATTTACAGTATTGTAGTGGGCATCTTTACTACGTATCTTTTTAACTACAATAAATAAAACCATTGAAAATAAAGCTCACAAGGAGAGCAGATGTGTATATTCACATCATCCAGTGGAAAACAAAAACCAGATTTGTATCTGTTGTCCTGCATTAGTTGTTGTCAAACAATAATTATTGCCAGATAATGTTCGGTTTTTAGCTGCCATGACTAATAATAATAAGGAAAGGGCCAACAAATTATTTTATTCATTTTATATTGTAACTATATTTATATTTTGTATTTTTGCTTCTAAAACAAATGTGTGCAAAATAAAAACTAAAACAGGTTGGAGAGACGTCATTCATCTGTAATTAAATAAAGTATAATCAGCGTTGTAACTAAGTGAAGTACTAGATGGATATACTGTTCAGTGATTTGTCGGCTACAGGAGGAGGAGGATAGGAAAAGTGTAGCGAATAGGAATAGAGTTGGGTTTATTTTTATGAGCGCTCACTCTGACTTTTATAATGTGTTTACTTGAGACTGGATGGGATCAGAGAGAACTCTGATACCAGTGACCTGGCACACATCAGATTCCTAATAAATGTCTGTTAGATTGAAGTGAAAATGTATATGTAGAGAATGATAGATTTACTATACCCCAAAAATGCCAACCAGGCCCAGCTGTTTTCAGGAAGAGCCAGAGAAAAACTTGGTTGGTGCATGAGCACAGCAATAGGCCACATATAGGAATGCTATTTATGACAATGAAGAATGAAATCTTGAATTGCAATACATAAGAAAAACAAAACATGAAAGTAGATTCACAACATAACATTATTTCCATATCTGTGAATGGTGTGCAGCAGGGAAAGCTGAAATATCTTTACATGTCTTTTATTTAATAAAGTTGCTCCCTGTACCACCAAACCTCCTTCCGTGTTGTTTGGCTGTAGGAAAGAGCCCATAAGTATATAATTACGACAAAAAACAGAGTAGTTTTAAGTTCAAGGATTGTTCGTGGAATCACTCAGTGAGCATCGACAAAAAGAGTGAAAATCAGTCAGTCTTTTTTTCCTTTCTTTCTCCTTTTCTTTTTTGTAAATTGCTTTACAAGAGGTTGTAGGTGCCAGCCTCAAGAGGCAAGCCAGTGTCTTGGCTTTTAATTTTATACTCAAGTCAATGATGGTATTTGACTTCAGATGACAACTCAGAATTCAGTAAATGATTGTGCCCTCTCCTTGAATAGTGTTAATTTATACCCAAGCGGTAAGTACTTATGCAAATTAATCCTATGGCAGAGTGCGGCAGTAAATCCTAGGAACAGAAATAGCCAAAAGGCCAGGGATGCAAAGGCATTAGCTCTAGAGCCCGTGGATTAATCTTAATTTATGAAGGAAAGAAAAATAAAAATCATAAACCTTCAAAAGGTTAGAAATAATTTTGTAGGGAAGAATTATCATGCAAGCATTTTCACAAGTTGAGTTCTAAACGAGATTTGGCTGGATACTTACAACCCAAAGAGACATAAACATCTGGCCAAGGTTTACTTCATTGGTTATACTATGCTGGGAGGAGTTATTCCAATTTTTAAAGAAAGAAAAATGATAAAAATATATCAGGTGTACTTTTATTAACCTTTCTTCACAAGAAGTTCTTTCTTGGGCTGAAATGATGACATTTATAGATATAAAAGCTAAAGTATGTCAGTTGGTTTTTAAGCTTTGTTCTCCAAGTGAAATGTGCACCCAGTTTTGTTTAAATGTTTGTATGTTTCAGTAAAATGTGTGTGGAAACTCTTTAACAAGTCAAAGCTCAGACACTAAATGAAAGGCAGTTTGTGAGATGACAAAATAGGATTCACTCTCTTTTTACTCAGGGACAGCATCATTTGTGACTTGAAAGAATATAAAAAAGTAAATTGCCTTCAATGCCTCATCTCAGAATGAAACTGCTTCACATAAGGCGCTTACAAATTTTTTACACTAAGAAAAAACATTTTACAATAATAAACCACAAATCAATTCTATGAATATACTGACAAAACAGTTACTATCATAAATAGTTCCAAGTATTCAATTAATCTTATGTTCCCTAAAATACTTACAGCAAGCTGAGTAACAGAACCCAATTGGAATGAAGGAAATCCATTTCTACTGTCCACTTACGTCTATTAAGCTTGATGGGAAAAGATCCTTTAAATGTAATGGGATATATATTTTCCTCAATCAGATATCTGTTTTCAATTTTCAGTAAGTATTTCTGATTCTAGTAGACTCTTAAAAGTAAAATAAAGCAAGGAAAAGAGAAAAACATGTTTTGAATCCTGGTTTCTGCAGGAATTTATATTTTCCATTTAAAAAAATGTTCTGGAGCATTTTATTCACCATTTATACTTTTCAGTAAGAATATATACATTCTAGTAAAATGATAATTACCAGGAGCTGGGAAGGGGAAAGTGTTGGAGGGGGCAGGTAAAGGTTGGTGAACAAATACAACGTTACAGTTAGATAGGAGGACTAAATTCTGAATTCTAGTTCTGTTGCACAGTAGGGTGACTGTGACTATGATTAGCAATATTGTATTTTATACTTAAAAATAGCTCAAAAAAGCAGATTTTGAATGTTCTTACCATAAAGAAATAATAAACTTATGAGGCAAGGATATGATAAAGACTCTAATTTGATTAGTACACAATGTATATATGTATCCAAACATCACAGTGTACCTCATAAATATGTACAATTATGTGCAACTTTGAAACAAAAATTTTAAATATATAAAATTAAATATAAAATGAAACTATAAATTCTATTATGGAATTTGTAAAAAAAAAAAAAAAAAGAAGAGGATGAGATAATCAGGTCAGCCTATTAACACATTTTTCTTTCTAAATATCATTGACTTGATATTGTCACTTTGTGCAAAGGAAGTAATATCATGCAAAGAACATAAATTTTGGAAGAAGATATGGTCTCATATTTCAGTCATGTCAGTTTATAACTATGTGATCAGAAACAAGTTATGGGAAAAATTAACAGTTTTCTCATTCGTATAATGTGGATAATAATACTATGATTGCAGTGCAGGGCTGTTATGATGAGAAACTTGAATGATCTATTTTAAACAACAAATAAATATTAAGTGCTCAACAAAAAGACCCTACTAATTATATTACAGTTTATAGTATGGTTCTCAAATAGCATCAATCTATATTTTTAACCAAATTATAAGATTCAGAATACAATAAAAGTAACACAATAAGTAGGATATACACTGCACATAAACTGTGCATAAAGTAATGGTTTTGATGAATGACCACAGCTTGCTGACAATGCTTATTGGATCTCATTTTTACAGTAAGAAAAAAATGTACTTATGTACAGACACTTCTTTGTATTTCCTATAGATGGTTATCCAAGAGTACTTTTTATATTTTTAGTTTTCTACAAATATTTGTTGTGGAGATGGGGTCTCACTATGATGCCCAGGCTGGTTTCAATCTCCTGGCTTTTTGCCTCCACCTCCCAAAGTGCTGGGATCATAGGCATGAACTACCACATCCAGCAAGATTAAGTTATAAGGTAGCACCAAAGTGACTGAAAATATTAAGCCTACTAAGATAATTAAAATTTATTATTAAATTACCTAAACAACAGGAGGGTACTTAAACAATATATGTACAGGTTAAAAAAGAATAAAGATACTTCCAGTTTGGACAAGATGACAAGAATTCATTTCCTTGCTGCTTCCCATTAAACATTACTATAAACTCTGTAAATCACATGAACCATGAAAGGTGCTAAGAAGAAGGGAGCTGGTTTGGAAAACTACTCAACAGAGAAAGCCCACCCACTAACATTTTCAACCCCTAACTTCCCAAAAATAGACAATTCAGGTAGGTTCATTCTCCCTCCAGACTGAATGAGCATCCTTCTGATATCATCAAGAGAGCCCAACAACATGAACAAGAGCGATATATTCTAAGTTCCCACTAAGTGTCAGCAGCTGGGGAAGCACTCTCCTCCACTGGGCCTGAGACTCACCTGTCTCTTCGAATCTCACCAAGAGATACCAAGGAGTTGCAGCTGCCCTGGCAAAGAGACGCAGCTACTGAAAGCAGCTTGGTACAGGAAAGCCTCTTTGTACTTATGGACCCAAGACACTCTTTCTTCACCCACAGATACCAGTTCAGGTGTGTAGAACCAACAAAGGGATGCCACCAAACCAAGTCGCCTGCTCATGAGAATGTTTTTGTCCCCATGAACTAAGAGATGATTTTTCCCTCCCCAGAAGCACTGAACAGCCAGGTTCAGGAGAGGAGCCTATAACATTTCTCCACCCTTAAGAAATACTCAGTATCCTGACCTGTGAAATATTTCCCCACCCACCCCAAGAATATTAAAGAGCTCCAGTGAAGAACAATGAGAGACTCGGCACTAGATAAACTGAGCAGATGAAAATAACACTATAAGACCTCTTTATAAACTGCCATTGAAACCACAGTCTGCAAAAGTAGGGGAAGAACATTATAAACTTAGATCAATACCTGCTAAAATGCAAGATATAAATAGGATCCAGAATCCCCTAACATAATAGGCAAAAGGCCAAGTGTACAATAGAAAATCACCTGTCATACCAAAAACCAAGAAAGGACAATTCAAAAAACAAAAGACAATCAGTTGATGCAAACATCTGATTTTTTTCAAGATGTTAGAATTCTCTGAAAAGAATTTTAAAGTGCCATCATAAACACACTTCGATTAATTATATATTATCTCAATACAAATGAAAAAAATATACAAACTTAACAAAGATATAGAAGTTATAAAAGAGAACTGAACTGAAATTACAGAACTGAGAAAGACAATAATGGAAATCAAAAACTCACTGAATGGACTCAACCGTAGAGTGGAAGTGAAGAGAGGATAGCATCAGTAAACTTGAAGGCAGAACACTAGAATTTATGTAATCTGCAAAACAGAAAATATAGACTGAACAAAAATCCAGGGTCCTATAGGATAATAACAAAAGGTCAACACTCATCAGAGCCACAGAAATGGAGAAAAAGAGAGGAGGCCTGAAAGACTATTTGAACAAATAATTGCTGAAAACTTCCCAAATTTGGTGAAAGACACAAGCCTACACATCCAAAGAGCTAAGGGAATCCCAAATGGGAAAAACCTAAAGAAATCCATACGAAGAAATCTGATAAGTAATCTTTAGAAAAATAAAGATAAGTATTGAAAGCACCAAGACAAGATACAACACCTATAGAGGAACACCAAATCCAATAACAGATTTTTTAAAAATCTGAAGCAACAACAACAACAAAAACAGAAGGAAATGGTACAACATTTTTCTAAGCAGAATCTAGTGCTGAAGGAAAAGATTCTATAGTGCTGTGAAATAACTGTAAATTGTGAATTTTATATCAGGTTAAACTATTCTTTAAAAATGAGGTGGTAAAACAACACTCTCAGTCAAAGGAAATCTAAAACAAATTGTTACTTGCAAATCTAGCTTTATAGACTGGCTAAAGGAAATTCTTCAAACCAAAAGGAAATGATAAAAGAAGAAATTTTGGAACATTAGGAAGATGCAATAATGGAAAAGCAGTAAGGAAGTATGGCCACATAAAATATATTACCTTTGCTTTCCTGCATTGTAGAAATAACATTTGATGACTGAAACAAAAATTATAATACCATGTGATGCTCAAGCTGATGATATAGAAAACTGAGGTAGGTAAAGAAACCTAAATTGACATGAAGTTTCCAGTGTTCACTAGAAATGGTTAGATGTTGATACAAGTAGGCCGTAATAAGTTATATCTATACCAGCCTGCCTTACAAGAACTCCTGAAGGAAGCACTAAATAGAGAAAGGAAAAAGTGGTACCAGCCACTGCAAAAACAAACCAAAATGTAAAGACTATCAACACTATGAAGAAACTGCATCAACTAATGGGCAAAATAACCAGCTAACATCATAATGACAGGATCAAATTCACACATAACAGTATTAACCTTAAATGTAAATAGGCTAAATTGCCAATTAAAAGGCACAGACTGGCAAATTGGATAAACAGTCAAGACCCCTTGGTATGCTATATTTAGGAGACCCATCTCCTGTGCAAAGACACACACAGACTCAAAATAAAGGGATAGAAGAAGATTTGCCAAGCAAATAGAAAGCAAAAAAGAAGCAGAGGTTGTAATCCTAGTCTCTGATAAAACAGACTTTAAACCAGCAAAGATAAAAAAATACAAAGAAGGGCATTACATAATGGTAAAGGGATCAATGCAACAAGAAGAGCTATCTTAAATATGTATGCACTCAATACAGGAACACCCAGATTCATAAAGCAAGTTCTCAGAGATCTACAAAGACACCTAGACTTCCAAACGATAATAGTGGGAGACTTTAACACCGCACTGTCAATATTAGATCAACGAGACAGAAAATTAACAAGGATATTCAGGACTTGAACTCAGCTCTGGATCAAGTGGACCTAATAGACATCTACAGAACTCTCCACCCCCAAATCACAGAATATACATTCTTCTCAGCACCACAGAGCACTTATTCTAAAATCAACCACATAATTGGACGTAAAACACTCCTCAGCAACTGCAAAAGAATGGAAATCATAATAAACAGTCTCTTAGACCAAAGTGCAATCAAATTAGAACTCAGGATTGAGAAACTCACTCAAAACCACACAACTACATGGAAACTGAACAACCTGCTCCTGAATAAATACTGGGTAAATAATGAAATTAAGGCAGAAATAAATAATTTCTTTGAAACCAATGAGAACAAAGACACAACATATCAGAATCTCTGGGACACAGCTAACGAGTGTTTAGAGAAACTTATAGCACTAAATGCCCATAGGAGAAAGTGGGAAAGATCCAAAATCGACACCCTAACATCACAATTAAAGGAACTGAGAAGTAAGAGCAAACAAATTCAAAAGCTAGCAGAAGATGAGAAATCACTAATATCAGAGCAGAATTGAAGGAGATAGAAACCTTCAAATAACCAGTGAATCCAGGAGTTGCTTTTTGTAAAGATTAACAAGATACATAGACCACTCACCAGATCAATAAAGGAGAAGAGAGAAGAATCAAATAGACACAATAAAAAAAATGAAAAAGGGGAGATCACCACTGATCCCACAGAAATCCAAACTACTATCAAGAATAATATAAACACCTCTAAACAAATAAACTAGAAAATCTAGAAGAAATGGATAAATTGCTGGACACATACAGCCTCCCAAGACTAAACCAGGAAGAAGCTGAATCCCTGAATAGACCAAAAACAAGTTCTAAAATTGAGGCAGTAATTAATAGCCTACCAACCAAAAATTGCCTGGGACCAGACGGATTCACAGCCAAATTCTACCAGAAGTACAAAGAAGAACTGGTACCATTCTGTCTGAAACTATTCCAAACAATAGAGAAAGAGGGACTTCTCCCTTCCTAACACATTTTATGAGGCCAGCATTATCCTGACACCAAAACCTGGCAGAGACAAAACAACAAAAAAAGAAAATTTCAGTCAATATCCGTGATGAACATTGATGTGAAAATCCTCAAGAAAATACTGGCAAACTGAATCTAGCAGCACATTAAACAGCCTATCCACCACGATCAAGTCAGCTTCATCTCTGGGATGCAAGTCTGGTTCAACATACACAAATCAATAAACAGAATCCATAGCATAAACCGAAGCAATGACAAAAACCACATGATGATCTCAATAGATGCAGAAAAGGCCTTCGATAAAATTCAACACCCC
The DNA here is from genome assembly GCF_002776525.5 of Piliocolobus tephrosceles. Lineage (NCBI taxonomy): Eukaryota > Metazoa > Chordata > Mammalia > Primates > Cercopithecidae > Piliocolobus > Piliocolobus tephrosceles. Next base: position 145,508,649 of record NC_045438.1, read on the forward strand.
TTCATGCTAAAAACTCTCAATAAATTAGGTATTGATGGAACATATCTCAAAATAATAAGAGCTATTTATGACAAACCCACAGCCGATATTATACTGAATAGGCAAAAGCTGGAAGCATTCTCTTTGAAAACTGGCACAAGACAAGGATGTCGTCTCTCTCCACTCCTCTTCAACATAGTATTGAAAGTTCTGGCCGGGGCAATCAGGCAAGAGAAAACAATAAAGAATATTCAAATAGAAAGAGAGGAAGTCAAATTATCTCTGTTTGCAGATGACATGATTGTATATATGTAGAAAACCCCATTATCTCTGCCCCAGATCTCCTTAAGCTGATAAGCAACTTCAGCAAAGTCTCAGGATACAAAATCAATGTGCAAAAATCACAAGCATTGCTATACACCAATAACAGCCAAATCATGAATGAACTTTCATTCACAATTGCAACAAAGAGAATAAAATACCTAGAAATACAACTTACAAGGGATGCAAAGGACCTCTTCTAGGAGAACTACAAACCACTAGTGGCTCAAGGAAATAAGAAAGAACACAAACAAATGGAAAAACATTCCATGTTCATGGATAGGAAGAATCAATATCATGAAGATGGCCATACAGCCCAAAGTAATTTTTAGATTCAGTGCTACTCCCATTAATCTACCAGTGACTTTCTTCACAGATTTAGAAAAACTACTTTAAATTTCATATGGAACCAAGAAAGAGCCCATATAGCCAAGAGAATCCTCAGCAAAAACAACAAAGCTGAAGGCATTATGCTACCTGACTTCAAACTCTACTACAAGGCTACAGTAACCAAAACAGCATGGTACTGGTACCAAAACAGATATATAGACCAATGGAACAGAACAGAGGCCTCAGAAATAACAACACACATCTACAACCAACTGATCTTTGACAAACCTGACAAAAACAAGCAATGGGGAAAGGATTCCCTATTTAATAAGTGGTGCTGAGAAAGCTGGCTAGCCATATGCAGAAAACTGAAACTGGACCCCTTCCTTACACCTTATACAAAAATTAACTCAAGAAGAATTAAAGATTTAAATGTAAGACCTAAAACCATAAAAACCCTAGAAGAAAACCTAGGTAATACCATTCAGGACATAGGCAAGGGCAAAGACTTCATGACTAAAGCACCAAAAGCAATGGCAATAAAAGCCAAAATTGACAAATGGGATGTAATTAAGCTAAAGAGCTTCTGCACAGCAAAAGAAACTATCATCAGAGTGAACAGGGAACCTACAGAATGGGAGAAAAATTTTGCAATCTATCCATGTGACAAAGGGCTAATATCCAGAATCTACAAAGAACTTAAACAAATTTATAAGAAGAAAAAAGCATCAAAATGTGGCTGAAGGATATGAATAGACACTTTTCAAAATAAGACATTTATGTGGCCAAAAAACATATGAAAAAAGGGTCATCATCACTGGTCGTTAGAGAAATGCAAATCAAAACCACAATGAGATACCATCTCACACCAGTTAGAATGGTAATCATTAAAAAACCAGGAAACAGGCTGGGCACGGTGGCTCACGCCTGTAATCCCAGCACTTTGGGAGGCCAAGGCGGGCAGATCACGAGGTCAGGAGATCGAGACCATGGTGAAACCCTGTCTCTACTGAAAATACAAAAAATTATCCAGGTGCAGTGGCAGATGCCTGTAATCCCAGCTGCTTGGGAGGCTGAGGCAGGAGAATGGCGTGAACCTGGGAGGTAGAGCTTATAGTGAGCCGAGATTGTGCAACTGCACTCCAGCCTGGGTGACAGAGCGAGACTCCATCTCAGGAAAAAAAAAAAAAAAAAATCAGGAAATAACAGATGCTGGAGATGATGTGGAGAAATAGAAACACTTACCCTGTTGGTGGGAGTATAAATTAGTTCAACCATTGTGGAAGACAGTGTGGCGATTCCTCAAGGATCTAGAATTAGAAATACCATTTGACCCAACAATCCTATTAGTGGGTATATACCCAAAGGCTTATAAATCATTCTGCTATAAAGACACATGCACATATTTGTTTATTGCTGCACTATTCACAATAGCAAAGACTTGAAACCAATCCAAATGCCCATCAATGTTAGACTGGATACAGAAAATACGATGTATATATATATCATGGAGTACTATGCAGCCATAAAAAAGAATGGGTTATTGTCCTTTGCAAGGACATGGATGAAACTGGAAACCATCATTCTCAGCAAACTAACCCAGGAACAGAAAACCAAACACTCCATGTTCTCACTTATAGATGGGAATTGAACAGTGAGAACACATGGACACAGGGAGGGGAACATCACACATGGGGGCCTGTCAGGGGGTGGGGGGCAGGGGAGGGATAGCATTAGGAGAAATACCTAATGTAGATGATGGGTTGATGAGTGCAGCAAACCACCATGGCACATGTATACCTATGTAACAAACCTGCACGTTCTACACATGTATCCCAGAACTTAATGTATAATAATAAAAAAAATAGTAAGTTATATGCATTTACCCTAATACTCATTCCTCTGGGCACTACAGAGAGATATTCAAGCGCACTATAAATAAATCCAGATAGAACCTTTAAAGATATTCAAGTAACCTACAGGAAGGCAAGACAAGTTTAACAGCGAGGGGAGAAACAGGTGAAACAAATAGAAAACAAGAATTGGTAGACTTATGTTCTTACATATCAATAATTAATTCAAATGCAAATGGTGTAAGTACACCAATCAAAAAGTAGAGACTGGCAGTGTGGAGTTCTAAAAACTACACAACTAAATACTGTTTACAAGAATTCATCTCCATAATATAGATAGATTGGCAGTAAAGGGATGAAAAAGATATACCATGAAAACATGTTTAAAAAAGCAAAGCAGGAGTGCCTCTGTTAATATCTAGTGAGGCAGACTGAAGAGCAATATATGTATGTGTGTGTGTGTGTGTGTATATATATATATATGAACAAAAATGGCATTACTTAATGATTAAAGAATTAAACTTCTATATAAAAATTTTTAATGTGTATGCATCAAATGACAGAACCTCAGTAAAATGAAAAAGCCACAATTAAATATGAGAACTTCAATGATCTCTTCCTGTAGAACTAGACATTATCATCAAGCATACAGAAGATCTAGCTGGATGCAGCTGGGTACAGTGGCAGGCACCTGTGGTCCCAGTTATTCAGGAGGATAGTATGAGCCCAGGAGTTGAGTTCAAAACCAGCTTGGGCAATATAATAATAGTAGGGACCTCTCTCAAAAAAAAAATCTTTATATATGGAAGATCTAAAGAACACAATCAGCAGAATCTAATGGACATATATAGAACATTACACCCAACAATAGCAGAATACACTTATTTCTTCAAGTGCTTAAAGGGTATTTACCAATATAGACTACACTTGGAGCCATAAAATAAACTTCAACAAGTGTAAAACAACTGAAATTTTACAGAGTATTTTCTTACACCATAATGGAATCAAATTAGAAATCAATAAAAGAAAGAAAACAAGAAATCTCTAAAAATGTGGGACTTAAGGCATATCTAAGTCTCAAGGAAATTTTTTAAAATAACTAAATGAAAACAAAAACACAACAGATTAAAATATGAGTGATGTGTCTAAAGCAATGTTAAGAGGCGAATTTATAGGATTAAATGCTTACATTAGAAACAAAAAAGATCTCAAATTAATAACCTAATTTTCAATCTCAAAAAATCCTGGAAAAATAGAACAAATTACAGTGAGTAAAAGGAAGGAGAGAATAGATAAGAGCAGAAATCAATGATACTGAAAATAGAAAAAAAAAAGTAGTAAAAAAATCAATGAAACACAAATATGGTTTTTAAAATAAATAATACAATTGATAAACTTCCAACAAGACTGACAAAAGTAAAGAGAAAATAGAAAGTCAAATCAGCAATAAAGTAAGACACATCACTACAGATCCTAGTGCTGTTAAAACATAATATATAATATACTCCTAAGTTCGAAAACATAAAAGGAATAGAGTAATTCCTCAAAAATTACAAACCTCTAAGAGGAAGTAGGCAGTATAAATCATCTCATATTAACAAAGAAATTGAAATTGTAATTTAAAAGCCACCCCCAAACACCCCCCTCCCACCAAAAATCTTCAGACCTAGATGGTTTCACTGGAGAAATCTAACAAAATGTAAAGAAGAATTAATACCAATTTCACAAACCTTTTCCAGAAAATAGAAAAGAAGGGAGCATTTCTCAACTCATGTTACAAGTCTATTATTGCCCTAAATACTAAAACCAGAAAATGATAGCTCAACAAAACAAAATAAAGACCACAATTAAACAAAAAATCCCACAAACATCTATCATTAATTTAAATGCAAAAATATTCAACAAATTATTTGCACACCAAACCCATGAATGTAAACAGAGCTACATACCATGATAAAGTGAGGCTAATTGGTCATTCAAGTTTCCTCTTCTTTGAAGCGTCTGTTTAAAGATGATATTCACTTTAATTTTTTTTTATTATTATTATTTATTTGAGATGGAGTCTCACCCTGTCACCCAGCATGAAGTGCAGTGGTGCGATCTTGACTCACTACAGCCTCTGCTTCCTGCGTTCAAACAATTCTCCTCCCTCTGCCTCCCAAGTAGCTACGATTACAGGTGTGTACCACCATGCCTGGCTAATTTTTCTTCTTTATATTTTTAATAGAGAAGGGGTTTCATTGTGTTGGCCATGCTGATCTTGAAATCCTGGCTTCAGGTTACCCGCCCACTTCAGCCTCCCAAAGTGCAGGGATTACAGGTGTGAGCCACCACGCCCAGCCAAATTTTCTTGATTATCATTTCTGTATTCATTTTAAAGATTGCTTTATATATTCTGAGTACTAATATGTTTATTTTTTGTGCTGAAAATATTTTCCCTGTCTCTTTTCTTCATGGTAACCGTGAATGCAAAAGGTCTGCAACTTTGTCTTATTTAATATTTGTATTATCTCTCATGGTTTGTTCTTTTTGAGTCTTAAAGAAATCTCTTTGTGCCCTAAGGTCATAAAAGTATTCTCCAAATTTTCGTTTAAGTATTGCTTTTAACATTTAGTAAGTATTTAATCCATCTGAAATTGATTTCTATATATTAAATGCAGTGAGACTACAGTTAAATATTTACTTCAATAAAATTCTGAATTGTCCTATGATGATTCTTCATTCAGGGCTCAGCATTCTCTTACTGATGTGCAGTGCAACTCCATCACATACCAAAGGTGCATACATGTACAACTCTGGTTCTGGAGACTCTCTTTTCAGTTCTAGGGGTTGTCTATTACTGTGCCAGTACTGAGCTGCCTTAAACACTCTAATTCATAATAAGTCTCAGTATCTATAAGGCGAGCCTCGTATGTGTGTTTTTTTTATTTTAGTTTAGTTTAAGTTCTGGGACACGTGTAAAACATGCAGGTTTGTTACATAGGTGTATGTGTGCCATGGTGGTTTGTTGTACCTACTGACCTGTCCTCTCAGTTCCCTCACCTCACCCCCAGTCCTGCAACAGGCCCTGGTGTGTGTTGTTCCCCTCCCTGTGTCCATGTGTTCTCATTGTTAAACTCCCACTTATGAGTGAGAACATGCATTGTTTAGTTTTCTGTTCCTGTATTACTTTGCTGAGGATAATGGCTTCAAGCTTCATCCATTTCCCTGCAAAGACATGATCTCATTCCTTTTTATGACTGCATATGCTGGTACCATTTCTTCTGAAACTATTCCAAACAGTAAAAAAGGAAGGACTCCTCCCTAACTCATTTTATGAAGCCGGCATCATCCTGATACGAAAACCAAGCATAGACACAACAAAAAAAGAAAGTTTCAGGCCAATATCCCTGATGGACATCGATGCGAAAATCCTCAATAAAATACTGGCAAACCAAATCCAGCAGCACATCAATAAACTTATCCACCACGATCAAGTCCATTTCATCCCTGGGATGCAAGGTTGGTTCAATGTATGCAGTCAATAAATGTGATCTACTACATAAACAGAACCAGAGACAAAAACCACATGATTATCTCAATCGATGCAGAAAAGGCCTTTGATAAAATTCAACATTCTTTCATGTTAAAAACTCTCAATAAACTAGGTATTGAAACATATCTCAAAATAATAACAGCTATTTATGACACTTATAGCCAATATCATATTGAATGGGCAAAAGCTGGAATACCTAGGAATACAACTAAGAAGGGATGTGGAGGACCTCTTCAAGGGTATTGCATATTGTATGTGTCCAGGAATTTATCCATTTCTTCTAGATTTTCTAGTTTATTTGCATAGAGGTATTTATAGTATTCTCTGATGGTAGTTTGTATTTCTGAGGAATCAATGATGATATCCCTTTATAATTTTTTATTGTGTCTATTTGATTCTTCTCTCTTTTCTTCTTTATTACTCTAGATAGTGGTCTATCAATGTTGTTAATTTTTTCAAAAAACCAGTTCCTGGATTCCTTTATTTTTTTGGAGGGATTTTTGTGTCTCTATCTCCTTTAATTCTGCTCTGATCTTAGTTATTTCTTGTTTTCTGCCAGCTTTTGGATTAGTTTGCTCTTGCTTCTCTAGCTCTTTTCATTGTGATATTAGGGTATCAATTTAAGATCTTTCTAGCTCTCTGATGTGGGCAATTAGTGCTATAAATTTCCCTCTTATCACTGCTTTAGCTGTGTCCCAGAGATTCTGGTACATTGTCCCTTTGTTCTCATTGGTTTCAAAGAACTTCTTGATTTCTGCCTTAATTTCATTATTTACCTAGTATTCATTCAGGAGCAGATTGTTCAGTTTCCATGTAGTTGTGTGGTTTTGAGTGAGTTTATCAATCCTAAGTTCTGATTTGATTGCACTATGGTCTGAGAGACTGTTATGATTTCAGTTCTTTTGTATTTGCTGAGGAGTGTTTTACTTCCAATTATGTGGTTGATTTTAGAATCAGTGCAATGTGGCACTAAGAAGAATGTATATTCTGTTGATTTGGGGTGGAGAGTTCTGTAGATATCTATTACGTCCACTTGATCCAGAGCCGAGTTCAAGTTCTGAATATCCCTGTTAATTTTCTGTCTCATTGATTTAATATTGACAGTGTGGTGTTAAAGTCTCCCACTATTATTGTGTGGGAGTCTAGGTGTTTTTGTAGGTCTCTAAGAAGTTGCTTTATGAATCTAGGTGCTTCTGTATTGGGTGCATATATATTTAAGATACTTAACTCTTCTTGTTGAATTGATCCCTTTACTATTGTGTGGTGCCCTTCTTTGTCTTTTTTGATCTTTGTTGGTTTAAAGTCTGTTTTGTCAGAGACTAGGATTGCAACCTCTGCTTCATTTTTGCTTTCCATTTGCTTGGTAAATTTTTCTCCATCCCTTTATTTTGAGCCCATGTGTGTCACTGCAAACAAGATGGGTCTCCTGAATACAGCAAACTGATGAATCTTGACTCTTTATTCAATTTGCCAGTCTGTTTCTTTTAAATTGGGGCATTTAGCCCATTTACATTTAAGGTTAGTGTTCTGATGTGTTAATTTGATTCTGTCATCATGATGCTATCTGGTAATTTTGCACACTAGTTGATGCGGTTTCTTCATAGTGTTATTGGTCTTTCTATTTTGGTGTGTTTTTGCAGTGGCTGTTACTGGTTTTTCCTTTCTATATTTAGTGCTTCCTTTAGGAGCTCTTGCAAGGCAGGCCTGATGGTGATGAAATCCCTCAGCATTTGTTTGTCTGGAAAGGATTTTATTTCTCCTTCACTTATGAAGCTTAATTTGGCTGGATATGATATTCTGTGTTGAAAATTCTTTTATTTAAGAATATTGGCCCCCAATCTCTTCTGGCCTGTAGGATTTCTGCTGAAAGGTCCACTGTTAGTCTGATGGATTTCCCTTTGTAGGTGACCTGGCCTTTCTTTCTGGCTGCTCCTAACATTTTTTCCATCATTTCGATCTTGGAGAATCTGATGATTATGTGTCCTGGGGTTGATCTTCTCATGGAGTATCTTAGTGGTGTTCTCTCTATTTCCTGAACTTGCATGTCAGCCTGTCTTGCTAGGTTGGGGAAGTTCTCCTGAATAATATCCTGAAGTGTGTTTTCCAGATTGTTTCCATTCTCCCGGACTCCAGATACTCCAATCAATCATAGATTCAATCTTTTTATGTAGTCCCATATTTCTTGGAGGCTTTGTTCATTTCTATTCATTCTTTTTTTCTCTAATCTTGTCTGCATGCCTTATTTCAGCAAGGTGGTCTTCAAACTCTGATATTCTTTCTTGCACTTGGTCAGTTCAGCTATTGATACTAGTGTATGCTTCATGAAGTTCTCGTACAGTGTTTTTCAGCTCCATCAGGTCATTAATAGTCCTCTTTAAACTGGTTTTTCTAGTTAGCAGCTCCTCTAACCTTTTATCGAGGTTCTCACTCAGCTTCTTTGCATTTGGGTTAGAACATGCTCCTTTAGCTCAGTGAGAGTTTTTATTTCCCATCTTCTGAAGCCTACTTCTGTCAATTTGTCTATCTCATTCTCCATCCAGTTCTGCACCCTTGCTGGAGAGGCATTGTGATTATTTGGAGCAGGAGAGGCACTTGGACCTTTTGGGTTTTCAGTGTTTTTTGTTGTTGTTGTTGATTCTTTCTCAGCTTCATGAGTTTGCCTAGTTTCGATCTGCTGACCCTTGAATGAGGTTTTTGTGGGGACTTTTTTTGTTGTTGATTCTATTGTTGCTTTATGTTTGTTTGTTTTTCTTTCAATGTTCAGGTCCCTGTTCTGTAGGGCTGCTGTGATTTCCTTGGGGTCAATTCAAGCTTGATTCATCCTGTTCACTCCTGTGCCTGGAGATGTCACTCAAGGAGTCTGGAGAACAGCAATGATGGGTGCCTGCTCCTTCTAGGATCTCTGGCCTCGAGGGGCACCAACCTGATGGCAGTAGGGTCACTACTGTATACAACAACCCTTGTTGGAGGGTCTCAAACAGTTGGGTGGCACAGGAAACAGGAACCATTTAACAAAGCACTTTGACTATTCCTTGTAGAGAGAATGTGCTTTGTTGCAGGGAAACCCACTTGTCTGGGCTGCCTGGATTCCTCAGAACTACTAGGAGGAAAGGCTAAGTCTGCTGGTCCACAGAGATTGTGGCCACCCCTTCCCCTATGGGCTCAGGTCTAGGGAGATCAGAGTTCAGTCCCTGAGCCTCTGGCTGGAGTTGCAGTTCCTGCAGGGAGGCCCCACCCAGTGAGGAAGGATGAGTCGGGGTCGGGCCTGAAGAGGTGCTCTGGCCACAGTCTGACACAGCTGGTGTGTTGGGCCTTGGGGATACCTCTTGGGAGCAAGTCTTCCAGACTCCCTGGTTCCAGCAGGAGAAATGTGTGGCCTGGAGCTATAGAGATGGATGCTGCCCTTCTCCCACCCAGGGAGCCTAGCATGTTAGGCAGTTATGAGTCCCAGTGTTGGCTGCTCCCAAGGAGCTCTACTGGCTTAGACAGCAGGCAGCTGCAGCTGTGGTGCTGGTTGCCCCTCCCCCCCGGGAACTCGGTAGGCTTAAGGAGATTCTAGCAGAGAGGCTGTTGATTATCTGCGTGGCTCTGGGATAGGGACCATAGGTCCTGGTGATGTGAGTTTGTGAGGGGGATCTTCCGATCTGTGGGTTGCACAGTTCCATGGAAAAAGCATGATTTCCCCAACTGGGTAGTACACTCACCACCTCCCTTGGCTAGGGGGTGGGGGCTCCCCTGCCCTGTGTGGCTCTGAAGTGGGCCACCACACCACATTGCTCTTCCTTCCTCTCTGTGGATCATGCCAGCCGCCTAGTCAGTTGTGAAGAGAGAACGTGGATACCTTGGTTGCTGGTGCAGGATTCACATGCTATTTTGGTTCTTTGGGAGGGAGCCTCTGATTCCACAGCTTCTAATCTGCCATCTTGGACCCGCCCACTGTGTTCTTATTTTCTGAGTATTTTGTGCCTATGTTTGACTCATTAACAATTTCAGATAAATTTTATAGCTAGATTCTCAAACTCTATAAAGAACTGAGAATTTTGATTTGGGTTTTAAACAAATCTTAAGATGAATTTCAGGATAATTGTATTAACTATATTGAATATTCCCATGTATAAACATGATCTATCTCTCCTTTTATTTAAGTCTCCTTACTGTAAAGGAAACATTGTTTATAGTCTCTCTAAAGGACTTGTACATCTTTTAAAGATTTGTTCCTCATAGGTTTAAACTTTTGTTGCTTTTGTAAATTTTAGTCTTATTTTCTGCCTCTGTTGCTTACTTACTGAAATGCAGTTGCTTTTATATGTTAATATTGAACATAGCAATGTTTGTCATGTAATAATTTTCAAAATTAGTTTGGAAGTTCTTTTGTATTTTCTTCATAAACAATCAAATAACCCATAAACAAGTTTTTTTTGTTTTTTGTTTTTTCCAATCTCAGTCATTTATTTTTCCTGCATGCTCCATTCTAAGATCTTTTTCCCAGAATCAAATAATGTTGTGAGAGGGATACTCCCTGTCTTTTTCCAGGATCAGTCTTTTCCCATGATGTAGGATATTTGCTGAACTCATTTGATAGATATTATTTGCCAGGTTAAGTAAATTTTCTTCTATTGCCAATTTACAAAATTTTTACATGAATAGAGAAGGATTGTATTAAGCACAGTATATGCATTGAATAAGATGATTACATGTTTTCTTTTAAAAAACTGATAAAATTAATTCAGAAAGGTTCCCCGTTGTTCAATATTCTGGAAGGCTTGTGTAATATTAGGATTATATTTTTTTCTGGTACTGATGACTGGATTAGGAAAATATATTGCTGATTTTTGCTATTGATTGATTTTCTTATTGATTATATAATCTTAAGCAAATATGTAATGAGTGGAAGATTTATTATTATTATTATTATTATTATACTTTAAGTTCTAGGGTACATGTGCATAACGTGCAGGTTTGTTACATATGTATACTTGTGCCATGTTGGTGTACTGCACCCATCAACTCGTCAGCACCCATCAATTCGTCATTTACATCAGGTATAACTCCCAATACAATCCCTCCCCCCTACCCCCTCCCCGTGATAGGCCCCGGTGTGTGATGTTCCCCTTCCCGAGTCCAAGTGATCTCAATGTTCAGTTCCCACCTATGAGTGAGAACATGCGGTGTTTGGTTTTCTGTTCTTGTGATAGTTTGCTAAGAATGATGGTTTCCAGCTGCATCCATGTCTGTACAAAGGACACAAACTCATCCTTTTTTATGGCTGCATAGTATTCCATGGTGTATATGTGCCACATTTTCTTAATCCAGTCTGTCACTCATGGACATTTGGGTTGATTCCAAGTCTTTGCTAATGTGAATAGTGCCACAATAAATATACGTGTGCATGTGTCTTTATAGCAGCATGATTTATAATCCTTTGGGTATATACCCAGTAATGGGATGGCTAGGTCATATGGTACATCTAGTACTAGATCCTTGAGGAATCTCCATACTGTTTTCCATAATGGTTGAACTAGTTTACAATCCCACCAATGGTGTAAAAGTGTTCCTATTTCTCCACATCCTCTCCAGCACCTGTTTTTTCCTGACTTTTTAATGATTGCCATTCTAACTGGTGTGAGATGGTATCTCATTGTGGTTTTGATCTGCATTTCCCTGATGGCGAGTGATGATGAGCATTTTTTCATGTGTCTGTTGGCTGTATGAATGTCTTCTTTTGAGAAATGTCTGTTCTTATCCTTTGCCCACTTTTTGATGGGGTTGTTTGTTTTTTTCTTGTAAATTTGTTTGACTTCTTTGTAGATTCTGGATATTAGCCCTTTGTCAGATGAGTAGATTGCAAAAATTTTCTCCCATTCTGTAGGTTGCCTGTTCACTCTGATGGTAGTTTCTTTTGCTGTGCAGAAGCTCTTGAGTTTAATTAGATCCCATTTGTCAATTTTGGCTTTTGCTGCTGTTGCTTTTGGTGTTTTAGACATGAAGTCCTTGCCCATGCCTATGTCCTGAATGGTACTACCTAGGTTTTCTTCTAGGGTTTTTATGGAACTAGGTCTAACATTTAAGTCTCTAATCCATCTTGAATTAATTTTCGTATAAGGAGTAAGGAAAGGATCCAGTTTCAGCTTTCTACTTATGGCTAGCCAATTTTCCCAGCACCATTTATTAAATAGGGAATCCTTTCCCCATTTCTTGTTTCTCTCAGGTTTGTCAAAGATCAGATGGCTGTAGATGTGTGGTATTATTTCTGAGGACTCTATTCTATTCCATTGGTCTATATCTCTGTTTTGGTACCAGTACCATGCTGTTTTGGTTACTGTAGCCTTGTAGTATAGTTTGAAGTCAGGTAGCGTGATGCCTCCAGCTTTGTTCTTTTGACTTAGGATTGTCTTGGCAATGCTGGCTCTTTTTTGGTTCCATATGAACTTTAAAGCAGTTTTTTCCAATTCTGTGAAGAAACTCATTGGTAAATTGATGGGGATGGCATTGAATCTATTAATTACCTTGGGCAGTATGGCCATTTTCACAATATTGATTCTTCCTATCCACGAGCATGGTATGCTCTTCCATTTGTTTGTGTCCTCTTTGATTTCACTGAGCAGTGGTTTGTAGTTCTCCTTGAAGAGGTCCTTTACATCCCTTGTAAGTTGGATTCCTAGGTATTTTATTCTCTTTGAAGCAATTGTGAATGGAAGTTCATTCCTGATTTGGCTCTCTGCTTGTCTGTTACTGGTGTATAAGAATGCTTGTGATTTTTGCACATTCATTTTGTATCCTGAGACTTTGCTGAAGTTGCTTATCAGCTGAAGGAGATTTTGGGCTGAGACAATGGGGTTTTCTAAATATACAATCATGTCACCTGCAAACAGGGACAATTTGACTTCTTCTTTTCCTAACTGAATACCCTTGATTTCTTTCTCTTGCCTGATTGCCCTAGCCAGAACTTCCAACACTATGTTGAATAGGAGTGGTGAGAGAGGGCATCCCTGTCTTGTGCCAGTTTTCAAAGGGAATTTTTCCAGTTTTTGCCCATTCAGTATGATATTGGCTGTGGGTTTGTAATAAATAGCTCTTATTATTTTGAGATACGTTCCATCAATACCGAATTTATTGAGCATTTTTAGCATGTAGTGCTGTTGAATTTTGTCAAAGGCCTTTTCTGCATCTATTGAGATAATCATGTGGTTCTTGTCTTTGTTTCTGTTTATATGCTGTATTACATTTATTGATTAGCAAATGTTGAACCAGCCTTGCATCCCAGGGATGAAGCCCACTTGATCATGGTGGATAAGCTTTTTGATATGCTGCTGAATCCGTTTTGCCAGTATTTTATTGAGGATTTTTGCATTGATGTTCATCAGGCATATTGGTCTAAAATTCTCTTTTTTTGTTGTGTCTCTGCCAGGCTTTGGTATCAGGATGATGTTGGCCTCATAAAATGAGTTAGGGAGGATTCCCTCTTTTTCTATTGATTGGAATAGTTTCAGAAGGAATGGTACCAGCTCCTCCTTGTACCTCTGGTAGAATTCAGCTGTGAATCCATCTGGTCCTGGGCTTTTTTTGGTGGGTAGGCTATTAATTGTTGCCTCAATTTCAGAGCCTGCTATTGGTCTATTCAGGGATTCAGCTTCTTCCTGGTTTAGTCTTGGGAGAGTGTACGTGTCCAGGAAATTATCCATTTCTTCTAGATTTTCTAGTTGATTTGCGTAGAGGTGTTTATAGTATTCTCTGATGGTAGTTTGTATTTCTGTGGGGTCGGTGGTGATATCCCCTTTATCATTTTTTATTGTGTCTATTTGATTCTTCTCTCTTTTCTTCTTTATTAGTCTTGCTAGCGGTCTGTCAATTTTGTTGATCTTTTCAAAAAACCAACTCCTGGATTCATTGATTTTTTGGAGAGTTTTTTATGTCTCTATCTCCTTCAGTTCTGCTCTGATCTTAGTTATTTCTTGCCTTCTGCTAGCTTTTGAATGTGTTTGCTCTTGCTTCTCTAGTTCTTTTAATTGTGATGTTAGAGTGTCCATTTTAGATCTTTCCAGCTTTCTCTTGTGGGCATTTAGTGCTATAAATTTCCCTCTACACACTGCTTTAAATGTGTCCCAGAGATTCTGGTATGTTGTATCTTTGTTCTCATTGGTTTCAAAGAACATCTTTATTTCTGCCTTCATTTCGTTATGTACCTAGTAGTCATTCAGGAGCAGGTTGTTCAGTTTCCATGTAGTTGAGTGGTTTTTATTGAGTTTCTTAGTCCTGAGTTCTAGTTTGATTGCACTGTGGTCAGAGAGACAGTTTGTTATAATTTCTGTTCTTTTACATTTGCTGAGGAGTGCTTTACTTCCAATTATGTGGTCAATTTTGGAATAAGTGTGATGTGGTGCTGAGAAGAATGTATATTCTGTTGATTTGGGGTGGAGAGTTCTATAGATGTCTATTAGGTCTGCTTGCTGCAAAGCTGAGTTCAATTCCTGGATATCCTTGTTAACTTTCTGTCTCGTTGATCTGTCCAATGTTGATAGTGGCGTGTTGAAGTCTCCCATTATTATTGTATGGGAGTCTAAGTCTCTTTGTAAGTCTCTAAGGACTTGCTTTATGAATCTGGGTGCTCCTGTATTGGGTGCATATATATTTAGGATAGTTAGCTCTTCCTGTTGAACTGATCCCTTTACCATTATGTAATGGCCTTCTTTGTTTCTTTTGATCTTTGATGGTTTAAAGTCTGTTTTATCAAAGACTAGTATTGCAACCCCTGCCTTTTTTTGTTTTCCATTTGCTTGGTAGATCTTCCTCCATCCTTTATTTTGAGCCTATGTATGTCTCTGCATGTGAGATGGGTCTCCTGAATACAGCAGACTGATGGGTCTTGACTCTTTATCCAGTTTGCCAGTCTGTGTCTTTTAATTGGACCATTTAGTCCATTTACATTTAAGGTTAATATTGTTATGTGTGAACTTGATCCTGCCATTATGATAATAACTCGTTATTTTGCTCATTAGTTGATGCAGTTTCTTCCTAGCCTCGATGGTCTTTACATTTTGGCATGTTTTTGCAATGGCTGGTACCGGTTGTTCCTTTCCATGTTTAGTGCTTCCTTCAGGGTCTCTTGTAAGGCAGGCCTGGTAGTGACAAAATCTATAAACATGTGCTTATCTGTAAAGGATTTTATTTCTCCTTCACTTATGAAACTTAGTTTGGCTGGATATGAAATTTTGGGTTTAAAATTCTTTTCTTTAAGAATGTTGAATATTGGCCCCCACTCTCTTCTGGCTTGGAGAGTTTCTGCTGAGAGATCTGCTGTTAATCTGATGGGCTTCCCTTTGTGGGTGACCTGATCTTTCTCTCTGGCTGCCCTTAAAATTTTTTCCTTCATTTCAACTTTGGTGAATCTGGCAATTATGTGTCTTGGAGTTGCTCTTCTTGAGGAGTATTTTTGTGGCGTTCTCTGTGTTTCCTGAATTTGAATGTTGGCCTGCCCTACTAGGTTGGGGAAGTTCTCCTGGATGATATCCTGAAGAATGTTTTCCAACTTGGTTCCATTTTCCCCTCATTTTCAGGCACCCCAATCAGACATAGATTTGGTCTTTTTACATAATCCCATACTTCTTGCAGGCTTTGTTCATTTCTTTTTCTTCTTTTTTCTTTTGGTTTCTCTTCTCGCTTCATTTCATTCATTTGATCCTCAATCGCTGATACTCTTTCTTCCAGTTGATCGAGTCGGTTACTGAAGCTTGTGCATTTGTCACGTATTTCTCGTGTCATGGTTTTCATCTCTGTCATTTCGTTTATGACCTTCTCTGCCTTAATTATTCTAGTTATCAATTCTTGAGTGGAAGATTTCAATGTGATCTTAATGATGTCATCAGGCATGATATGGATGAATCTATTGCAGTTAAGAATCACCTCCCAAATGTCACCTATTATATCTAACTCATCCTCAAATCCCATGTATTCTACTCCAAATCGTATCTACTTCTCTCCATTACAGCTGATGTTTGCATTCTAAGCACCAATCACCTCTCCCACAAATCATACAATAGGTGCCTGCTAGACTTTTTGTTTCCATGTGCCCTAATTAATTTGATTGTCTGCATAGAAGATCAAAGGATTTTAATATCATAAATTGGTATTTCTGGTTAACTATTCCAGAAAAATATAGTGTTTCTAATGTACTATTTTCCTTGAAAGTAATAGAAAAACTAAAGAGAGAAAAATGAAAGGCATATTGAAAGTAGAAATTTAAAAGACTTGACAGAAAACATTATCAGTAGTATAAATGATAAAATGAGCAAAATTAATTATTAAGTAGAAAATGATAACTATAAAAGTTATCTAGCACACATACTATTCTTCTGTCAGAATAAAAACCTGAAAAAAATGGATTTGAATTATGTCGTCCACCATTATAGAAGCAATAAACTTTTCAAAAATAAGTAGTACCTGAATCTGTACATAAGAATATTATGCTATGTGCTAGGAAAATATTGATGCAGGGCAATTAATACTAAGTCATGTCCTTAAAGTAACTACACTTTAAGGCAAAGAAATATTTCCTTGGTGATCCAGCCATAAAAACAAGGTATCAGCAAGGAGAATCAATAAGGTTGGCCTCAGCCTTCTCTGTAGGAATATTAAATGATAAAAGAGAGTGAAACAATCAATAGATACAAAGTCCTTGGAGAAAGAATGTGAGAAGCAAGTTGTTTTCATACACAGTCAACTGGCTGTTGCTATATGAAGTTAAGAGAAAAATATTTTCAAAGATATGAAATCTCAGAGTAGATTGTAGCCATAAGCCTGGAAGGAAGTTCAGAGGAAACTCATTGGGTTTGCAATTTAACCAACCAAAAGATTCATAAAGAAGCTGTGATAAAATAACTAGTGGCAAGCATCAAGTTCATTTAAGTATACAACTAAGGACAATTAACTGAGGAGCTTGGTTCATAAGAGAATGCAAATGTGATAAAATGCTGTAAACCTTGTTGAGTTAATATCATATATAAGAATGTCTCATAAAAATGAGGAGGTGGAGAGGTGAAAAAAGGTTAAAGACTTTCTTTTTTTACTTATAAATATTTTATAATTTTAATTTTTTTTGCTGTTAACCCATGAATTATTTAGGCAGTGTGTTGTTGACTATCTTTTGTTTGTTGATTTTTAATTTTATTGCCACATGAATAACATCTTACTGCAATATGAACACAATTTATATCATAATATTACAATAGGAGTGTTGTTATTGCCAGAGTATTGCAATATGAATAATGCTACAAAAAATCAGAAGGCAATGGGGTTAACCATTTTCATCGTTTTTTAAATTATAAGTATTTTTAATTTTAATTATCATTATATCTTAAATCCAAGAATTATTTATAATTTATTGTTATTGTTGCCATCATTGTGCTTGTTGTCGTTCTGTCTGGCTATCTTCTGATTGCTGAGTTTTACTGTTTCTCGAATATCTCTCTGTCTGACACCTTTCAATTTGGAGATCAACTTTGGAGCCTAACATGTACTCACGTTTGTAAGTATCCCATGTGTGCATAAAAAGAGTGATATATATTTCTTTGCTGGATAAAAGGCATCCCAGCATATAAGAACACTAAAACAAATTATTTAAAGATGTAACAGAAAACTAACTTTCAGAGGCTTCTTTCCCTTACTGATGGGCATTTACAATGTCTTAAGTTTTGATCACTGTAAGTAATGCCACCCTTGACACCCTAGTACTTAGTCACTTATATGCTACATTTCCATAGCATTGAGAGATTGATTGAAGGGACATTTGTATTTTTGTTTTAATCAATGCTGTTAAATTGCTTCTTAGGAACATTCTAATGTCTAACATTTCTCCAATCTATGGACAGGAATACTCTTTTGCCTACAATTCTAATATATACCTGTTCACCTTCTAATTGTTTCTAGTCTAATGCATATACTCTTTTGTCACTTTAATTTGTATATTTGCATTTCTCAGATTACTAGAAAATTTTGGCATCTTTTCATGTGTTTATCTCCTCTAAAGTTTTGTGTGAATTATTTAGTCATGTTTTTATCAAACTTCTATTAAACTGTTCATTTTTCTATACGTAAGAACTCATTCTTTGTAAATATTGGCGGGTAGTTAATGTATGTCGTCAGATTAGAAATCATGTTGTAAATGAATCATTGTTTATTAATTTCATGAAGTATTTTCCATAAGTTTTGATTTATATGCAATAAACTACATTTTTTTTGTAATATGTAATATCTTCCAGATTTTCAGAACTTACTATGATAGTCACCCAACCACTGATTTATAAGGACATATAACCTCCTAACTTCTTAATAAAATGTCCATAGTTTCTTGTTCATTTGTTCACTTATTTTTCACTTAAGGCGTTATTTAGTCCATCTGGAATATATTTTTGTATATGATATTAGATGATATTCCATTTTTATTACCTCCTAGATGGCTGATAGGTTGTACCTGTGCCATTTGTTTAAAAAAAAAAAATCTTTTCACATTGTATTCACTACTGCCTTGTCCTGTGTTGTAGATCTGCAAACTGAGATGTTCATGCTATTTCTTTTTGAGTAATCTATTTGCCTCTTCCTACACCAATACAATATGCATTATTTGATAGTAAGGTATGCCTGATATGCGATAAGGCTAGTATCCTTTACCCATTTTCTTTTTAATAAGCCAACACCAAGCTCACCCTGTAAGTTAGAGATTATAATTGGAATATATGTATATAACTATGTATACATTTATTTTAATTTTTTACAACATTAAATTTTCCTATCCAGGAAAATGGGATAT
Organism: Piliocolobus tephrosceles; assembly: GCF_002776525.5. Lineage (NCBI taxonomy): Eukaryota > Metazoa > Chordata > Mammalia > Primates > Cercopithecidae > Piliocolobus > Piliocolobus tephrosceles. The sequence goes on from NC_045438.1 coordinate 145,527,469, forward strand.
GTTGAAATGCTGATTAAATATCCCTTATCTGAAATGCTTGAAGTATTTAGGATTTCAAATTTTTTCAAAATTTGGAATATTCACATATATATAATGAGATATCTTGGATATGGGACCCAAGTCTAAACCCAGAATTCATTTATGTTTAATACACACCTTATACTTGTAGCCTGAAGGTAATCTTATATAATATTTTTAATCATTTGGTACATGAAACAAAATTTGTGTACATTGAGCAATCAGAAAGCAAAGGTGTCACTATCTTAGCCACCCAGGCAGGCAATCTGTCGTCGTTTGGCATCATCATCATCATTCCTGACTCTGAATTTATATGCTACCAATAGGGAATCATTTTCTTGCACTTATTCACACAGAAGCATTTCACAGTAAAAATGACATACCATTAATACAGTGAAAACATAATGTGTTCAGGGTAACTGAGCAGCACAGTATCATCACCAAAATACCTGAATCAGCTGTTAAGCAACAGCTACAACAAAGAGCAGGCTTTCAATCTCCACCTATGATGCTGGGTGCATTTTTTTTCTTTTTTATGATGCTGTTTTTTATTAAAAAGTTATTGTACAGTGTACTTGGGGGTGGCGGATGGCAATGAGAAGAAACATCAGATGGAATTAAGGAACCTGGAAGTGGGTGTACTACAGAGGATGAGGCATTCTGCTGTGTGACTTTTCTCAACGTTTCCTCCAGAGTCACCTGCCTCATTATCAACCTGCTTTTGTCTTAGAAGTCTCTCTGATGGTACACACTGACATGGTTTCTTGTTCAGTAACAAATGCACAGTGCTGTAGTCCTTCAATGAGCCCATCACACATTTTCACTGTGTCCTCTATAGGCCTATAGACACTTTTCTGCAATGTTAAAAACATCATCTTCATCGCTATTATCATGATCACCTTGATTCAGAGAGATTTTGTCTATTTCATCATAGATCAGTGAATCGACAACTGAGGCCTCATTATTGATGCTAAAAACTTCTTTAATAGCCATTTCTTTCAACTTACTGGTGGACTACATGTTTCTTTTTGCACATGTAAGGGGATCAGCTGTCAGGTTTTTTTTTTTTTTTTTTTTCCCCTGACTTGTCATATACAGTCTTTCAAAGATCCACCACCTTCCAGCATTTTGGGAGGCCAAGACAGGAGGATCACTTGAGGCCAGGAGTTCAAGACCAACGTGGTCAACATGACAAAACCCCATTTCTACTAAAAATACAAAACATTAGTCAGGTGCAGTTGTACATGCCTGGAGTCCCTGCTACTCAGGAGGTTGAGGCATGAGAATCACTGGAGCCTGGGAGGCAGAGGTTACAGTGAGCCAAGATTGTGCCACTGCACTCCACCTTGGGTGACAGAGGTAGACTTTGTCTTAAAAAACAAAACAAAAACACCTCCTTGTTCATCATCATCAATAAATATACCTACAGGTCATGCAACACCACCGTGTCTTTAGTCTCTGTGTTCTAGAGTTGGCAAAAGCAAAACTCCATTTGAAAATCTTCCACACCTACACCTGTGTTCATTGCTGGTAGCATACTGTTCAAGAAAGTGTTTTTATATCTATTTCCATTGATCTAAGGATATGTAGTCACAGGCTGAACTAATGAAATCACATCTGGGAAAAAGTACATGGCATACACATTTTTGATGAGAATTTCAGCTGCAGAATGAGCAGAACAGTTGTCAAAGAATCACAAAATCTTACAATTAACATCCAGTCCAGCTTCCCTACAGTGAGCACAAACCACTGGTACAAACACAAACTGTTTGTGAAACCAATCAGAAAAGATGGCCTTGGTGATTTATGCCTTTTTGTTAGCATACTAATAGACTGGTCAGAAATCAAATCCTTGAAAACACTGAGGACACAAGCTTTTGCCTATCACAGCAAGTTTACACTGAGGTGTGCTTGTTGCATTAGCTCATCCAAGCACAGTTATTCTGGCTTTGGCATCTTTAATTCCTGCATGAGCTGTCTCATCAACTGTAGTTGGTGTCTTTCTAGGGTAATAATGGTAAAATGGTAATGTTTATTCAATGTAGATTTGTTCTGACATCAGATTTTCAGCAGTGTTGACCGTGACATACTCATCAATGAATGTATCTACTGCTTTTTGATCAGTAGATGCTTTAGCACTACAAATTCTTAAAAATTTAATACTGTGCCTTTATTTTTAAAAAAAAGAAAAACTTCAGCCTGTTGAATATCCATAGTTCCCTTAACTTTTCAGTTCATTGTAATAGATCTTTGCTCATTTCATGATCAGCATACCATCAAGTGGCGTGTACTCACTGCCACACTGATGGAGCCATTCTTTGAATACACAATAGAGATCTTTATTTTTAGTTTTATGCAGCATTTTTATGTTTTTCATTAACTTCTGTTCATCACTTGCCATGTAGAACTTGAACAGTTTATCCTTTTGTTTCTTCTGGTCATATATGGTAGTCATTCCAATGCTGTCATCTTCTGTAAGACCTTTCACATTCCAGTTTCTCCAACAGCTTAACTTTCTGTACTATAGATAAACATAAATGCTGCTTCTTTTTCTTACCGGAGTTACTTGTAGGGGTATCTGCAGGCCTTTTTGACACTTTCAATGTTATCTTTACACCACAAGCAGAGAATAAGCTAAAACAAAAACCTCAATGTGTAATGCACATAGGTCTTGGCTCCATGCAGGGCATCATGGGGAACCTGCCATTGGTGCATCTTGCCTGCACACGTGCCATTTTATTACCCTTCATGGGAGTGCTTGCATGGGGGAATCTGGGCGGGCATAGAACAGATATAGTGCAACTGAAGTAAAAAGGGAAGGATTTTTGTTTTTTCTCTTGGCAATGCTGCTTGTTGACAGTGACCCATCACATGAAGTCAGTTGTGGAATTTTTGACTTGCAGTGTCACGTCAGCACTCAAAAAGTTTTGAATTTTTGAGCATTTTGGATTTTGTATTTTCAGATGAGAGATGTTCAACATGTATGAAGTCATGTAATGATATTTATTATTTTCTTCATCTAGCTAACATAGCATTCTTGTTAAATTTCTTTCCTCAGCATTCTTTTGTGTTTGATGCTGTTGTATATCCAATAATTCGTGGCCTTTCCATCTCTACTCGGTGCTTCTAGATTAGAAAAAACAGCCATAGATTAAAGGGTTCAGATAATCATATTAACTATTTAAAAGTTTAAACAAGAATCCCTTGGGATTTCCCCACCTCCAATTATATCTTTAGCAAAAACAGCTTTATTACCAAAGGTTTATGTTTTTTTATTTTATTTTTCAATCTTAGTACTTCAGTTTAAATCTTGAAAAAATACCTGTTGAAAATAGTGTTAGTAGACAGCCTTACCTAGTCCCTTATCTTTAATGAAGTGTTTTTTATTTTTATAATTTATAACAAGATTTGCTTATTAATATTGGTAAGTAGCCTTTGTGATGTTTCAGTATTTTCCTTTTGTCTTCACTTTATTTATAATTCTAATTAGAACCAATTGCAGAATTTTACCAAATATTTTTTAGCATTTATTGATAATAATCAAACTTTTCTCCCTTTATCAGGTTATAATAATCTTTGGCAAAATATCCTGATATAAATGATTCTTCAATTCTTAAAATAAATCCTGGTTAGTCAGTGTATTCATCCCTTGATACAAAGCTGAATACTATTGCTATTATTTAGAATTTTGCCTCACTATTAAGATTTGTCCACAGTTTTCTTTTATATAGAATCTTTATCAGGTGTTGATATCAAAATAATGCTGATTTCACGAAAGCAATTATAAACTTCCATTATTTTGTATAGGCTTGCATAATTTAAATAATATTGGACTTATTTATCTGTTTTTTAAAAATCATAGAATGTTTGGCTGCAAGCCATTGTTTTGACATTTTTTTCATTGTAGGTGCCTCACCTTTCCAAACTCTTCTCTGGTAGTTGACCTTAATCAGTTTTTCTACTCTGCCATATCTTGTGAATTGTATTATTCAAGTCGCAGGCTCTTTCTAGTCTTTCAGTCTTTTCTTGTGGTTATTTCTCCTTTCTCATAGTTTCTTTTTTATTATATAATCAGACTTCCAAGGGGTTTATATATTTTACCATTTTTCCTAGATAATTGACCTGTTTATCTTTTGAAAGTTTTGATATTTTATTTTTTATTTCAATTTAAATGTATCTGTACTAATTTCTACTTCTTGCATTTGTATAGTCTATTTTCTTAAAATAGATATTGAAATTCCTTCTTTTCTTTTTTTTTTTTGAGAAAGAGTTTCGCTCTTGTTGCCCAAACTGGAGTGCAATGGTGCAATCTCGGCTCACCACAGCCTCCACCTCCTGGATTCAAGTGATTCTCCTGCCTCAGCCTCCTGAGTAGCTGGGATTTGTACAGGCATGTACCACCACACCCGGCTAATTTTGTATTTTTAGTAGAGACGGGGTTTCTCCATGTTGGTCAGGCTGGTCTCAAACTCCCGACCTCAGGTGATCTGCCCACCTAGGCCTCCCAAAGTGCTGGGATTACAGGCGTGAGCCCCTGCGTCCGACCTCCTTTTTTCTTTAATATCAAAAGCTGTTGAGGCCATTTATTTCACCCACGAAAAGAGGAAAATCATACGTGGATATTATTTTGCTGTGTTACATATAGATAGTCTTATGAAGTGTTCCTTTTGTTATTTTCTAGTTTGTCATTTCACTTTTGGTTTTCTTATTGACTCAAGGTTTCTTAATTACCATTCCTATTTACCTTAGAAACCAGTTAACGATTTTATTCATTGTTATTTTATCTTATGTTTCATTATACATCGTTGTTTTTCTATTTTGTTCTCATCTTTTAGTTTCCATTCATTTCATTGTTTTCCCATTGTTAATTTGAGGATTCTCCTGAAATTCTCCAGTCAAGATAGTCATTGTGATTACTAGATACTTACATATAGTCTGTTTATTGAAACTAAAGGGAATTGCTGTTTTTACACCAAGCTGCAGTTACAATCATGCAGAGAAACCAAGGCCAGTATATCCTTTCTATTTCAAGTATTCTCTTAAAACCTTTCAGGAAATTTAAATGCCACTATTTCTATTTCAAGGGAGATATTTAAAATGTAATAATTTGTATGGCATAGAAACCAGCCTAACCAGCTGAAACACTAAACTTTCAGAAAAGGTGTTATTCATAAACTGCAAATCTGGTTGGACAGACACTTACTGGCTAAATAAGTATCTTCATATTCCTGTATATACACACATTTCTATATCTACCTATATCTAGCTAGCAAACTATATCCCTATCTTTATAACCTGCATATCAAGTTTTTATTACATCTTGCTCTACTTATTTAAAAATTTCAGGTTTCTTTTCTAGTTTATTTATTTGTAGTAGTTGTTGGATGGTTGTGATTATTGTGATAAACAAGATCTGAGAATTCCTGCATAAGCTCTACTCTCTCTCTCTCTTTCATTTTCACCAGTGAATAAGGTCTTGGCTAGTAGAGGATTCTTGTACAACAGCCCTTTTCACATCCACTGCTATTCATATTGTTACTTCTTTCTTTTGTAGTTTGAGCATTGAAGATGAAAAGCCTGATAATGGCCTTATTTTTTTTTTTCCCCTTGGGGGATATTTTATTTCTTTTGATTGGGAAAGTATACTTTTTTGTTTATGATCGGTTTTGAGTGCTGGAAATTTTACCAATATTTTCCTAGTTTTATCATTTTCTAATTGATTTAACCTGGAGCAAAATCAGAGCTTTTTTATTTCAAGAAAATTTTATTATTTGTTTAACTCATGCTTCTCTCCCATAATTGCTTTTTCCCCCTTTCTGGAACTGCTATTGTTTATTTACATTCTGTATTCACTGTAATTTTTATAGCGTGATATTTTCATTCCATGCTTTAAGATGATTTTCTGGGCCTCTCATAAATAATAACCAATCTCCCTTTTGAGTCATCTAATAAATTACTATGATTTGTTGCATTGTTGGCAGCCACTATTCCCTCCACCTTTATTGTAAGAGGATAATACACCCCTGCCTCATGGAATTCAGGTTTTGCCATGTGACATATTGGCCTGATGGAATATCAATGCGTGTGACCAACGGCACATCCAAGCCTAGACTTTGAGGGGAATAGGCTCTCACCAGCACTGTTGCTTGTCCCTTCTGCCATGAGAATGAGAGTTTTCTAGATTGCTCCTTCTAAATGGAATGCAAGATGGGAAGACAGGTGGAGTGGAGCTGAAGCTCCCATGCAGGTGCCCCTATGCATTATGAGCCAGAAATAAGTCTTTGTGCCTTGTGTGTCACAGAGATTTGGGGCTTTTGAAACCACATCATTTGTTACTAAAGACTTGCCTTCTAAATGCATTTGGTTGCAAGTATTTACAAGTCATAATTTAAGTAAATGTTTTGCTACTATATGCCTTGGCCCCTTTACCACTGGAAACAGCATTGCCTTTCAATATAAACAAAGCAGAGAATTCATTCCAGAAAACTAAGAACCAATTTGGAGAAACCATCATCAAGGTTCAGTTCCTCTGGAACCATTTCAGGTACCAAATATTGTATCATGTTTCTATAATAGAAGGAGGACCATTAGGAGTGATGTCTAACTGCTATGGTTTGAACGTTTGTGTCACCTCCAAAATTCATGTTGAAACTTAATCCTTAATGCAACATATTAAGAGGTAAGGCCTTTATGAAGTGATTAGACCATGAGGGCTCTGCTCTCATAGATGGGTCTAGTGCTTATAAAAAGGCTAGAGGGTACTAGCTAGGCCCTCGTTGCCCTTCACCTTCCACCAGGTGAAGACACAGTGTGGTTCCTCCCCTTTGGAGGATGCAGCCAGAAGGTGCCATCTTGGAAGCAGAGAACAGCCCTTACCGGACACCAAATGTGTAGAGCCTTGACCTTGGACTTCCCCGCCTCCAGAACTGTCAGAAATACAGTTCTGTTACTTATGAATTACCCGGCCTATGGTATTTTTGTAACAGCAGCACAGACTAAGACACTAACATAGAATTTACTGTGGAACTTTGACATTATGAAACAGTGAGAACTGGTTAAAGAGTGTGTCTGAAGTATGAGATAAGAAGACCCACCTTAAGCAGGGCTACCAGTTCTGAAGGAAAGATGGATATGAAATTGTAGGGAGGAGGACTGAGCAAGGACAGATTCAGAAACTGAAGACAAGCTGGAATCCACAGAATAGTCTTGATTTCATATTTGTTTTTAAACAACCGCTATGAATCTATCTTTGATAACTGTTGGATTGGAAGGAGAAGCTGGTATCTTTTGTAAGAGAAATAAACTCACTCACAGATCAGGAACCTGGAAAGTTAAAGGAGGGGATCTAACAGCATCTAGAATCACTGTGAGTCTGGCTGTTGCCCTATTCCAACATGGTGAGTCGAAAGATTAGTGACAGGAGCACCCTGGAGAGAATATGTCTGTGCTTCACTCTGCCATTCAAATCTCATGCAAAATGCCTTGTGATCTACACTAACCTGAAACTATGCAGGGAAGGGAATTCTGGGAATGTATTTCCCACCCAGCTAAAATGAGTCAACAGTAGAACACATGAAAACTTCTCAATTAAAATTTGATGAATGAATAAATGCACACGTGAACAACTAAATCACCTTTAAGATATAACTGCAGTAATTTTCAGATCTCTAAATTATCAAGGTTGGTATTTTCCCTAGGATAATTTAACACTTCTTTGTTGGAAGATGTATTTATCACTGTTTTGTTTGTTTATTGTTAGCAGCCATTCTCTTACCTTACCCCTCCTACAAAACATCTTAGGTCTTCCGATAAAACGTGTTTGCGTCAGTGTCAACTTGTTTATTGGTGCCGAGGAAACTGTACTACCCTGGATTAACAAGCATCACACTTTCTTGATGTTTTGATTATTCTAAATGTCTCTTGCAACATGCAAGAGTAATCAAGTAGTATTATTGAAAGGGTGCAGGAAGAGATAAAAGGTAATAAAAGTTGCATCTTGTTTAATGGAGCATGTGATGTTAACTTCTTTCGATAATGAAAATGGGGAGGCAAGGAGAGATACGAAAAAAAGATTAGCTGCTTTCCATCACCCCAAACCTCAATCCTAATCCACCCAGAATAAGCCAAAATCTATCCGTGTGAAAATACGTATTAAAAAATTAAGAGATGTCTGACAGTTTTTCATTATTATTAAATAATTTTCCAGCATTAGCAAATTTGGATATAGAAGGTTAATTCATTAAACATAATGTAGAAGTGTTTCACATCGAATTGTTCTGCACCAAAACATAGCAGCACCCCTGTGTCAGAGATTCTCTTATACCAATGGTTCTCAAACTATCATGGGGAAGAATCATCAGGAGGGCTTGTTAAAGCACAGATTGCTGAGCCCCATGCTCAGAGTCTCTAACTCAGTAGATCTGGGGTGGGGCCAACAATTTGCATGTCAAACGAGATCCTAGATGATGCTGATGTTTCTGTTCCCAGGACTGCACTTTGAGAAACACTGTTAGAATAGATCCACATAAAGAGAGTGGAGAGTCTGTATCTTATTTGTCAGGATCACTTAAAGGTATGTCTGGCAGGTACCTGCAATTAACTCCACAATTAAAGTGCTTATTATCATAAATGGCTAAACACTAAGCTGTGTGTCAAATCACTGCTTAGCACAACCTGAAGGTAAAGCATCTACTGTATGTCTTGTTATCCAGCCAATACAGAGTTGAGCCAAGCATTTAAAATCCTGTTTAAATAGACACAGTTACTATATCTAATCAACACAGCAGTAGGGCTTGCCAAAAACCTATAAAACTAATGGATTTGCAAGAAAATTACATCACCTTCAAATCAATGCTGGTAACACAGGTGGCATTTATAAAAAGTAAAGAAATTGACATTAACACAGCCTGTCTCTGCCGCCTGCCAATGAGTACTCCAGCCTTGCTAAAGAAAGATCTTCTCTCTTCCAAGAAAAGAATTATATTTAAATGCTTGAACTTAAATCTTTCTAAAAAAGCATAGTAGAAAGAACCAGTGACTGTTGTAAATTTGATGCCAATCAATAGATTGAGGATATGTGGGTATAAGTATTATAGGATATCCCTGTACTGCAATGGGTAAATACTCTTTAGAGTCCATGATTTATTTTCCTATTAAAATTAAGTAATTAATTAAGGAATTCACTATTTAATTCAAACAACTCTTGCCCCTCACCAAAGAAGCCCACAGAAATTGCAGTGCACAATATAATGAAAAAGCAGCTGAAGACTTTTTAACCTGTGGCTGCTGCATGCATAACCTCTGCTCTGGGGACCTGCATTACTTAGCAGATGGAATTAAAATCCTGATAAGTGATATAAAAGGTTTGTAAGGGAGGAAATTGGTGTGTGGTCACATTGTCTGCCTTAATCCCCTTCACTTTGCACTACCCGGTTTGTTGTTAAAACCAATCCGTGAGGAATCATTTTCACCTTGAAAACTGCAGATGTGCATGTGAAACCTAGAAGAAAGCTCTCTGAAAAATGCTTTCCTGAGTAAGCCTGGAGAAAGAGGTGTGTTGAAAGCACATATACACACATGTATACACATGCTTATACCTCACCATCATAAAACAGCTATGTGAAATTAGCATATTTCCAAGGAAGAGGTATCATGTGCTATGAATTTAATCAGCTACGAATCTACTCAAGCATAGAAATGGCTCATCTGCCACTCACTGAACGGCACAAATGTTCCACTGACACCACTAAATGTTCCTGTAGAATATTTGGATCATTTGAGTTAAGTATCTACACTGTCCACTGCAAACATTTTGTTATCTCACCTTGGATAAAAATAATAATTAAAAAGAGAAACTCAGGAGTCCGAGCTATATTCTGGGAGGACCAAATACGTAACAGTCTTTTTGGTTGTAACTTCTGGTATCTTACATAGCTTCTTTTGTGGCAGGGAATTACAAAAATGAAGGGGATAGGTGAGCAATACCCACATTAAGGACACCTAAGACTAATGTGTATGAAAGCTCTCCATGAGTCATTTTTGAAAGGGAGATTTTAACAAAGGACATCCGTAAACATAATTAGCTTGTTCTGTAAAACACTGTATTAGTCTGCTCTGGGTACCATAACAAAATACCATAGACTAAGTGGCTTACACAACAGAAATTTATTTTCTCACATTTCTGGAGGCTACAAGTCACAGATCAGTGTCTGACAGGGTCAGACATTTCTTTCTGGTGGGGGCTGTCTTCCTAGCTTGCAGACATCCGCCTTTTCACTAAATCCTCACATAGGCTTTCCTTGGTGTGAGCACAGGCTTGTGGGGCAAGAGAGACAGCAAGTTCTCACATGTCTCGTCTAACAAGGACACTAATCCCATCACAGCAGGGCCCCACCCCTATGACCTCACTTACCATTAATTACTTTCTTATTTCAAATGCAGCCATACTAGTGGATGGGTCTTCAATATATACATTTGGGAGGGGATGCATACATTCATTCTGTAGCAAGTAGAATTCCCATAACAATTAATTTACTCAAGTAGTCAATGCATATTTCTTCTAATGCGATTACTCAAAAAAAGACAAACTGGATTTCAAATACATCATGTTTTCAGCATTGATATGATTTGGATTTGTGTCCCTGCCCAAATATCAAGTTGAATTGAAGGACAGACCCAGTGGGAGGTGATTGGATCATGGGGACAGGTTTTCCCCATGCTGCTGTCATGACAGTGAGTTCTCATGAGATCTGATGATTTAAAAGTGTGTGGCACCTCCCCCTTCATTCTCTCTCTCTCCTGCTGCCATGAGAAGATGGTTCTTGCTTCCCCTTCACCCTTCTGCCATGATTGTAAGTTTCCTGTGGCTTCCCAGCCATGCTTTTTGAACAGCCTGCAGGCCTGTGAGTCAACTAAACCTTTTTTCTTCATAAGTGACCCAATCTCAGGTAGTTCTTTATAACAGTGTATATCGTTGTATACTGTGCTTCCAAGGTTTCCATTTGAAAGCTAATGAAGAACTCTGATTTTTGAGGAAATCTTGCTTTCTTCTTGAGACTTCATTACTTAGTTCTCACACTGGCTCAGAGAGAGACAGTGTCATTATCTGTCATAGAGGAGGAAACAGTCACGATCCTATCGCATTTCCTTTTTTAGAAACTGAAAAAATAAAACTTTTCACAGGCTTATTTTGGAGTCTAAGCTAGAGAAACTCTCATCTAAATTGTGTACTAATATTTATTGATACAGAAATGTAAAACAGCATTTGTTGATTTTTTCCTAATCAAATTTTTTCAAATCCTGTTAACTACAAAGAAGGTAGATAATATCAATATACAAGCAATCAAATAATTCATACAGTTTTCATATTTAAAATACAAAGTAAACCCCCTGCAGAACAACCATTATACTTCTCAGATTTCAAGTTCATCTTTGGGTCACATTCTCTTGTGTCTGAGCATTTGATTTTCTCATTTACTCCAGTAGTTCATTTTCTTCTCCAACCTCACAATTGATAAATTTGCCTATGCATAAAATACGAATTCTAATGTCCTTTGACTTTTCCAGTATGAATTTGATCTCACATTTGAAACCCACATGGCAGTACAATTATGTGATTCCTACCCCAGGGCCACTGCTCAAACCCAAGCAGGTTGTGGATTACACAGTCTCAGGGACACAATCCATATATATATATATACACACACACACACACACACCCATATATATATATATGTCCATATATATCTCCATATATATAGTCCCTATATATATATCCATATATATATGTCCCTAATATGTGTGTGTGTGTGTGTGTGTGTGTGTGTATGTGAATGGTGAATGATGCCCTCTGGAGCAGTACTTAACCATTATTGTAGTGCTGAAAGAATGTGTGAGAAGAACATGTAAGAATACGTAGGAGAGAAGATTCAATAAAGCACTGCATTGGAAAAATATCAAGAACCAGCATTTGCTAAATTAATGCATTTTCTTATTTTCATTTATTGATACAAAAGAGACTTTACATTTAATATTACCCTGGATATTTAAAAGACCACAACACAACTTTCACAATTATTATCAATCCTATGGATAATATTTCCACGGTATGTATATAGGTATTCTCTCTCCCAATAAGAATGACTAAAGCAGTTTGAAGTACAGATGGGAAATTTTAAACATGGGACATAAAGCACATATAACATCAAGTGTATGACTGAGCTAACATTTTTCTGCTCATGATCGTGTCAACACAAAGCAGATCGAAGACTAAAAGACAGAGTGATAATAGTTTTCATCAGCTATATTCACACAATTCAAGTAAAGGCACAGATGGGAAACATTCCAATTGCAAAATGTTAACAGGCAGTATTAAGAGGAGAAAGAACAATTAAGTTGAGCAATGAGCTATTTATGATTTCAGTTGCCTTGAATCTTAAATTTTCTTTACCATTGTGTCGCTATGGTTATTTTTTGAATGAGTTTTGACCTGAATATCCTAATAGTTTTTCCATTTAAGGGGAAAAAAATGACACTTTTTTGTAAAATGAATAAATAAGGTGCTGCTATCAAGATGTGGTAAATGTCTTTTTGTTGTTCTTTCATTTTTTCCAGTGCCCCTTTCTCTATTGTTTTTTGCAAAATAGCTGTGAACCCATCATCATAGATGAATGTGAAAGTCAGTGGGCCTTAGTGACATGACAAAACAAGCAAAAAGTCCCAGCTTTAATAGATTTTAAGCTTCTTGAGGGTAGAAACCAACTTATTTGTAACCCTACTATCTAGCATACTGTCTCTCAAATACTAAAAATGAAGTGTTTTTTGAGTGTATGGATAAATATATAATATTTATATAATTTTTCAATATTCAAATAAGCAGAACATTATCAAATAGACTTACAAGACAATTTTTCTCAATTTAGTGTTTATTCTGTGACTCAGATGTTATTGCTGGCCCTAAATCAATGGTATGCAATGGTATGAATAATGGTAGATATGCCAATCCAAATTGGATTAATTTAGCTCTTGGTTATCTGGGCTCTTGATGACTACTGGAAAATTTAAGTTATCTTCTGATGGTATTTGGAGAACATTAAAAGCTTTCAAATTCTCTCCTTTTCCGTAAAATAGCTTAGAATACCTTTCTTGTTCTTTTACATGGCCCAGGCTCTGAGGAACATTTCTAGCAGTAATTAACAAAAATGAAGCATACTTTTTTCAAAAGTAATTATAAATATATTGCCCACAACAGCTTTTTGGCTCTCAGATAAACTCTTCTCTCATCAAAAGAATTATTAATCTCACGTCCATCTTAAGATCCTACCAAACACAGATTGTTATATTTTTGTCAATTTAAGCTATATTTATAGAAAGGCACGAACTGTAAAATGGAAGCTAGTCTACAGGGAGGCTCTTCTAAATTGAAACAACCCTTGTTTTTCCACCATTTACCATGGTCTAGCTGGTAGAGATAACTCAACAGTCACTACACATGTTTGGCAGGTCCTTTGGCTTCTAAGACCCCTACTTAACAAGAACTGAAGAGATTCCTTTAAATTGGACTTTATAATAATCAACAAAGGATTAGTATGGGGAAAAGAAAACTACTTTATGGAATCACCAATTTACAATGAATTTATTCATTGTACAAATACATATATGGAGTTGCCCACATGCCAAGAAGGGTACAACCTAATGCTATACCATTAGCCATTGTGCTCATATGTGAAATGAATAATAAGTAATATGCAGGTATGATTGCAGCCTATTAAATGGAATTGCCTCCTCATCATAGTATTTATAATCTTACCTGATAGCAACAGGACAAGGGATCCAGACTAGAGCTTTCATTCACATCTTCCTTCATCATTATAATTCTATGGCTCCAGCTTCTTTGTCTGTAAAAGACTGACTGTGTTATAAGATGAAATCCTTCAAGATAACGGTGTAGCACTCTCAGTCTCTGCATCTGTAGTTTTTCAAACTCCATCTTGTACATCTCTCTTGAATGCAATTCTTCCCTTATATCATTTTGATAATTCTTCTGATTCATAATTGCTATTGCCTCAATCTAAGTAATGCTTCTAACCATTAAAGGGAGCAAAATATCTTCAGTGTCTTGACATGTTTGCAAATACACTCTAATTCCAAGTCTGTGATGTGTAGAAATTTATAAAACTCCCCAAATTAAGATGAAATAAAAATAACTTTTGAGATGGAATACATATTACCACAAAATCACTTATTATATCCCACTTATTTTTATGCATCTCCCCCAAAACATTGTAACCTACTCAAAAACAGAGCAGATATGTTTATATTTGCATTCCTTTTTCCTACCTCAGTGACAGATACATCGTAGCTGTCAATAATAAATGCTTTAAAAAGAATAAATGACTTAAAAACATTATTCTACAAAAGGCCTGTTTTTATTGGGTTTTGCTAGGTAATTATTTTATGCTTTACATATGGAATGCATTAGAAACTAAAAGGAAAAAGACAAAGGATTTTTTTATTCAAACAGTCAGGATGGGATGAGAGTTAAGAGGAAAATTGTCATTTGACTTTGAATATTATTCTAAAGTACAGGACACAATCAGAGTCCAGATAAGGAAATGTCTATAGTTTTCACTTGGCAGTCAAGTGAATGTGAAATCTAGGTAACTGAGTGCCCCACTTCTCTCAGCTTCTTTTGAGAAATTTGGTCAGACCACACTGTTACAGGTCTACATTGGCCACTGGATGTCACCCAGTGGGCTAATGTCAGTGACTATCTGGTTGGCCAAAAGTTGTATTCAATACAGATTATGTTACCATCTCCATGGATATGGATGCCCATCACAGATGGATGAAACCAAATGCAGTCCTTTTAAGAGTATGTGATACTTCCCACCACACTCCTCCTTCTCATTTTGTTTGAAAAGACACCTGACTTGGCTTAAGCAGACTACTAAATACAGTGATTTAGTAGTCTGAAAGAGCCAGTATAACATTGCTTGCAGCTTGGGATAAATATTTTCTGCAAATGTGAAATCTTGCTTTGTGTGGGAGAAGGATATTTTAGAATAGTGTCAACTGAATTAAGTTGGCTGATATTCACTTTGTTTTCAACTGGTAGGCAGAAACAAATGAACAGATTTATTCCTTCTGTCACCATTACCTTGACACAAGTCATAATAATCTAGAAAACACTTAGCACTAGGAGAAATGTGTATTAGAATAGGACCATTAAATCTTATTTGTGAAGATTTTACAATCATTGGAAGGTTGGGGATCCTGTGATTCTAAAGGTATAAGAACATGTGGAGAGCTCATCATGTCGTGGACACTGACTGGGATATATCTTCACTCACAATTCTGTCAAAAATACCCAAAAAATACAAAATAATTCTCTACTATCTTTGGATATCTTTTGTGGAACTGTTTGGATAGAAGCTCTAAATATATTTTAAATACGTTTTTACTGCCTCTGGATTCTGAAGGGCATGTTCCATCATTTGTAGATCTAGAAAGCTTTTGCCCCTTGTGAACTCATTCATGGCCATTTCTCTTAATCATCTCTTTACACTTCATATTGAAACAATTCTCCATCCTGTGTACATATTAGAGACTGTTAGAGACAAGAACAGGTTAGTCATGAGAAGAAGCATAATCTTCAAGTTGAATGATTTATTGCTGTTGATGCTTAAAATGATTAAAAAAAATTAACATTCTAAGCAGTGTTCACAAAAAGAATCGATGGAAGAGAAAACCAGCATGCTGTACAACCCCAAGGCAGCGTAAATACTGATATTTGGCAGAAATTCCACAGTTAAGACAGGGATCTCAGCCCATATCATCTGGCTCTCCAGTTCCATTCTGCTTCTCTCTGTGCATCAATTTTCTCACATGTGAAATAATAATAACTACCTATGTATCTACACATTCACTTATACATTAAGTAAGTGAATAACAGCAGAGTAATCAATATATGCTTGAGAAAATAGCAAGTCTTCAATTAATATGTTATTAGCATAAGGACCTAAGTAAGAATCGAAAAAGAAATGCGATGTTCAATTTGATGGTTTGTAAATGAATATAATTGAACCAAAATATTAAAAATACATAAAAACAGATACATGGGAATATATGATCACAGTTATAATATGTACTTACTTTAGATAGGTGGCTATCTATTCACTTAGTAATTATGTACTGAATCCTTACTAAGGGTCTGGCATTGTGAGATATTAAAATATATGGTCCCTGCTTTCCACCAAATAGCTTATGGAAAATGGAAGAGATAAACACCAAGAAAAATAGTATGTGTACATGCTATGGTAGAGCTGAGCGCATGGGGCTGTGGGATCTTGGAACGTGGGTCCATAACCCAATCTGAGTGGGTAAAAGGAGGTCAGGCTAAATTTTAAAAGGTGAATAGGACATAACCAAGTGAAGAGAGTGGGAGAGGCATTTAGGTACAAAGTACTGTATTTAGGGGCCTCTAGAGGCAAGAGAGAGGAAGGGACTTTCCAGACAATGTGTTTTAAACTACAGAGGAAGAAATGAGAAAGAGCTTTCTATGCCGTGTTAAGTAGTTTGGCTTTTCACCTTAACAATGGGAAGAATTTGCAGAATGTTTTTTATCTCACTGCATGCTGGGAGAAAGGAATGGAGGAAGGCATGGATGAAGGCAGGGAAACCATGCACTTTGTTACACTGTTCATCCTTAATCTGGAGGTAGGTGATGGTCTGAACTAACAATGAAGTTGGTAAAGTGAAGAGGCAGAAAATCTGAGAAAGGTTCACATAAAAAAATAGAGAGAGAATTGCCACCAACTGAAGTGAAAAGCTAAGGGTGAGGGAGAAGTAAAGAATACATTCCTGGGTTACCTGATTTAGTTGACTGGGTAGATGGAAATGTCATTCATCACGATGGGCACAGAGGGATGGGACAGATGTAGAGAAGAAGGTGCTGTCTTCATATTTTCATCTATTTAGACAGATTTATATGTAAACTCCTGCAAAGGAAGTTTAGTTGACAGCAAAACATATTTACCTGTTGCACAGAAGAGAGGTGTGGATTAGAAATGCAGATTTGGGAATTATAAAAATAGTTGCAGCCATAAGAGACATAGTTTCACTTAAGAAAGTAGATGGAATAGTACAAAAATAAAGACTGGTGATGGAATCATGAGGAACACAAACACTTAACAGATGGAGATGGGAACCTGCTGAGAACTGTCAAGAACAGTTACAAGAATATCAGAACAAAATGGTGTCCCTGACACCAAAGGTGGAGGGAGTTACAAGGAGGAAGAGGAGTTCTCCAAACAATGTTAGCGGAGAAGTGAGTGGGTTGAAGAATTAAACATGTTATTTGATAGAAGCATCTGGGAAGTAATTGATAATTTTGGTAAAGAAGTGTCAGGGTGGGATGTGCAGAATTATTTGTTCCTAGTAAAGGTGCTGAAGTGTGGAGGCAGAGACAGGGAACTGGGAGTAAAGGTCGCTTTTGATAGAAGTTTGGCAGAGTAATGGTTCAAAGGAGATGTGTAGCCAAGTGAGTTTCTTAGTTTTTGTTTCTGTTTTTCTTTTGGTTCTTAAGATTTAGAAGATTTGAACATATTTGCCGGCTCAAATGAAAAGGCTATGTCAGAAAAGTGGACAACTTTTGGAGCAGACAAGGAGTGAAGTAGGGGCTTTGAAAGGAGGGTTAACTGTCTGAAATAGGTGATGTAATTAAGGAAGAAAGGAACCGATGAGGGAAGGATCACTGGTTGGCATTCCCAATCCAGATAAGATAGTTTTATAATGGTGACACCAATTTCTAGGTTAGGCTAGAACTCAGATCTCATTTGTTTACTTGGGGGTCTCATAGAGAAAGTGCAATAAAGCAACATTATTTGCAAGCTATGAGACCCTTGAGATGCTTAAGGAAGGTTGTTTAGCTGCAACAGCTTTGAGGAACAGAAGCCACATCAGGTAGCAGAGTAAACACCCTGGGATAAAGGCTAAGAATTCAGGCATTGCTCTCACGGAGGAAATCAGATTTCCTCCACAGTGTAAACTCCCATGAGTGATCCCAGAAGCGCTATGGCTGGGCATACTAGGATATAACTTCCTAACCCACAAGGCGCACGAGCTTTTTTTGGGGGGGAAATGCCAGTTGTTCCTACCTCAGAGGGATTTCTTCACTTTGCAAAGTCACCAGGTCTCATCTCCAATGAGCTGTTTAGAGGCATGACATTTATTCTTCAGTGACATTCAACCTAGTAGTAACTTTAAATTTGAGTGATTATAAAACTATCCCAATCACTTGTACTCTTATCTCATCGTGTGCCTGTTTCTCAGTTGGAGAAGTCTGGATGTTCAGCTATACTAGACACATGCTTTGCTTTCTATTATTGTTATATTTCCGATTCAAATTCTCGCCAAGTTTTTCTAAATGTATTTATGAAATGTATGGAATCCACCTTTTTTTGTTTCCAGCAAAGGCGGCATCCTTTATAAGAACACTAAACGTGTAGGGAAGGCCTAGTTTAGAGTCCCAGTTCAACCACATATTAACGTGTATCATCTAGCCAGCCACTTTAGCCCTCCAGCCTTGGATTTCTTTCTTATACAAAAAAGAAGGTGTGACTAGACCTCATTATATCAGCCAGCTCTAAAATCCTTTATAAGATAGAAATTTTACTTTGTCATGGTCAATTTAAAGTAAAGTATTGAAAGTCAAACAGCTAAGAACACCTGCAACCTGGGTAGGTGGCAGGCCATGCCCATGGATTCTAGGAGCCTAATACTGATACCAGAGTTTTACACTGCAGCAGCGTAATCGTTCCTACCAGCATGTTCCATTAAAGCTTGACTTACTGCCAGGGAATTCACCTGCTGACACAGTAAAACTCCTAACTGGAAGCATTAACATTGCAATGTCAGATGGTGGAGGTGGGGAAACATGTTCATAAATTCCACAGACGTGCACTGCTTTATTTGGGGTCCTGGTCGCAAACTCATTATTTATGCTGTGTACAGTAGGCCATCAACATATCCCACTGGGAAATTAGTTTGCAATTTAGATTCGTTTCAAAATACAAGTGATTCTCAAGTCATTTTCCGAGGTTAAATGAGAACTCTTATTGCTTTCCATGGGCTCAGAGGGAATTTTTACTCCATGTGTTCACTCCTCCCCCAGCTTCTGCTAGACTGTCTTGATTTTTCTTTCTTAAATGCACTTTGTGCTAAATCTCTTTTTTTCAATTTTCGAAAGCTGGTAAATGGAATGGTATTTGTTGCATTTTCTTGCTTGCTGAGACTGCTTAAGTACCTCACTTTTTATTATTGCTGTTATTCTTAGAAGAGTCCTGAGAGGTTTCCATGTTCCTTACAAACAGGATTGCTTGGCTAACTAACACAGGAATGATTTTCAAAGATGGGGTGACATCCACTTTAGGGTGGAGTGAACCACAGGCATCATTTCACTCTGATTCCAACCTTCCCACTCCAGGGGCCATGCTGTCGGGCAAGGATCCAGGTGGACTTAGCTGAAAGCAGGAGTGAGCTTGGCAACTCCTGGCAATGTAAATTAGGGGTTAAACATTTATTACAGAATTCCAAGTCCTTAAGCACAAAACAAATTAAGAAAAAACAGGGTTCCATTAATTCTGTCAGATTTCCCAAACCCCTTGGTTGCTTGATTCTCTCCTTTAGAATGTCATTAAGGCTTTCTTTAGACTTTATTTTACTGGTAAAATGTGGACATGTCACCTCATCGTTTTCCAACCTGGGAAAATTGCCTCAAACCACCTGGCAGATAATTTATAACCTGATATTATTCTTGCAGAATAGATGCCATTATTTTGTATGCATTATTTTACCCCATATCATTTCTAAGTAGTAGAAAATAATCCATGGTATAAAAATCTTGAAGGATTTCATTTCTTTTCCTCTTTTCTCATTAAGTGTTTTAAATGCCAAGGTCTGATATAATTAGATATCATAAGCCAAAGATCAGATAGAAAACAAACCAAATTTGTTAAGCCACATTGAGTCTCCCTTCTCCCTCAGCAACAAGAAGCTCTAAAGCTTTTCTGGAACCAAGATTTCAACATCTCTCTAATGCATTAGGAGAATGCTTCCACAGGCACAGACCAGTAATATACATACCAAGGAGATTAAGTGTTTAGTTTCAAAATGTTTGAAATTGCTAGCTTAAATACAGAAACTACACACAAAGAGTACAGAGAAACAATGAAAGGAAGATATAAACAGAGTAAATGCCACCTGAAAATACTAACAGTCTTAAAGGTCAGAAATCCTTAGTTAAACAAAAAAACTCATCCAGTAGAAACAATCAATTACAAGATAACCTGAGAATATCATCACACTATGAGTTTCCTTTCAAAGCAGAAATTATTCAGCTTAAAGTTATTAGCTTTGTGCTCCATAGGTTACTAACCAGAGCAGGTTACAGACAGAAACAGAAACCAAAAGGAAAAGAAACGGAAAAATAAGTACATTTAGAACTGCTTAATATTGAACTTCTAAGGTGTAGGAAGGCTTTTATCCTGTGGATATTTCAATCCACATCTCTATGTATTCTTTGATACTGTGTGAATGGAAAACAAAACTATTCCCTAGATTTGATATTCTCAGTTTGTCATTTTGTTTGAAATGGGATTAAAGTGTTTTCCTTGATTGCAGATTATTCAAGCATTTTTTTTAACTACTATTTGAATATGAACACACTTCAAACATAATCCTCCGCCCCTTCAAGGTTTGAAAGAAACAGGCGTTGATTTGGTTTGCTAGTGTTTCTGGTATCTTTTTATGTATGTATGTATGTATGTATGTATGTATGTATGTATTTATTTGTGTATCTCTTTGCTTCATCTTCACCTTTACTGGGTAAAATAATAGGTTAGACAGGTATGATGCTTTAAATAGAGAATCTTAACATCTTTGAATCTTTAAGAACACTCAAGCAGATGGTATTTATAAGGCAAGCCAAATTGTTTCAATGTTTCTCGTGTCTCCAACAATTATTTTTCCTAGACTTTCATATTATAAATTTGAACTCTAGATAGCATACTAATTATTTATTATGAAAGCCCCAAATCATCTCCTGGATCTGGAGAGTGGCTGAATCTGTTAAAACTTCCCCGCTCCCAGGAACATATTATTATATTATTAAGGCAACTTAAAAGATTCTTGGGTTTTTAATGTTTCATGAGATAATAAGTATTTCATTAATAATACTTTCCCACAGTGTGATTAAAACGAAGCAGGAGGATATGCTTTTGTGACTTTACCTGGCATGAACCTGGCCTAATAGACAGTGGCTTCGTGTTAAATAAGGGTCACATAGCATGTACAACCTTTAGATACCTGTTTTCTCTTTATTATCTTGCCAAGCATCATTCTAAAACAGAAAATACAATGCTCACACCCAAGAGGTTTTCTGAAGGTGCCTCACCTGTTGACTCTGTCCCAGCACACACTCCAACATATTTCTCACAGGCAGCTTTCCATTCTCATATATGTTATTTGAACGAGGGAAGAATTAATCCCCCAGAAATCAGATTCTACTTCTAGCTTCTCAAAGTTGTAATCTACTTTGGCTCTGTAATGAAAACTTCCTTGGAAGATCTATGATACTTGAAAAAAAAAATGAGATAATTTTTTTTCCATTTCCGTCTCCCCAAAATATAGAGCTTTGCTCTAAAAATTACTCTCAACACCGTGTAAACGGATGCTTCATCTACCTAAACTAGGATCTACATGATCGTATAATCAAATTCATGAAAATAATTTTGTGAATGCAAAACCAGAACAGACCCGTGTTTTCTAGATCCCTAAAACCTAGTGCAATGCTGTTGCTGCAGGTGAAATTTTACAGAATACAACATGTTGAAATCAATAAAACCTGTCAGGATAGCAAAGGTGCTCTAGATTAGAATTATTCTCATATCAGTGGGTTGAGTGAGGGATTGGAAGATACCAATGAAAGTCAGGGATCTTCTTTTTTTAATTTTTTATTTTTATGGTAAGTTCTACATGTGCAGGAAGTGCAGGTTTGTTACATAGGTAAACGTGTGCCATGGTGGTTTGCTGCACCTATCAACCCATCACTGAGGTATGAAGCCCAGCATGCATTAAGGAATCTTCTTTACATGGATATCTAAGTCCAATCATACTTATAAACCAGGAACTGACCTTTTTATATTCATTAGAATTAACATAGTACCCTTCTAACCACACTATTTTGTTCTCAATCAATGCATGTCCACCTTCAGGGAATTACTCATTTTCACATTAGATGTAATCACACATTTTGAAAGTTTGCCTAATTGTCCTGAACTCTTCCACCAATGGGAAAGGAAGAGAACAAGACACACACATCCTTCGTCTAATCATAAAGTTCCAATAAGCTGTGCGTTTCTTTTCTTTTCAACCCTGTGGTCAGGCCTCTGGAGCACAGATATTGTACAGAAACTGCCTAATTATGAGGTTCTTAGTAATCAAAGTGAGTTTTTAAGAGAGACAACACAATCTGCCCTAAAGCGTGCTGTTCTAGACATGTAAACACACACCCTTCGGTCTGGAGGGAACGATGAAATTGTTAAATCTTCAAATTGTTGAGGCGAGGAGCCGAAAGAACAGAGCATCCCTTTCTTCATCTGGTGTTCACAAGTTTGTCCATGTCAACAACTCAGTTTCAAGACAGTCAAAACAAAACCTTTCAGTTGACCGCATTCCCTGCAAAGCTTGCTGCTGTGCCATACAGAGGTCTACATTTTTGTGAGTTTTTTAGTGTTATTTCTGAGAAAGCAGAGGAGAGAGAGATGCGTGGACAACTAATCAGTTTGGCTTGATTTCTTCCTTAAATTTCTTTTTTAAAAATGGTAGCCCTCAAAGTATAGATTTGTAAAGAAATTCTGTCTGTACTTACTTGGAAAATAAAAAAGAAAGAAAGAAAGTCTATCTGGAACATGACCAGATTTGTTTTTTTTTTTGTTTGTTTGTTTTTTTTTTTTTGTAAAAAAAAAAAAAAAAAAGCTGCTAATTTTGAACTCACTCCTCTCCATTAGGGCAGTGTAAGAATTATGCACACAAGTCGGAGGCTTTGCTCTGCTTAGGAAATATCTGTATTCAATTAGAAATAAGCCTGAATGTCGTGTTAATTCTGCAGAACCAAACAAAGTCATTTTTGTTTAAACTCTTTCAGTACTGTGAGGATGAGAGGTTATAGCAGGAAAAAAAAAAAAAAAAAAAAAAAAAAAAAACAATGGAACAAAACTGCCATTGGTCATGGAAAGTAGCTGAGCAGCAAATAAGAGGTTCTTTTATGCTTTGAGAATACATACCTGGAAATTGTTTCCAGGAGAATTCTCTTCTCCAGCATTTATCTCATGGGAATTGAGTAGGGTATGGTGGGCAGCAAGCCTCCTCTTTTAAGCAATGGAACATTCTCCAGATTCCCCCAAAATGAATTTGACCAAATAATTCATGTGTTTGGCAAATGAGCCATGGCATTTTATTTTTAATTTTGTGGAAATCCAAACAAATAAAAACTAAATTTACAACTCATTGTATGCATTTCACATGATTTTTATAGTTACCAAGTGTGATTGGTGGTTTGACCTTAAATAAACCAAAAACAAATTTTTCTATTGAAACACACATCTTCCATAAATATCAGTATCCACGTCCACCTTTTAAAACATCAGTAGCACTAATTCGACTGGAATTTGAGTTTCTCTTTCTCAAAGAAATCTGTAGCTACCTATAGATATCATTTCCATACAAGTACCTCAGACCAGTATGTTGTTAAGGCCGATGGTTCCTAGACAGAACGGGTGATTTCAACTGTTCCTCTGAGCTGACATATTATTTCTTCTCCACACTGTTTCTTAAGATTAAGTTCCCATGAGTTTCAGATAAAGAAGGAGGTTGAAGACCCTGTTTTTGTTTGAGTGTTCGGGGATATGATTTCGCTCCTAATTGGCAGCACCAAATAGCTGTACTCCAGGTTCTTACAGGCAGATAAAAATGTTCCTGTTTTTGCTATTTAATCCTTATCAAAAAGTGGGTTATAGGAGCTGTGGGTATAGGCTTGATGGGCATGCTAAAAATTCATTCTTGTATATATTTTTACTGTATTTTTGACTCCAACCAAAGCATAAAAGAGCTGGGAATTGAACTATAAGTTTTGGCACCATTTTGACGGGCTTTCCCTAAATTGCAGTTCATGCCAGTTGTCTGTACTGAGAAGCACCGTAAGAAAGAGTCCCATAAAATGTACCACTGTACCCGCTGTAGGGAGCTTTCTATTACATTATCCGATACCTTTTTATGAGAAGCTATGAGAGAAATTTCTCTGATTCTTAGTTTGGGGTATATGTATTTTTTTCCTGAATTACAGTTTTCTATTTCATTCTCATTTTCAAGTCTTAGGAACCCTGGTTCTTGTAACTGATACTAGTTTCCTTTTTGCTTTAACTGCTAAAAGCTTTGAGGCCAAATATGTGACCTACCCTTAATAACTACAGTGTGTACATAACGTATGTTTATACTTCTGTACATCAAGGGCTTTATTATAGTATGACCCTTCTATTCCCTTTACTCTGTTTCTGTCACTTATTTGTTTTATCTGTTTTATGTGTATTTTTGTAAGCGCTCACAATTTCTTTGTGAAAGAACTCAGGGTGTTTATAAGTAAATAAGTAAATCTAAGTTAAGCCCTGCTATTGAGATTTAAGCCAGTGTTACCTTCCTCATAAGTACTGACTTAATCATAGGTTTTCTAAAATACGTAATTTAAGTATTATTTTTATATCATGCAACTTTCAATTTTGTGTTCAAAATTTTTAAAAGAGTGAATAAGATGGAAAGAGTGGTTTTGAATAGGTGTAAAGAAATTCAAGTAAAACATCTGAAATGGTTACATAATTAGCAAAGAGGACATAAAAGAATAAAATAAATTGAGGTTATTGGACCTAAATGGAGGAAATGATTGTAATGTTAATTAAATAATAATAATCAAGATGCCAACCATTATCAGAATATGTGCAGCTGTTTTCTATTGTTTTAGAAAACAATGCTTAAGTAAAAATAAGAGGCGTTAAATGTTAAAAATTGAACATAAACATTGGAAGGATGGTACTGTGTGAGTAAAGTTTTACTCAAGAACTTTCAGATTTAAAAAGATAGGCTTGTCTCTTAACTACAGGTTCAGCCTGATTTTTCTTTGGTTTTTAAGGACGACTAAGATAGGGACATAAACTTTAGCCCAAATAAAACAAAGAAAAATTAAAAAGATTAAATGTGAAGCTCCAGTTTCTGTGTGTGCTCCGTTGTTTATAGTGCTGGAAAAGACCCAAAAAGTGGTTCCCCATGTCATTCTAAAGACAGTGAGCTTCACCACCATCTCCCTCACTGAAAATCGGATCACATGCATGTCTTTAAAATGCTAGAATCATATATAACATGTTTTGAATTCATTTTGGGCACTAGTCAGAGCTAATGAAAAATATTCATTTCCAATCAATGTAAATATATTTCTTTCTCTTTTACTAAGAAGATTATTTTGCATAAATGTTCATTTTCTTTCTTGTTCATTTTCACTGAGCTTTGAGTTCTGGCAGTATCTTTGGGATCCCAGCAAGGCCTAAACCTTAAACACAGGTCAGTGGATCCATTGAACTGTTGTGCCCAGAAGCTTCACCCACTCTCACCAATCCGGGGTACATTTGCAAGAGAGAGTTTGGCATTAAGGTTGAAATTTTTTGTAGGGAGGGGAGGTGATGAGCTGGTATGGGAGCTGGTCAGGTAGTGACTTGGCCATGGTATACTCAATGGAGATAAGGCAACTTCTCTTAAGTGATTTCATGTGCAGTGTCCATCCATAGGAATCCACAGCAGAATTTGAGAGGGGACATCATGAACCAACATGAGGCATTCCTGGGTACTCTCAGACACAAGAGGAGGCAAGTTTGAAGGGTGGCGCTTCAGAATGTGGGTGAAGACAATGGACCAGTGAAAGTTCAGATTCTGTTGACACTGTGAGTTATTAATGCCCCAACCTTACAGAATCAGGGGAGATTTGGGTTATGTAAAGATTTAACTTATTCCTCAATGGATGTATGGATAAACAAATTGTGGTACATGTATTCAAGACAGTATTATTCAGTCATATAAAAGAAGGAATATCTACTAAACAGTAGATAATTACCAGAAACATGATTCTAAGTGAAAGAAGCCAGACACAAAGGCTATATATTATACAATTCCATTTATATAAAATATCCAGAATAGGCAAATCTATATAGAGAGAAAGCAGATTACAGTTGCCAGGCATTGCAGAAAGGGTTATATGGAGACTAACTGCTCAATGGGTATGGGGTTTCCTTTTGGGTGATGAACATGTTTCTAGTGGCGGTGGCACAACATTGTGAATGGACTAACTGCTACCAAATTGTACACTTTAAAATGGTTAATGTTATGTTGTGTAGGTTTCACCTCAGTTAAACACAAAGAAATGTGGTCACCGTTGCCCCTCACAAAGCATGTTTGTGGGAAACATGTTGCTAAACCATTCCTAAATGACCTGCTCCTGGGTCAGGTTTCATATGCCCCCTTGGTGTGATCTGTTGAAAATCAACCCTCCACACAAAGGTTTGTTTAAAAATAAATAAATAAAGTTGTAACAAACAATTGCAACTTTTAAAGGGTTAAATATAAAATCTTCCTGCCAAGAAAATATCAAATGCTTACATTTTTTCTTATATTTTATCTTTCTTCTTTCTCTTGCTGATTTTCGTCTCCGTAGTTTATCTTATAGAGTTACAAATAACTTTAAGGAAAATATTAGGAAATCCTGTTGTTTGTGTTTGAACTTGCTACATTAAGCAAATGAAGGTATTTTTATGTCCAGTTTAAGTCTTTTTACTTTGTTTTATTCTGGGGAAAAAAAGGATCACAAAGAAGGTTTCAATTTGATTTGATTAAGAAAGTTTGATACATTTTGCGAACAATCTTTATTGAGCTTAGTGATGATCATGATGTGTCACTTTGTCAGTAAAGAAGTCCAACTTTCTCCAGGAAACTGAACAAGTTACGTGCAAGAGTGGAATAGACAAAAGGAAGTACTGATAATGAGTACTGTTTATCAAGAATGCTTAGTTATCACCAAGTAATGGTCATAAAAATATTAGAAATTATTCTCTAACTCATTGCTCCTTCTCTATAAGTATCACTCAGAAATATATACAGCATTTGATGGGTGGAAATGGCAGCGTCTTTTAAAAATATCATTAAAATAATAATCACTTGTTGCTCTCTTATTTAAAAAATTAAATAATATATTCATTTCCATGCCTATAACAACACCGTGGAGTACCTATTATATTTTTATATTCATATAAAATATATTTTTATTTTAATGTAATTTTTATATTAAAATATAAAAAGTCATTCTTTTATATATTTTTACTGTATCTTTGAATCCAACCAAAGCATAAAAAACTGGGCATTGAACCATAATTTTTGGCACTCCACTCTATATATAGAGAAACTGTGGCCCACAGAGATAGAGTGACTTACCCCAAACCCTATAGCTTTGGAGACAGGATTCAGCCTTCTCTGTCTCTCTAAAGCTCATGACCTTAGAACCCTACCTTATATACAGGAGGGATGTTACCCAATTTGGAACTTTAGAGTCCGTTTCATGATGAACTTAGATTTTAGAATGGAGAAGTAGCTCTATGTGATAGAAAAAGTGAATATGGGTAGAGATGAATCTAACACTCAGGTCCATATCACAGAACTCCCTCTATACCTCTCTTTAACTGCCATATTTGTATCTAGTGTCGCAAGATGGAGGCACCTGGCCAAAGCCTACATAGAGAAAGTGCTCATGGCCAAAGAATTCCCACTATTTTGTCAGATCACAAAGTCCTCTTCTATTTTTCTTCAACAATTCCTTCTGTCACCCAGCTGTCTTTTAATATCTCATTAAATACTGAGGTGAAGAGTCAAAACGGAATTATCAGTCATTGAATTCCTTCCAAAATCCAGAAGTACTGGTCCTGTGCCACCCCAACTCCATTTCTATATGACACCAAAAAGGTTTTCTGATAGTGAAATAATTGGTGTATAAGAGTCACTGTGTATCTTAACATGAAAAATTATTCCTAGTAGAGAATTAAATTCAGATTTTCCTGGAACCAGAGATACCCACAATAAACTGTCATGTAAATTTATCCCATTTTATCTCCATTCACAGTTTGGGAAATACTGGGAATGTAAATGTATCTGTCATGTAAATTTATCCCACTTTATCAACAGTTTGGGAAATTACCAATGCCTGGTCGTTACGTGTGTCTATATATTTTTAAGTAAATACTTATATTTTATCACAAATCCATTTTAACACAAAAGGTTTTTCAGTTATAAAGAAAGGTAAGAATAATAAGGAAAAAAAGTTGAGATCCAAGAGGATATAAAATCTCTCATGTTTTTCCTGTGTGGATTTCTTTGTCATGAGTTGCCCTAAATTTGTCATTATCTCCCACATGAGTACTACCTGGGTAAATTATGGCTTACATTGGCCCTCCACTTGAAATGAAAAGCAGATTGCATTGCAGACTTGAATTATCCTCCAATATTGTGTGATATATGATCCAGCTTGATGGGATACTGTTGTTATATATTTCATAGTTATGATTTCCAAAGTATCAAACTCCTCATTATCTTCCTGTGCTAGCCAGCTATAAATGCCAAAACACTCCAGCTTCCAGTATGTACTTTCTTAAACTTATAGTCCTGTGTTCTGTGTATGTTTAGCATTTTATGGTGCTGCATAATATAGAAATGTCATAATACTTTATCAAAAGCCCCTGCTAGGCTACTGACAGTATAGGTTTCATTTAATTCCTGGGTGCAGCAGACGTTCTTTGATATTTCCTATATAATATAATAAACAGCAAATGCATTGCTTAAAATGAATATTTAAAAAATCAATCAGGCTTGAAATTTAATTTTATCTAATTGGCTTGCTATATTCTAACAAAATTGAATGACATAAAAATTTCACCTACCCTATATAATTTCAGATTTTCTCCAGTCATAAAAATAGATTTTTTTCTTTCTCTTTTAAGTTTCTCTGATATAATCTTTTAATTTACTAAATTAATTTAACCCTCTCTCAGACAGGCTAAAGACATGTGTATCACATCCCAGGATAGTAATCACATGTGCATGATGATTTTATTCTAGCCATTCTATCCACGCTTTGCTCTGAATGTGAACCTCTGAAACAAAGTGCTTAAAAGACATTTGGTTTGATTTTTTATTTTTTGTACACGAATTTCTAGAATGAACAAAGCTGGAGAAAAAACAGATACAGACCACCTTTTCTGATTCCTAGGAGCCTCCTGGAATTAGGCATCTCACATTAATTCATCTTCTGACAGAAACAGGCCATCAGTACAACTTATGCTATAGTGAATATTATCAGTGTCTCTGGGAAAGAACAAATAAATCTTAATGGAAAATATCAAAGCAACAATAGCAGCTGGCTTATAAGCAGATGACAGTGGGGAAATATATATATTACATATGTCAGTCTGTCTGCTTGAAAAATAAATATATATGCATAGAAGAATGTCTATATAGAAACCCCAAAGGAGTATGAAGCGCATGTATGTTTCTGAATATCTAATATCATTGTTTGGTTGTGTTTCCATACTCAGTTAGTTTGTTGAATTTTCTCTTAAAATTAAAAAGAAAACTATATTTACTAAAATAATTGTATTCTTGCTATGTTACCATAAAACCAGATAATGACTTGGGGTTGTAGATGGCATTTTCCCTCTTCCATCTTCTCTGATGATCATATTACCATAGATAGACGTCTGGAAAACACAAAGTATACAAACTCAAACATGTGGATTCTGACCTGTGATCAAATGTTGCAAACTAAGATGAACATATTCATGACAGTTAGGAAAGGCATCTATTGCCAACCCCAAATGCAGCGAACTCTTATAATACTCCTTCTGCATGTGAGAAAAAAAAGTTTAAAAGTGTCATGACATAAGGCTCTTTAAAAAATACTGATTAAGCCCATGTGTGCTGATATGGTTTGGCTCTGTATTCCCATTCAAATCTCATGTTGAACTGTAATTTTCCGTGTTAGCAGAGGGGCCTGGTAGGAAGTGATTGAATTATGGGGGTGGACTTTCCCCTTGTTGTTCTCATGATAGAGTTCTTACAAGATCTGCTTGTTTAAAAGTGTGCAGCACCTGCCCACCCACTTCTCTTTCTCCTGCTCCAGCCACGTAAGACCTGCCTGCTTCCCCTTCAACTTCTGCCATGACTGTTAAGTTTCCGGAGGCTTCTCCAGCAGTGCTTCCTGTACAGCTTGCAGAACTGTGTCAATGAAACCTCTTTTCTTTATAAGTTATCCAGTCTCAGGTAGTTCTTTATAGCAATGCAAGAATGGGCTAATAAGTGTGTATATTAGAGATTAATCAAAACGAGGCTCAAAAATTTATGGAATCCATTTTCCATCATTGTCTAATATGGGCGAGCCAATTAATTGTCTGGCACAGCAAAGCATGGGTCATGGTATTTTTGTGATGATGAAAATATCTAGAGAGCCAGGTAAACTAAACCAAATGAGTTTGTGGGGCTAAAACTATGCCCTAAGCTACGCTGACTTCCCAGGCATCCAATGATATGACTCGACAAAACGTTTTAAGAAGCAAAATACACGTATCTCCCCTGCAAAGATTTTCACCCTGGCCTGAATCAGAAGCAGTATTAGGTGCTCATGTTTCTGAGCTATTTAATTAAGGAAAATTCTCAATTAAATAGAAGGACCTTTTCTTTAATTTGAAATTCTAGATAAAATGAAAAGGATTGTTCATAGACCTGGGTATGAAAATTATTATTTCCTCTTCACTGGCCTCATGTCTTTGTTTTTAAACTAACTGGGAATGTCTCAGTTTTACCCATATGCCTGATTCATATTCAGATTAATCCTACTGTTGTGATTTATGCTGCCCTTGGCTTTATATTTACTGCTAGCTAAAACTAATAAGCTCTCCCTGGACCAGTGCCATGATACAAGGTCAGCGCCTAGTTAATCATGCCATTGTTTTTCCATACATGTTGCCCTCTGAATTATCGGCAATGATAATTGATTAAAAACACATCTTGGATGATGTCATTTTTAAAAAGGGAACAAGTTTAATTTTTCAAAGAAAGCAGGTTTTAGGTTTGTATAAGACTCTTTTTGAGCATTTTAAATCATCTTATTACATAGATTTTGCATCCATCAAGAATATATATATTTAGAATTAGCATTAGTCACCATTAAAGTCTCTTTTGAGTGTTCACTTGTAAAGTCACAGTGCTTTGAGTCCCATATATGGGCAAGTACTATATAATATCATACTATGAAGAGGGATTGAGGTATATTGACAGCTTTATTTTTGACATATTATTTTATACTACAGAAATCTTTTCTTCATTTTCTATACTTCATTGAGAGTAACAGTTTTCTGTAAATCACACTAAAATGTTCAATGTATAAGTATTAAAAGCATGAGACACTAAATGCACTACTGATTTTTCAGTACTGGGACTAATTTCTATTACATCTCTCCATATGTAGGCTTCCACCTCCTTAAGAGAACACTTTATTTTATTGTTTCTACTATCCACATAGGACCATATTCAGCAGACTTTAAAAGAAGACAGTCACTTCTAGACTCATCTTTTCCAAGTAATCTAGATCATAGCAAATGCTGCAGATGTATAAAAAGTTAAAGGAAAAATAGTGCCAAAATATTAAACCAAGAAGTGAAAGGTTTTATATCTATTTCTGATTTTATGCATTCTGAACTTATGAGGTCAGAATTCATTTACTTTGCATTTCTGTCTTCTGTTCCTTGGAGTAAATATAACCTCTGCCTACTGACAATCACAAGTATATTATGAAGATGTAGCCACTGGCTTCCAGAAGCAATCAGGTCCATGAATATGGTGTGGTTTGTATACTTCATTTATATTGGTTACATGGCACATAATTAAAAGAGCAAAAAGAACAAATCCATACTCTGTTGGCTCAGAGATCTTCATGAGGTCTTGAGCGCATGGTTTTTAAATCAAAGTAAAGAAATTCTTTTTGGAAAGGAGTAGTAAGTATGGGACAAATTAGAGAGTTCAAATAGAGAAGCAGGTTTATACAGGCAGTACTAGAAATTTCCATTAGTAATGCAACATTGGCTTCACTATTGGCCCTCTTTCTTCTGTTTTTCTATATTATGTTGTATTCCTATTCACCACTGTTTGCTTTCCTAGGAGCTGAAGGTAGTAACTGTTAGCACTCAGCATTCCTGTAATCATGGGCAAATTTTGATGGCTAATATCAAAAGCTACTTTTCCCTGCTTGACTTTGTATTATTGTACAAAGAATATTATCCCACAAAGTTTGATGAGCAAAACTATTATGTATGAATGGCTTTGTGAACTATACATTGTCATTTCTATAGAAAACTGATATAAAATTATATAATTTGAGGTTCAGAATATCTAACCACAGATGCCACCAGCGAGTATCAATTCTCTTTCCACTTTCTACTAAGTTCTTGATTAGTTCTTCATACTCACTGATAAAGAGGCAAACAAACCTCCAGCCTGCCACCCTTTTCTTTAGTCCTTCGGTTATTTTGTGAATCTTAATTTGCTGTTTGGATCATCCAGTCATGACCCCAGTAATTTCACTTCTGAAAAGTATTATCTTGGGACTTGAGGTTTAGTAAGTCTGGGTTCTAAGACTGGCTTTTCTGCTAATTCCGTGGATTACTTGAGATTTGGAGGCTTCAGTTATTTCTTGATAATAAAGAACAAGTTGGGTTAAATGATTGCTAAGATACAATTTCAATCTGAAATTGCACTGATGACCTTTTCTTGCTAAAACTTTCCTCCTCTTTTGTCTCCATTTTGGAACATGACGCTGCCATATCCGCCCACCACTATTAAAAACATAGCATCTTCCTCATTGTGTACAACCAATCCATCACTAACTTGGATGCATTTAATTTCTAAATATACCTAAAGTAATTATGATGCACTCTCTTGTACTAGGTAAATTAGGTGGCGTAATCCCTATGGTGTGTCCCTGGCTAGCTCTGAAGAATATTTTAATCAGTATTAACAAACTGACCTAATCTCTGTCCAACAGCACCTGACTCACTCAGGAGTCCAACTGTGGCACCTGGCAGTCGCCTACCTAACTTCTAACTCTAAAGTCAGCCTCAGCAAATCACAATGAAATGTCCTTACTCAATACAACTTCCAGGGGGCAGTTAAAATGACCACTTTTTCCTCCTAAGCCCTCGTGAATTCAGCTAACAGTGGATATTCAAGTTATCCCTTGGGTTCTGTTATGAAATTCAAGAATGTTTAGTCAATATGGCCCAAAGATCATTCTTTCATGAGTCTTCCCCAACTCTCTAAGAATCTTTGAGTTTGACTTCACTGGTCCATGGCAAATCACTTCAGTGGAACCTGTAATCTAATGTAAACATGGAAAATATTTGTCTTCTTTATTGAAGAATGATCTTAAATTCAACAAGTGATTGGTCCTCATACTTCTCTAAAGCTTAAGAGAGCCCAGCACAGAAGGAGCCAGAAAGATGACTGATAAAGCCTTAGTTCAGTCTCTGCAGAATAAGTGAGTCAATAAAACATTCCAACCTTTGAGGCTTTTCATTGTTTGTCATTAAAAATCTTACTATATCAAATATTTTCACCAATCATTGGCATGGTTCTTCCTGCCAGTTTCTGAAGTTTCTGTTAGCAATTAGCTTTTATCAGTGCTTCCAAACCCTGTTTATTTGAAAATCCTACAGCAATTTCCAAGTCCCTAGGGATCCAATTTCACTTGCAGAACCAGGAACTTTGAATTAACCCAACATTGGCTACCATCAATCTTCTCTACATGTCCAGGAGAGATTGTAACTCCTTAAAAAACAGAGGCTCCATGGAGATTGAGTTAAATGCTCTCAGGCAGCAAATGCAGGAAGGAGATTTTTAAGACTTCTTCTGTCTAGTGAAAACATACACAGCTTCGTAGTATCTGTTCCTTCTCTGGAACATACCATCCCAAACACCACATTCTCCCTTGTACAGTATGTTGACCTCTGTGTAAACTCCATTATATCATTTTGTTTTTCTTTCTTTTAAATGTATGAATGTATGCACATGTGTGTGTATATGTAATCATGTACTTTTAGTTTTGTTTTTGTTTTTTTTTAGTAATCTCACAGTGCATGAAGTTTGTCAACCCCACTTACTCCTTTTTCTTTATTTTGTCAAAAATCTGAAAGTCTGATAAAAATATTTTTGGCTCAAGTCTAGTGTAACAATTTGAATTAGAAGTAAAACTGAAAACTTTAAGTTCACTATCCCAGTAGTAGGCCTCATTATCTACCCAAATATGACTGGAGGTACATGGAGTACTGTTGGCTTGCTTTTGAAGGAATATACCCTGCAAATAAGAATTAACAATAAAAGCATCAAATCTTTAGTTAGGATCTCGAGAAAATAATACAGGATAAACGCAGTTCTAGTACGAATACAAGCAGTACTAATGCACAGAACAACATCTCTCTCCATTAATATCTCCCCAAAAGGTGTTTCCCTAAAATTCTGAAATTCTTTTATTTACTTACCATCAAATCCCAATGCAAAAAGTTCTCACCCGTAGTTTGCATATGCCATCTTTCTTTCTCCTTCTTTTTTTCTCTTCTTGTTCAGTCTGTTTTAATGTACATCAACTAGGCCTCTATGACATTAAATTTTTTTCTCACCTTTCTTTAACTAGAATATTACAAATAAGGAGAATTTAGGGGTGATACAACCACCAAGATTCCTTCTTCCTACAGTCACGGAAAGAAAGAATATTGGTGTCATAAATTTAGTCAATGAAGTTGTTGCCTCGGCAACCATTTTTGGGGCCTGACATAAGTTGTTGAAAACACAGTTGTACCCTGTCACCTCTGGCTTAAAACCTCCCTCCTCACACAGTTGTTTGAGATACACTCTCTTGTTTCTCCATCTTACTGACCCACAACACAACACTCCACAGTTGTTGACTATAATGAAACCTGATGGTCAACACCAATACTATGTAAATACATTTTCCTTTCTCTCTTAGCGAGTTTTTTTTTTCTTTTCATTTATTTATTTATTTATTTATTTATTTATTTATTTATTTATTTATTGAGATGGAGTTTCACTCTCGTCACCCAGGCTGTAGTGCAATGGTGAGATCTCGGCTCACCACAACCTCTGCCTCCTGTGTTTAAGCGATCCTCCTGTCTCAGCCTCCTGAGAAGCTGGGATTACAGTCATGAACCACCACACCCAGCTAATTTTTATATTTTTAGTCGAGACAGGGTTTCAACATGCTGACCAGGCTCATCTCCAACTCCCAACCTCAGGTGATCTGCCTGCCTCGGCCTGCCAAAGTGCTGGGATTACAGGCATGAGCCACCACACCCAGTCCCTTAGCAAGTTTTTTTAAAACTAACTGCTAAAGTTTGGAACTGCGTCCCCACTAAATCTCATATTGAATTGTAATCCCTAATGTTAGAGATGAGTCCTGGTAGGAGGTGATTAGATCATGGGGTGGATCCGCAGTGAATGGTCTAATGCCATCCCCTTGGTGCTGTTCTTTTGATAGTGAGTGGGTTTCCACGAGATCTGGTTGTTTAAAAGTGTGTAGCACCTCCGGCCTCTCTCTCTTTCTCCTGCTCCAGTCATATGAAGTGCTGGTAAAGTCATATGACATGCTGGCTCCCACTTCACCCTCTGCCATGATGGTAAGTTTCCTGAGGTATCCCCAGATGCTGAGCAGATGCTACCATGCTTCCTATACAGCATGAATAACGATAGGCTAATTAAACCTCTTTTCTTTATAAATTACCCAGTCTCCGGTATTTCTTTATGGCGATGTGAGAACAGGCTAATACAGTAACCAAACACAACTCCTGCTAGAGAGTCTAAGGGATATTGTCCATGGACCTTAATAAAGGCAGAATCGCACAGGTCGCCCCTCTCCCTCCCACTCCACCTGCCAGTTGAGTTCCCTGCCACCTCCAGATTTTACGTAGGCCTCCCACTGGCACTTCTAACCTCTCTTGGACCTATGAGTAACATATTTCTTCTGGTTCAGGCACTTTGGTTTCAGTTGCTCTCCGTGTCTCACTTGAACACACACACAGTTGAACACACCCTTCTGTCTGGGCAGTGCTTTCTCTTAGAAAGTAGTTGTCTTGGTAGGAATAAACTGGACCCAAGTCACACAAGAGCCACTAGGGTATCAGTCAATATAAATAAGATCCTATGAGAGGGACACCTGGTCACCGGTCTGTACACTTAAGCATTAAGCCATCTGCCAGGATAAAGAAGTATCCAATGAAAAGTACACCATAAATATGCATGGTTGAATCCCTTGAATTTCTGATCAGGGCAGGACAAGAGCTTATGGTCTCAAGATAGAGATCTCAAGGTCAAATTAGAAAGATATCATAGCAATAGAAATCCTAACAATGATAGATAATCAGACATTAACAATTTTTATTACATAACAGTTTTAGAATCTGATACATCAGAAATCCATTTAGATTTTTCATGATTAATTTAAACAGTATTTATTGAGATCCTACAAGGTGGTGTTTTAGGTGTTGATGAAATATCGTGATGAAGAAGACAGAACAAGTCCCTGCTCTTACAGTGCTTACATTCTAGTTGTGGGCAATCAACATAAAAAATAAATGTGTTCTGTTTTGATTATTGATTAAGAAAAATAAAGCAAAGTAAAGGATGAGAATCAGATAGTGAAGGAAGTGCTATTTTAAATAGGATAATTGGCCGGGCGCCGTGGCTCATGCCTGTAATCCCAGCACTTTGAGAGGCCGAGGCAGGCAGATCACCTGAGGTCCGGAGTTCGAGACCAGCCTGGTCAACATGGTGAAACCCCATCTCTACTAAAAATACAAAAATTAGCCAGGCATGGTGGCGCACACCTGTAATCCCAGCTACTCAGGAGGCTGAAGTGGGAGAATCACTTGAACCTGGGAGGAGGAAATTGCAGTAAGCCAAGATCATGCCACTGCACACCAGCCTGGGCAACAGAGTAAGACTCCATCTCAAAAATAAATAAGTAAATAAATAAATAGGTTGATTGGAGAAATCCTGTAAACTTTAAAAAAAATAGAATCTTGGAATCTGAGGCTACTATAATGGGTAGAAGAAACTCTGCATGGAAGAAGAAACTATGAATTGTATTTTTAAAAAGCAGTTAGTCACTATTTTATTGTAAATATTATTTCATTTATTCACCAAGCTGATATCAAGCATGCATCATGAGCCACGGATATCCTAACTGATTGTTGGAACTAAAGCCAGAACTAAAGCCAATCAGACGTAGCCCTGTACTCTTGGAGCTTATAGGGTAAAAAAGGCAACACATAAGTAGTCTCCCCTGACTAAAA
Source organism: Piliocolobus tephrosceles (assembly GCF_002776525.5). Taxonomy (NCBI): domain Eukaryota; kingdom Metazoa; phylum Chordata; class Mammalia; order Primates; family Cercopithecidae; genus Piliocolobus; species Piliocolobus tephrosceles. The sequence continues at coordinate 145,565,034 of NC_045438.1, forward strand.
TGGTGATGAGAGGGCTGAGGGAAAGATAAGAGTACCATGGGAACGTATGAGAAATCTGTTCCGGGGGAAGAAGTAATCCTGAGGACCATTCTGCTGAAAAGTGAGGGCAAAAGCAATCTAGAAATATGTATATGAAAACCCTGAGATGGTAGGTGTTTGCTACATCAAAGGAATGAGAAGACAAAGTAGCAGAAGCGATGCAAATAAGAAAATATGTCTAATTCGATAAGGGCATTGAACAAAAACGCATTGCAACAATGCACTTAATGGAGAAACGTTAGAAATGTTTGCCTTAAAGTCAGGATTGAGACAATAATGCTAACTGTACTATGCCCTCTATTATTTCATATTGTTTTGGAAGTACTGGCTAATGCACTGTAATAAGAAAATGATAGTCTTAAGATTACAAAGAATTATTACAAAGAATTATTAAAATTCTTTTTAAATTGGTTTTGGCATTCATTCATGTCTTTGGATTTTTTCTAATTTTTATATTGTACTTGCTACTATGGTATTTTTAGAAAGGGTTTGGTTTCTTGTTTTGTTTTCTATTGTTTTTCTATTTTTGCTTTTTTGGAGTTTTTTGAGCTTTTCATTTGTTTGTTTTTTACACGAGAGTCTGAAAGCATAAATTTAAAATGCTATTCTGATCAAAAATCTGCTTTTAAAATCCTTTGTTTCCTTTCTCCTGATTGCCTTGAGCTTGTTCCTCTTTTTTCAACCTCTTGAGTTAGATATGTGTTATTTTTATGTGGTTTTGGTTTGTTTTTTACACGAGGGTCTGAAAGCATAAATTTAAAATGCTATTCTGATCAAAAATTTACTTTTAAATACTTAGTTTCCTTTCTCCTCTTGCCTTGAAGTTGTTCCTCTTTTTCCATCCTTTTGAATTAGATATGTGTTATTTTTATGTGGTTTGTTTATTCACTTTTGTGACTTTTTCTTAAATAATGAATGGATTTAAGATAATGAATTTACTTTCCATACACAGTTGACTCTTCAGAGATACTCATTTTTCCAATCTTCAGAGTCCACATCAGGAAATAGAGGAAATATTCTATTTAAAGAGTTTAGCACAAATGAGGCATATTATAACAATTCAGTGCACCAAACTTTATGGCTTATTAAAATGGACACCTTGAATAATAACATGTAGTAATTTCAATGTTGGTTTCCCTAAATGGTCAATACTGGTATTTTATTTCCTATCTTCCTTAATAACTATATAGTGGGAATAATATATTTAACTTACAGTTAATTAGTTTTAAAATTATTCTATGTTAATCAGTAAGTATGTCTTATTGTAACCAGAGATTATACACAAAAATACCTGCTATGAAAAATTTATTGAGGGTGTAGCATCAGTCAGTCAATGCTTTAAATGTTCTGTGGTTACTTGAAAAGGAGATATAATTCTCTATTTTTAGGTTATAAATCTTAAAACCTTTGTAATAACTCAACAATTTAAATTATGTTTTCAAATCTTCCGCATTCCTTTCTTTCTAAATTGTTGTCATTGTCACCCAGTGTTGTTGGGCTTTCCTTGTTTCTTCATGCAACAGAAAACTGATAATACATTATTTATTACACAGTGCATGATAAGTATTAAGTATTGATGATAGAGTACATTTTACAAATGTGAAATATACTTTTGTCCCATTTATTAATTTTATCTGGAGTCACCTTAGTCTTTCCTGTGTCAAACAATAATGTTGTCATTTCTGCTTTCCTTAAGGTTAGTTGTAACTGATAGTTCTTCACTCATAGTTTATTTTTAGTTTATTTTGTGTTTCAATTAAAATTGTTTATAAACTTAATGAGGGGAACATTGATTTCCACGTTTACTACATTGTATTTTAGTCAAAATACTCAAGATGCAAAAAAAAAAATTATGAAACACATGAAAAAACAGGAAAGTGTGGATACTACATAGGAAAAAAACAAAGCTGTCACTTCAGGGTTCAACAGCATATTTGAACTGGCAGAATATTAAATAATTTATTTTTAATGAAGGTAAATCAACTGGGATTATTCAGTCTGAGGAACAGAAAAACAAAATAATGAAGAAAAATAAATAGAACCTCAGAGACGCATGTGATACCATCAAGTGTACCAATAAAATTGACTCTTGAACAACATGGGAGTTGGGGCACTGATCCTTCCAACACAGTAAAAAGTCTGTGCATAATTTTTAACTCCCACAAAATTTGACTTATAATAGCTTACTGTTGACTGGAAGCCTCACCAATAAACATAAACAACCAATTAACACATATTTTGTTTGTTATATATATTATATACTATATTCTTACAATTAAGTAAGCTAAGGAAAAGAAAATGCTATTGAGAATTATAAGGAAGGGAAATATATTTATTGTTCATTATATGGAAGTAGATCATCATAAAGGTCTTCATCCTCATCATCTTTACATTGGATAGGATGAGGAAAAGAAGGAAGGGAAAATAGAAAATAACTTTTAAAAATAGTAATAAAACAGTAAGGGAATTACAGTGGTAAGTTAGAAAATATCTATTTAGCAGAAGGAAGGTAGTAATGTATAAAAATGTAATTTGTATGACAATAATGCCAGAAAGAATGGAAAGGAAATGATTTTATGTTGTTGCAAAGTTGATCTTGCTGTCTCAGGGGAGGCAAAGGCAGAAGAAAATCCATATATAAGTAGACCTGTGCAGTTCAAACCCATGTTGTTCAAGGATCAATGGCTTGTGCAAAATGGGATTCCCACAAGGAGTGCAGAGAAAGGAGCAGAGAATATTTGATGAAATAAAAACCAAAAACTACAAAATTTGAAAAACATTGGTCTGCACATTCAAAAAGTTAAATAAAATCTAAGCAAGATAAACTCAAAGAAATCTATACCTGGACTCATTATAGCTAAGCTCTTAAAGGCCAAAGACAAAAGAGAAATATTGGAAGTAGAAAGACAAAAGACAAAGTGACTCATTAGATATAAAGGAATCTCAATAAGAGTCTTAGAAACCATGGAGGCCAGAAGGCAATGGGGTGGTATATTCAAAGTCCTAAAAGGAAAACACCATCAGCAACAAATGCTATATCCAGAATAAATAGTCTTCAAAACTGAGGGAGGAATTAAGACATTCCCAGATAAACAAAAACGGAGACAATTTGCCCCTCTCAGACGGCCCTATAAGAAATACTAAAGGGAGTCCAACAGGTTGAAATGAAATGACATTGAAGAGTACCTCAAATCTACACAAAGAAATAAAGAGGACCAGTAAAGGTAGCTGCATAGGTAAATATAAAAAGCAACATAAATATATTTTTGTTTATAAAATGTATTTATGTATTTTGTAAAAATGCATAGATGTATTTTTATTTTTTCTTTAAAACACAACTGAATAAAATAATGATGAAAATGTATTGATAGGCTTATAATGTATAAAAATTGATTTGTATGACAATAGCATCACAAAGAAATGAAAAATAAATGGTTTTTATTGTTATAAAGTTTTTGAATTATATTAAAATTAAGTTAATATTAATTTGAACTACGTTATTTAAATTAAAATTTTAGTTTTAATCCCCAAAGCAACGAATAGAAAATAACTTTTAAAAAAGTAAAAGAAACAATAAGGAAATTACAATGGTAGGCTAGAAAATACCTATTTAACACAAAGGAAGGCAGCAAAGGAGGAATAGAAAAGCAAAAGATGTAAGAAACTAGTGAAAAAATGACAGCTTTAAATCAGTAATTGTATTAAATACATATAGATCAAACACTACAATTAAAAGTTAGAAATAATATGGCATCCACAAAACATACTTTAGATTCAAGCACACAAGTAAGTTGCCTGAAAGTAAAAAGAAGAAAAAAGATATGTCATTTAAAAATGTACCAAAAAGATAACTCAAGTGATTCTACTAATATCAGAAAAAATAGAATTTAAGAAAAAGTTGCTACTAGTGACAAATAGATGTCTAACATAATACAAATGTGAATCCATCAGAAAGACATAATTATATATATATATATATTCATCTAACAATAGAGCTGCAAAATATATAAGGCAAAAACTTTATAGATGAAGAATTGAAATGCAAAACATGCGAGTCAATGACAATAATTTGAGTTATTGAAATACTTGGAGATTTTAATACCCAGCTTTCAATCATGAATAGAACAAATAGGCACAAGATGAACAAGAAAATAAAAGACCTAAACAAAACTGTAAACCAACTAGGTCTAACAGGTATGTATAGAACACTCCACCCAACGCTACAATACACATTCTTCTAAGTGCACATGGAGCATTTTCTAAGATGTCCCACGTTTGGCCATAAAACAAGGCTTAATAAATGTAAAAGCTTTGATATCACACAAAGTGTGTTCTCTAACCACAGTGAAATAAAATTACAAATAAATAGAAGAAAATAAACTGGAGGAAAATTTGGTGATTTCAAATATTTGTGGAAATTAACACATTCCGAAAAAATCAAGGAACTAAGAAGATATCACAAGACATTAGAAAATATTTGAAACAGCTGGGTGCGGTGGCTCATGCCTGTAATCCCAGCACTTTGGGAGGCAGAGGCGGGTGGATCACGAGGTCAGGAGATCGAGACCATCCTGGCTAACACAGTGAAACCCCGTCTCTACTAAAAATACAAAAAAAAAAAAGGCGTGGTGGTGGGTGTCTGTAATCCCAGGTATTCAGGAGGCTGAGGTGGGAGAATTGCTTGAACCCAGGTGGTGGAGGTTGCAGTGAGCCGAGATCATGCCACTGCACTCCAGCCTGGGCGACAGAGCGAGACTCCATCTGAAAAAAAAAAAAAAAAAAAAAGAAAGGGAAAGAAAATATTTGAAACAAATGAAAGTGAAAACGTGATGTATCAAACAACTCTATAAGTTTGTATTGCTGCTATAGCAAATTGCCAGAAAAATTTGACAAGAAAGAAAAAGAATAAAAACCATTCAGATTGAAAAAAAAATAAGTAAAACTATCTTAATTTGCAGATGGCATGATATTGTATGTAGAAATCCTAAGGGATTTACTAAAAAAAACTGTTGAACTAATAAATGAATTCAGCAAATGTTCAGGATATGAGTACATACAAAAATTAATTGCATTTCTACAGATAACAATGAACAATCCAAAAATAAAATTTTAAAAATAATTGTGTTTACAAGAGCACAACAAACAGTGAAATAGTTAAGAAATAAAATTTACTAAAGAAGTGTAAGGCTTTATACAATGACAGCCAGTAAATAATATAATTTAAAAAAAAGAAAGAAATGGAAACACATCGCATGCTCATAGACTGGCAGAGTTATTTCTAAAATGACGGACTCCTCAAACTTATCTACAGGTTCAATGCAATCTCTACCAAAATCCCAGCTGGGCTTTTCAAAAAAATAAAATAAACTGACAAACTGATGCTAAAATGTACATGGAAAGACGAGAAATCCCAAAATAGCTAAACTATCCTTTTTTAAAAAAAAGTTGGAAGATTCACACTTCTTGATTTCAAAACTTACTACATAGCTACAGTAATCAATACAATGTAGTACTGACATATGGTTAGATATAAAGAACAATGAAATAAAATTGAAAGGTCAGAAATAATTCATTTGTTACAAGAATGACAGCAGAATCCAGAAGAATCCAAGGGAGAAAGAATAGTCTTCTGAACAAATGATACTGAAATACCTGGATATCCACATGTAAAAACACAGAAATTGGGGCTGGATGTGGTGGCTCACACCTGTACCCGCAGCACTTTGGGAGGCTGAGCCTAGTGGATTGCTTGAGTCCAGGAGTCTGAGACCAGCCTGGATAACATGGGGAAACTCTGTCTCTACAGAAAAATACAAAAATTAGCCAGGCATGGTGGCACACATCTGTAGTCCCAGCTACTCGGGAGGCTGAGGTAGGAAAATCACCTAAGTTCAGGAAGTAGAGGCTGCAGTGAGCTATGGTTGTGCCACTGCACACCAGCCTGGGTGACAAAATGAGACCCTGTCTCAAAAAAAAAAAAAAAAAGTTAGACTCATGCTCCACATTGTATATATAAATTAACTCAAATTGGATCATAAACCAAAATTAAAGACATAAAAATATACAATTCTTAGAAGAAAATATAGGAATACATTATTGAATAGGCATTGCTAGACTTAAATAGGCCATCTAAAGCACATGCTACAAAAGAAGGAGTTAGATAAATTAAAGTTTATCCAGATTAAAAACTTTTACACAACAAAGGACACCATTAAGAAAGCAAGAATGGGAGGAAATATTTAAAAATCATGTATCTTATAAGAAACTTATATCCTGTGTGTGTGTGTGTGTGTGTGTGTGTATAGAAGCTCTTACAACTCAATAACAATAACCTAATTAATAAAAGAGCAAAGAATTTGAATAGACATGATCCAAGTATGTATGTACAAATACACACATATAGTCAATAAACACATGAAAAGATACACAACAGTTAAACATTCATTAGAAAAATACACATCAAGACCACATGAGATAATCTCTTCAAACTCACTAAGAAGACTAAAGTTAAAAAAAACAGATAAAAATATTAAATAAGTGTTGGCAAGGATATGGAGAAATTGGAACGCTTGTGCATCGCTAGTGGGATTGTAAAACCGTGTAGCTCCTTGGAAAACTGGTTGTTCCTCAAAATATTAAATATTGTGATGCTATGTGAGCCAGCAGCTCCACTCCAGGTTATTTATAAAAGAGCATTGAATACATACATCCACACAGAGAACCTGTACATGAATGTCCATAGCAGCATTATTCATAATAGCCAAAAAAGGAGAAACAGCTAAATTTCCATCAACTGAAGAATAGGAAAACAAAATGTGTTATACTCTTCAATGAAACGATGTTATTCAGCCATAAAAAGGAATGAAGGAAGTAAAACAGGGATGGACCTTGAAAATATTATGCCAAGTGGAAAAGCCAGACACAAAAGTACCACATATTGTATGATGTCATGTGTACAATATGCCCAGAACAGGCAGGCAAATACATAGAGGAAGAAAGTAGATTAGCGTTTGCCAGACTGGGGGAAGGAGGAAGCGGGCAGTGACTGTTAACAGGCACAGAATTCCGTGTTGGGATGATGAAAATGTTTAATGTTAGACAGTGGCGGTTGTAAAACTGAATGTACTGTGAAGCATGGAATTGTATGCTTTAACAGTGTGAATTTTATGGGTATGTGAATTATATCTCAATCGAGCTATTTTAAAAAACTCAGTTGGAGATCACTTTTTTAAAAAGAACATTATACTCAATTATGACTGTTTATGTCATCGTTGTGTGTATTGAATGTCTTCTTTCTTGCTCTTCTAGAAATCCCCTCTCCATTTCTACCATTCCGTGCTCCAGGAGGCTGAATTATAGGGACTGCCTCAGTGACTCCCTTGCCTTCTGTTTAGTTCATCAATGGTAGGCTCTGGCAGGAGATGGCAGAAAAGGAAGAGAATGAGGCCAAGGGGTTATTATCCTCATTCCTTCCTGCTAGGTCTCTGTGATTGCCCTGTCTCTTTCCCAAATGCCACAGCCAGGCCAAAGGCTGTATCTCCAGGCACACTTTCCCAGTCCTGATAACTGTTTCCTCCTTTTGCCCTTCAGGTTTATGGCTAAGAAAGTTTTCTAATCCTAGCTTCAGGAAACTGAATGTAACTTAGTGATGACAATAAAACTGCACATACATTTTAAGTAGCGCTTTTGTTGAATTACCCAATTTCACCTGTCTCTTGCTAGTCCCTTATAAATATACTGTTTGATTTTAATTTTGTCATCTTGTTATATGCTTTCATTTTGATTTCTTCACTTTTTACATTTTTTCTATTTTGCTTTTGGATCTCTTTCAGTTTTGTTTTCAGCAGAGACATGCTCTTTTTAGTTCTACTTGAGATTAGCACTTAGAGATTTCCCACCATTCTTAAAGAATTAGATCAAAGTACCAAAACCTGTAACAAAATAATTATATATCCCCTTTTCTTTCAGATAAGGGATTTGGCCTTTTTCTTATCTCTCTCTCTTTCTCTGTTTTAGTTAATTTAATCTGAGATTCTTCATTTAAAATAGGTGGTTAATATTTAAAATACTATGATATCAAAATATTTCATTTGCCCATTTATATTGAGTGTCATGGTTATTTATTATTGTTCCTTCTTTAAACTCTTTGTTGCATCATGTTGCAACTCTGTTACATCATGATGATGTAGCAGCAGCATCTGAATGCATCCCATAGCTAGGTCATTTACATCAGGGCTTGTTTAGGCGCCTTCAGGTCAAAGAGAATGGGAACATACATAATTTATCTTAGATCAAAAAACAAACTTGGGTTTTGATTTTCTTAATAAGCACAGTTAGCAGTGCAAAAAGAAGGAAATGAGAGGAAAGTGCTATGCAAGGAAACCTTTTGGATATGAGACTTATTATGGGGTGACCAGATTTGGTAGATAATTGGGGTAAGTCCAGCAACTTAAATAGAACCTTTAGACCAGGCTCAGTGGCTCAAACCTGTAATGCCAGCACTGTGAGAGGCCGAGAAGGGAGGATCATTTGAGCCCAGGAGTTCAAGACCAGCCTGGGCAACATAGTAAGACCCTGTCTCTACAAAAAATATAACAATAATAAACAACCTTTAGTTACTGTGTCCTATGATGTTTTTAAGGGCAAGGGGCCATTTTATCCTACATCATGATTCAATGACTTCACTATTATATATTTTTATTTAATCATTTCCTTATAACTTCATTTCATGCACATCATTGGCTGTGAGCATTTTGGTTTACTCTTTATAAACATGGCATTTAATTGGGAACAAATACAGAACTCAGTCAAAGCCTGCTGTCTCTGGAGAAGTATAAATATATCTATATTTTGAGGTCCAACATTATTCTCTACAGTAAGATTTTCATGAAGCTATCTTTTTAACTTAAAATTTTAAGTGATATGGTCTTTTATGTTTCTTGTAGAGCTATTTTTTATCATTTATGGTATTTCTTGAGATATTCCTTCTGAATTGCTGTTTGAATTCTGCATTATTATTTTTTTTTCTATGCAGTTATCTTATCTCCTCAAACTCATTTAAGCTTTTCTGAGACCACAGATCTTTTCATTTATATTTCATATACATCCCATACCTAACAGTTTAATGCTGGAAACACAGAGATGTTCAATAAATATTTCTTAATTTGATTTATTACAGCTCTTATTAATTCGGTCTGCTAAGTCTGGTAGTGCATTCCCTTCCGTTTGGTATAAAGCAGACAGCACTTGATATACTTTGAAATGCAGTCCAGAGTTAATAATCTCTGAGAAACCTGATATGCTTTTACACTGCCCAGATCTCTTGTTAGAAAACTCCAGAGACTTTAAGCATTGACTTTTCTTAATCTGTTACCTCATTTGGTGTACATTCATATCTACAGCAACATCATAAGGTGAACAAGGGCTCCACAAATCTTTGGATTTGTTTTAAATTGGCATTTAATATATATATTTTTTTCTTTCTAAAAGCATTTGGGGAGAGTTCAGCTGCCAGGTCCCTTGAGCAAAATGGTTTTCTTGACACTGCTTCTGTGTTGTCTCACAACCATATATCTGGCCCTGCAACTTGAAAACAGGAAAAGGAGGGGGAGGGAGAGAAACCTTCTGTTCACTCCCAGTGGCAATCCATTGGGACTCTAAGTGCTTGAATATTTTTAATTCACTGGGAGGCTTCAAGCTATTATGGAGGAAAAAAATATGCAGAAATTATAAAATATTAAGCCCATTCTGCATAAATCATAATAACGTTCTAAATGGCAGAAGCTTATATCACATTCCTTTTGGTAAAGGCTTAATTGTATAAATAGCTCTGTCAAATCATTTCAACTGATCTTGCTCCCAATCGCTGTATCTACACAATTCATGTAAAAATCACTGAAGGATATTATCATCATGATATGTGTAAATATCCAGATGTTTGGCAGCAAGTAAAACAAACATCCAGGTGATTGGCTGAATTTTTGTTTTAATATTTTTTCCAAGTCCTAACAAAGATACTAGGAATGCAAGCATGTTAGTTACGAGGTAGTTTCATATTGAGTAATCTTATATTAACTACAGCATTATATTTGTTACAAAAAGAAGTTAAGCTATTTCCCCAAATATTTTTGCTACAGGTCTGTTTCTGCCCCAGCATGGAGGCTGTACTAGAAAGACAGTCTGACATAAAGAAAGGTGAAGAGGTGTTTCTTCTATAATTGCTGCACATGTACTTGTGCTGAGGTGACATCCTATAGATGCTACGTTGATAAATGCTATAGGAAGGCACCTGGACACCCAGAGATAAGACAACTGAATGGATATGAATTCCAAATGGTAGCAATCCCTGAGGTCATTGTGCTAGAAGTCCTTTTAAATGATTGAATGATTAATAGATATGGCGATCCTAGGAACCACAAAAAGTTAATTTAGAAGACATTTTTTGTTTAGAAAGACTTCTTCACTTTTATGAGCATTACATTTTCTATTACTTTTTATGTGTAGTGTAGCCCGCTGGCTTTTACAATAATTGCAAGTATTAATTGATGGCATTGATAGGACAGTCATAAAATCTAGTGACAACAGTCATTCTTGACTATGGATGTTATTCATACCACGAGATTTCTCTGGCTTGTCACTATTCTTTCTCCACTCAAACTGTTATTTTCCACTGACCTTTACCCATTCTGACCCATTGTTTCACAGTTGTCACCAAAAAGATCCTCATTTAGTTTGATTATTTAGAGAGTTGTGGTAGGTAGCTGTGAAATAACAAAAGAATGGATACCATTGATCACAGTAAAAATTTTTTTTCTCTCTGTTTTTCAGCCACATGATAAAAACAGGATGCTTCACTCTCAGGGACCAGTGACTGGCATAACTTATCAAAGCTGCCTTTTCCCTTTCCTCTGACTTTCCCCTTTGTTTCCTTGAGGGATGTAGAAATGACATCAAACTGTTCAAAATAGTGCTGCTCTCTTATAGATGACCAAAGAGTTATTTGCTTTATTTTGAAGAAAAAATAATAGCTCTAACCTTTTGTTTTGTACAGAAAACAGACAAACAGGATATATATATATATATATATATATTTTATCATCTCCAGGTTTTCTCTCACCTTTCCTGCTCTTTTGAAACAAAAGAAGTCAAGTTTAAAAAGCAAATCACAAATAAAGTTTAAAAAGAGAACTGCATTACACTTTTCTCTAGAAATGTTCCAATGACATCTTACACACTGTAACCACAGATCTCATCATCCTAATAAGTGATTGTGGATGCAAATCATAACTATTTTAAGGACATAGGAAAAGAAAATGGGAAAACCTCATGCTTGTAAATCAAGTGACTGTCTTTCAAAGATAAACATTCGTATTTAACTGTAAGTTCAATTTGCACCATGTCAAGTCTTTACTTTGCCCCTTTTTAGACTCTCTTTCAGCTTCTCTAGGCAGTTGGGTCTAGATCTAGTTATATCTAGATAATTTATTTGTATTTTAGCAGAAAATTTGTATTTTAGTAGCTGTGTAATAACTGCCCGATTTGAAGCCTTCCTAAGCCACATCACCAAAATGGGACAAGGTGCTGTATCAGAAGAGGCATTTAGTCATTTCCTGGACAAACTGTTAATCCTACTTTAGGAGTCTCATCCTAAGCAATTCTCAAACATTTCCCTACTTCCTCTGATTCCATGCATATGGGTTTAAGTGTGGTATCTTTCTCTAGAGCAGTGTTGTCCAATAAAAATTTTTACAATGATGCAATTTTAAAATGTTCACACTGTTCAATGTGATAGTCTCTAACCTGTTATGACTATTGGGCACTTGAACCATGGCTAATGCACTTAAGAAATGGAATATTTAATTCTACGTAAGTTAATTAATTTAAATTTGAATTTGTACAGCTTCAAGTGGGTAGTGACTGTCATAGTGGATAGTAGAGGTTCAGAATACCTGAAGATGAACTTTCTGGTTTTGGATTTCTTCATGTATATTAAAATAACCAGCAACATTTCTGATCCTTTATGTTGTTAAATGCGAAATGTGAAAATCTCTCTTCAAATTGTGATGGTGGCCAGGCGCGGTGGCTCAAGCCTGTAGTCCCAGCTCTTTGGGAGGCCGAGGTGGGCAGATCATGAGGTCAGGAGATCGAGACCATCCTGGCTAACACGGTGAAACCCTGTATTTACTAAAAAACACAAAAAAATTACCCAGGCATGGTGACGGGTGCCTGTAGTCCCAGCTACTCAGCTACTTGGGAGGCTGAGGCTGGAGAATGGCTTGAACTCAGGAGGCGGAGCTTGCAGTGAGCCGAGATCGCACCACTGCACTCCAGCCTGGGCTACAGAGCGAGACTCCCTCTCAAAAAAAAAAAAAAAAAAAAGTGTGATGACAAGAGTATTTAATAGTTTTTGATAATGACATGAAAAATCTAATTTGGGGCATTTTGACCCAAAGTTTCAAAGGCTTTCTGCAGAGATATTATACTCCAATTATTTTAGTTTTCAAAAGTATAAACCATGTGCAGTGTTATAATAAGATATTGGCAAACATGATAATGTTTCAAAGAGTTATATTTATGAGTTCTCAAACACCAGTCAATAAACACACCTATTTCTATGTCAACAAGTTTCTGTAGGGAGTAAAATCCCTTAGTGTTATTTACATAAGAAGATGCTTGATAGAAAGTTTCAGGTGAAGCACATTTTAAAGGCAGTGCTAGCTCAAGACTGAAAAAATTTGTTTTTGAATACTGACATGAATGACTTGGATGTTCTGAAACTCCTCATGCACACGGAGGGGATAAACGAATTTGGAGCTGATGACTGAGTACTTTTGAGGACATTTTCTTAGGAGAGAGGTATTTTAAATTTCTTCCAACCCAAAGTGGACAAAAGAAAATATCTGCCCTTTATCTCTTATTTAGGAGTAAAGGGCTTTAAGGAAACCACCAGCGTGTCCCCTGTATTCTCTGATCCTCTGCAGTGTCTCCCAGCCAAAGGAATGTATGGAGGACTGGTAACTGAGTCCTACTAGAGATATACAAAGGGTTGGTAGAGAGAAAGCAGAGGCTTGTGAAGTAACTATACTCTCAGAGACTGCTGAAGTGAAGGTCATATGTTTCTCTCCATACGAATCCAAGGGTCCAAGAGGACCACCAGGCAGAGGGATGCTAAGAGTGCTAGGAGTGTCACTGGATTCCTAGGACATTTACCTCTTCAAGGATACTAGACTTGAAAACCTCTCAGATGGGTGGAAGCGAGGTAAAGAGGGAACACACAGAAGTCTCCAAAGATTTCACAAATCTCACGGACCAAGTAAGTTTAAACACCTGCCAACCCCAATGGTGAGCAGTGACACCAGCTCAGGGGAAGCTTTGTTAAGGTAATGGCTTTCCTGCCATCTACTTCCCTGTGTCCCAACCCAAGGGGGTCAAAATTGCAGACACCAATTGGAGGAGAGAAAACTCTGGGGCTGGGGCAAGAAGGAAGTCACCCACAAGTTTTTCTCTGGTGGCAGTCTTCCCCATCTGCGGAGGCCTGAGCTGGGGACAGCAGAAATACCATCATACCAGATGGAGTTTGTAGTTCTCATTGTTATAACGGATGCGATTTTTTATTCCTGCAGTGTTATTTTGTGACTGAAAGCATCCAGTAGGGTTTTAGGACCTCTGCAAATATTCATGTAAGAAAAATCTAAGATCTAGGCTCTTGAATAAAATTAAAAGGTAACAAGTAACAAAACCAAAATAGCTTTAGGGTTATACTCCAAACATTATGTCAGTTCAGTGTCATTTTGACTATATTATGGCTGAGAAGCACAAAGAAGAAAGGCAATTGAGACTATGTAAATAAAACAGCATTGGCTTCCCTTACTTCTATGAGTAATAGATTGTCAGTTTGATTAGCCTAAAATATTTTCATCATGCCTATTAAAAATTGACATCTAGAAGTTACAACAAATCCTAAGATGAAGTATTTACCATGACAACACTTAAATGGTTTTTTGACCCAATGCATTTTTGGAAAAATTATAGGAAGTTAAAGGTGTCTTTCTCTTTGTCCATACCAACAAAACATTTAAAACATGGATTTCCAAATTTAAACATGGGGACTGATTTTTCTATCTTAAACCTAATAGCTAATATCGTTTGGGAATACTTTAAAAACTAATACCTGTTCGGTGAATACATTAATAACATTAAAGATCCAAATGAGTTGTTACTGCATGTATATTTCCCTATTCTTATTCATTAATCCAATAGCATATATTAACATTTATAGTATCGTATGTGAAAAACTGTATTTTAAAGCTAAGTTTTAATGTGTTATGCTAAACATATCCTGGTATCTTCCCAATGGAAAATAGGAGAAATTCCCATGTATATTGGATTGTCTGCCTCAGACAGGAAGTATACCTCTGACAAATGCAAATTGGGTCCTGAACCTTGGGTAAAGGATGCAGATCTCTTTAAATGTAAATCATTTGCTCAGATTTAATGGGCTTTATTTAGTAGCTGGTGGAATAATCACCAAGCTTGAATGGGCCTTAAAACTTATTTAGTCCAACTTATACATTGTAAAGATTATTGAACTTAATACATTTTTATTAAATTGAACTAAATTGCATAAGAGAACAGACTGAGAGTTTAAATGGCTTTTCTAAGCTCACAGTACTCACAGACAGACCAGGGGCTAAAACTCAGGCCTTGTAGCTTTGTATCCTGGAAGACTTTGTTTCCTTAGCAACAATTGTCTTTCAAATTTGACCTTGTGTCTAATATATAGATCTGTCAACTTTTGTATCCAGTTAAAAGATATACTCAGAACACTGTCCACTGGAATTAATTCTACAGCAACAGTCTACTAAAATTGTTGAAAATGTGGAACTGAACAACGATAGTTATAGTAGATATTATAGTTAAATATTTCCTTCCAAATTCTTGAAAAGGCAATATTTAAAATATCCTGTGAAACAAACTGCTATACGGAGCTGCTGTGTTTAACCTTCAGTTTCTCATTTTTGTTCTTTGCCCATGAGCTGAGTAAGAGGTGACAGCTGCCAGTCATGTAAGAGTCATTTAAGTTACTGCAGGTAATGAAGTATATACATATATAGGCCATTAGCTGTCTTGATTAGCTGCTGATGAAATGTTTTGACGAGTAACTTCCTTCAGAAGGACAGGGTTGGTTAGAAACTAATGTGTTGATGAAATAGTTTCTTAAGAACCCTAGTTAGCCTTAAAGAAAGCCAGAATGTGTGTGTGGTTTTTTTTTCTTCTTAAAACGTTCACCTCATCTCACAAATACAGTGGGAATATGAGTAGTCTTCTGATTTCTTTTCTTCTGATTATGTCCTCTCTTGTTTCTTATTATTGAAACATTTTTCCTAATTTTAGAGCATTTTAATTTTAAGCCAAATAACAAATAAAAGGTCTATTTCTCTTACTCCTAAATTTTGCTGAGTCTCAGTTATTTCCTATTATCATATTCCCTGACTGAACTACTGAGGGCAGCTCCAGAGGAAGCGTAAGATTCCAGAACACTTCATTTCAACATTATTTCAACAGTGAAGATAGATTTCTTTTTGCTTTTGTGGATGCCATTGCTGTGATAAATTTTTTGGAAACATCTATAGACTCTCTCTGCCATGGGCAGGGATTTCATCTCTTCCCAATTCCCAGTCAAACATATGTTTGGCTCTCAGAATATAGAAAAAAGTAATAAGAGTAACTTTACACTGAAAGTCTAGATTGAAGCCATTCATTGTTCTGGGAGGTATCTTTCTGATCATAAGTTCATAAATTCATCTGTATCCAAGAGCTGAACATCACTGGAACACAATACCATCATGTACTTCTTATTTAATCACTAACACCAGTTTCTGTACACTAACACCAGTTTCTGTACTTTATCACCCATCCTTCAGGTTAAGGAATCATTTAACTCTCTAAAGATGGACTATATTTTATTAAGAGGACCAATAAGATATCAAACATTTTCATAGCCTAAGTTAAGAGAATTTTTCTGCATAAAAATACAGAAAACAATGTATTTCAGGTTTTATATGATGATTCCAGTTTCAAGGACCTGGTCTTGTTTTCTATACTTATAAATAATTCTACAAATCAAAAAAATAAAGTCCTTTGCCATATCCAAAGTGTATTTTTCTAAATTCTGGGAAATTTACCACTGTAGTCAGAATATATTCAAGATAAATGTTTATTTTCCTTTTGATACTCAACCCTCTCAGCAAATGGCCAGCAAAATTTTCTTCATATTACATGTTAAACAATTAGAAATCTCACAAGATGGAGAAATCTGTATTCTCAGATGTTTCTGTCTGCCCGCGGGAAAAAAAAAAAAA
Source organism: Piliocolobus tephrosceles (assembly GCF_002776525.5). Lineage (NCBI taxonomy): Eukaryota > Metazoa > Chordata > Mammalia > Primates > Cercopithecidae > Piliocolobus > Piliocolobus tephrosceles. The sequence goes on from NC_045438.1 coordinate 145,581,434, forward strand.
ATGCTTACATTCCCAGTGCTAATTTAATGGAGATTTTATTTTTTTTCCTTTTTTTTTTTGAGACAGAATCTCTCTCTGTCACCCAGACTGGAGTATAATGGCATGATCTTGGTTCACTGCAACCTCCGCCTCCCAGTTTCAACTGATTCTCCTGCCTCAGCCTCCCAGGTAGCTGGGATAACAGGCATGTGCAACCAAGTCCGGCTAATTTTTGTATTTTTAGTAGAGACGGGGTTTCACCATGTTGGCCAGGCTGGTCTCAAACCCCTGACCTCAGGTGATCCGCCTGCCTCAGCCTCCCAAAGTGCTAGGATTACAAGCGTGAGCCATGCGCCTGACCTCAATAGAGATTTTCTGACATATTTTTTTGATAGTCCTTTTGCCTAGACGTTGAATTGAACATATTTTATTACTTTAAAAATGGATTTTGCTCTTATATTCTCATGCCTTGGTTGCTACAGTGGATTTGAGCACAATAACTGTTTTTTATGCCCATTCATTCTAGTTCTACATTGCATTCGTACCATGTAACTCTCCTCTCTGACTGTCTTTCATCAAGGGCAGCCAGAGAGCTGCCAACTATATCTACACAGATTATACAATTGCATAGACTGTAATGTGAATTCTCTACAATGTAATGCTGGAGTGATGTTGTGCCCAACCATTGCAACAACACTGCAAGGAAAACCCCCAAAGTACAATCAGGCTGCTCAGATCCATCTCCTCTAACTCCCCATATTTGAAGAAAAATCCTCTACCTCATTTTCTCTGTTATCCATACAAAAAATTCACTCCTTAACCAATATTATCTCAGAGGGAAATATTCTGGTTTCCAGTAGACACAGATGAATTAATGATTAACAGCCTTCTGTTAGCTAAAAGTAACCTTTAGTTGGTAGAACTTTAAAAGCATGCATAGTGTTGAATCTGAGGTAACAAGAGGAACATATTTGCGATCAGAAGGTCTTTGAAGGCTATCTCCTGACATTCTTAGTGCTCTGGCTTCAGCTTTCTCACGCCAATGAAGGAATAAAATCACTCCAGGAGAAATAATTGACTTTACAAGAAATGTGTTGAGTAGTTCTGACAATCATATATACTAGATTTAGAAAAATCTTTCTACTTTATATTTCCCTAAAGTTTTGACCTGCTGTTGCATTTGAAAAATATTCAATGATTATGGGTAACATTTTTAATTTTGTACGATAAACATTTGCTAGGTTCTTAATGTGTGCCATATTACAAGAATTCCTAATGCTAGTAAGATAAAATCCCTGCTCTTGAGGAGCATATGTCTAACTGGAAAGTTGGAAATAACTCAGAAGCTGCCATAGAGCCATGGTGTAGAATGGAAGCACAGGGTTTTGCAGCTATTCCAGACAATGAAGGAAATTTTTGCAAAGAGTTAGGGAAGAAAGAATCTCATGGAATGAGGATGAGTTATTACATGACAATAAAAAATGGAAGGGAATATTTCACACACTCAGAATATTAAGATCAAAGGCAAGGAGATATAAAACATCCCTGAATGAGAGAAGCTCACATGGGTTTTGTTTTTGCCAAAACATAAAATATGAGTCAAGAAGGAGCAGGTAATGGAAGCCAAGACAATTGTGGTGGCCACAAGTCAGTAGGTCAACTGACTGAAGTAGAAGAGTTCGAGACCAACTTCACATTTCACACAAGTCACATTCTGAGAGCTGTTGGTATTGAAAAAGGAGAAAAACAAAGTTGGGGAAACCAGTCATCAGTTTATTTTAGCAATTCAAGGGAGAGGTGATGATGAATTGAGGAAGTGGAAGCAGGAGAGAGAGAGGAAAGGAAAGAACATGTTAATAATAATTATTAGGGAGATGATTCAACAAGAGTTACTTGAATTTGTGTACTTAGGGAAAGAGGATCTACGTAAGTTGATTAATGAAACTGAGATGGAAAACTCAAGAGTGGTAACAATGGTAGAGACGGGGACAGATAGGGACTAGAAACTCAGTTCCGGAAATGTTGACTTTCTGTCATTCTTACTTCAAAGTCTGGAGCTCAGGGGATAAGGAAGGATTGAAAATCTTTTAAAATGATGGGAAGTCATTAGGGAATGAATAATAATTAAAACCCTGAGATTAGATAAAATCCTAAGGATTCATTTATAGAATAAGAAGATGGGAGACGAAGTGGAGGATAATCAGGGTATCTGTTCAGAGAGGCTAAAAAGTCAGGAAAATCAGTAAAGAAAAGTGTGAGCCTAATGAAATGTAAGTTCTGAGAAAAAGATGACGTTATAAAAGCACACCCAAGATGCCTGATGACATATTGTTGATATACTTGAGGGCTTTATTCGGTAAAATAATGAGGTTTTGAGTACTACTCAAAAACCTGGTCATAGCTACCATTGGTTGGAGGGATCTTACTCGTATCTCATTTTAATCTTTTTAACAAGTCAGAATTAGATGTCACACAGTTTACAAAAGAAAAAAAAATACTGAAGCTCATAGAAGTAAGGGATTTGCTTGAGGTCTCAAAAATAATAGACTTATGAAACTGAGTTTTGAATTTTGGTCTTTGTAACCAAAATCCAGGTTTTTAACCAAGAAAGTGTTTGGCTGACTCTCCTGGTTTATACTAACTTAGCTTCCATTTCATGAAACAATAATCGGTTTGGACGTGTGTAATACTAATCATCTGCTGAGTAATCTCCTAAATTCCTTTGATTAGAGTTTAGAAAATGTCTCTGCTGCCATAAACAATTCGGTGGCTATGTGGCACAGTATTATAAGCCACTTATTTTCTTTGACTTGACCTTGGCTCCCTGCCTTTGTTTAAACAGAGCACAGATGAGAGAAGCACTGTCACCCTTGAGAAAGTTCTATGTGACATAGAGCAGAAGGTGCTTGGGAAAAGTAAAAAGTAAAAGTGGTCTGAATTAAAGCCAAGCTCTGAGAAATGAGAACCATGAATTGCACTTGATGGCCCAAAGACCCAGTCTAAAGTCTCCAAGAATCTTGATTTGGAGATATTTCCTGTGTACAAACAAGGAGTCTGTTGAACTCAGGAGACACATGGATGGACTTTGGGGTGAGGAAAGGGGAAAAGAGAGAGCTAATCATACAAAAGCTAAAAATAAATTATTTAGACAGATAGGGTAAGAAGCCCTCGGAGGAATTTCCTTTTAATAAAAAGCAGGCTCCAAATCATTTCTTTTCTAACAAAAAGCAGCCTGAAAAATCAAGCTGCAAACATGGATAAGCGAGCTGGAAGCTTGCTTTTTTAAATGCCAGCAGTTATGCCAACAGAAAAGGGATACCTAGAAACCAGGTATGTTCAACATAGAGGCTCCATCTTCTTTCTTCATTGTTGCTACATGTGCAGTAAAGAAGCAGGCAACATGGCGCTGGCCAGGTAGAGAACCCATCTGCATAATAAAATATTAGGGTGGGGTGGCCAGCTTCATCACGTGCTATGTCAATGACACAACTGGTTCAACCAATCCTTTGTGCCCTATGTAAATCAGACACCGCCTCCTCAAGCTCATCTATAAAACCAACCACATCTCGTCGCAAACCAGGGAGATCTGCTCGGAACCCCGTCCCTCTGCATGAGAGAGCTTTTCTCTTTTGTCTTTTAAAATTCTGCTCTTAAACTTATTCCTTGTGTGTCCACATCCTTGATTTCCTTGGCGTGGGACAATGAACCTCGGATATTACCCCAGATGAATGACGCCACTGCACTGTGAACCAATGCAAACATAGCCACATACTTTTGCATGTGTATGTATTTCTGGACAGAGTATCAATTTCCCTCATTAGCTATTCAAAGTGGCCCAAGATGCAAAAAAAAAAAACATTTCAGGAATGCCAATATTATCTTTTTATTATGGAAAATTTCAAACACACATGAAAGTAGAGAAAATAGTAGAAGAAACTCCCATATAGCTAGAACTCAATTTCAAAAAGTATCATCATTTTGCCAATTTTATCTTATTGTTTCTCACTACATTTTGATTTTGTATTGCATTATTTAAAGGAAATCCTACAGAGTGTACCAGATTATTTCTACATTTTAGATACAGTTTTAAACATCTTGGAAACTGTGTTCTAAAGATTTATTCCCACCAGTCAGAAAGCAGCTGATTCTGTGTCCTATTTCTGTGCCCTGTAAGACTATACACAGGCTAACTCTAGTATACAGTAGTCACATACCACTCCCTGGGTATTTGACCCACATGTTTGTCATCCTGAATAGCCTAAATAAGTTCTAGCAGTTTACTAGAGCCACTCTTTTGGCCCTGGGTCCCAACCATTAGTAAACAGAAAAGGAAATACTGGTTATTCAATGCAGAAACAATTGCAGAAGTTTTTTTCTGATTTATTTTCTTAGTGAAACCTATAACAACACAATAAAGCAAGTATTATTTTTGTTATTATTATTTTCATTGTTATTGTTGTTGAAATTTTTTACTTAGAGGGACTGACACTCAGACAGAATAAAAATCTTGGATAAAGTTCCAAAACTTATAAGAGAAAGGTGTAGACTTTAAAACAGGCTCTGTCTGATTAGAATGTCCTGCTTGTTTCATTATGAGACTGCAAAGATTCCATAAGGACACTCTACATTCTCTTAGACCTAATCCAAACCACTCAAGGTCCTATCATTCTATCCCAGACCCACCTGCTTGCCGGACCAAAAACAATGTTTGAGTCAACCAAATAATCAACATTTGACATTTGTACACAAGTTTGATCAATTGACAGTCACCATATAATCAGTTCTGAAGGCTGCTTTGCAGATGACTAAGTCATCTATTGATATCATCACCTCAGCCTCAACCAAAAGATACTCTTTTACTCTCTCTCTCCCTCCCTCTTTCCTTCTTACTCTCCTCTCTCCTTGCTCTCTTTCTCTTTCCCTTTCTGGATGCTAAATGGATTTCTCAGTGACCTATGGATAATTATAAGTTTTATTGCAGAGTCTATTCTGAGAAGTTTACTTGCATGCACAAATTAAAACCAACTAAATTAAGGTTTCAAATTAAAACCAACTAAAATAAGGTTTCAGTTTAGTTCTAGACAAAAATAAATTCAGGATAGTACGTCTCTGTTTAGCACAAAGAGAAATGACAGGAATCCGGTAGCACCTCCTATTTCTCTTTGCATAAGCTTGATAACTGGCCCTTTAACTGTTTGTGAACAACAAACTGTTAATGTTGGGCAGTTTATATATTAATTTGCAGAATTTAGTTCAGTTACAAATGAATACTGCAGAGTATTTTCTGACAAATTATTAAAAATTTAAGTCTGCTTCCAAACCCTCAGGCTACTTGATTTTTAAAGCTAAATTTTCTTCTGAAATAGCAATATATGACGCCTGTCAAAAACCCAGAGCAATAATAGCTTTAGGCTGTTTTCCAAAAATAAAATAGCAGTCTCTATCAGTCAGCAAAGTGCTCATGCCTTGTTGTACATGGCCTCCTTTAATGGTTGATAATTCCTACGGCTGAAATTGACCTGCAACTTGGCTAGAAAAGACTGGGTTCTGTGTTCCAATAGAAAGCAAATTATGCCTTCTCCATTCAGGTGACAGAACAAGAGTGAATGGCCTGATTTTGATAAGCCAATGGGTAAGAAAATGACTTATCATTTCCAAATGAACAATAAAGCCATAACCAAAATATTTCAACATGAAATGTTTTCTTACTTTATTTTCTACTCTTGGCAAAACAAGGATGAGTCCAGAGAGAAACTCAGAGTTCATCAACACCTACTCTGTGCCAGATACAGCACATATTTTCTCACTCTGAAGTAGTGGATTATGTCTAAAAACTAGAAATTTGTTCTCGGCTTCATAGCCTGTTTGAGGTGGGAGAAGGGAGAGGAAATTAAAAGAGAAAAAATAAATATGTTCCTTGAAATTGTATTTCCCATTTTAAGAAAAATATACTTTTTAATTCTAGATCTGTGTCTCTCAGTCAGGGATAGCACCAATCACCCAGGCAATGTTTGCAAATGTATGTGTCGGGGAGTAGGTGGGGGAAAGAAGCTATATGTTCTTGGTTTTCCCAATAATTGAGGGTAAGAGTGCTCCTGGTATTTAATGGGTAGGAGAAAGGATGCTGATTTCATTGCAATGTACCAGACATCCTAGCTCAACCTGTCAACAGTACTTCCACCACCGCTACAGAGAGAATCACTGGTCACCACCATTTTCTGAATGTTTATTTTACATAAACATGAAGAAAAGTGCATCTTTAATTTTATTCTCATTAATATTGAGATAACAAATATCACATATCTATGATCTTATGTTAGTGTAGTTTAACCTAAGTGTGTAAAGAAAAATAGAAAAATGTGTATTTCTTCCTTTACAAATCAAATAAAGTCAAGAATCTATTAACATTATCACAAGTATTACTAGTACTAGTATATTCTCTTTGCTGGAATAGTCTTCTGGAAACGAAATGCTCCCTTTTTGAAAAGATCCTCTTTTTCCTGAAAGGTTGTCCCTTCCACAAGATAAGTGTCTTGCTTATACGCAGCATAGCTGCCAAGTCACTGTCTTCATTTCTTATTTTTGTGCCAAAAATAGTGATGATATATAATAATATTTACAAATAGTTCATTTCAGTTCAATTATCTTTAAAATGAGGCATCCACCAACCTCAAAGCAAACAGCATTTCACTGTGCACTTGTGAGCTAGTTCCCCTTCCCCATGCTTCAGAGTCACTCTTAAGTTCATACAGGCCTTGAGAAGGAAACTGAATAGTGCTAATGTGAATATAAGGAATGTGAGACATGTGAGATCAACCTAAAATTGTTGGTTGCTTTCTTAGTCTCTCTTTTCTTTCACATTCTTTCTTGGTTGCATAAACCACCAATTCATCCTTTGCATGCTGCCAATAAGACCAACCGGTCAAGTAGAAGGTGTTTTGTCTGTTATTTTTCTTTCTTCTTTTTATCCTTACTTTTTTCTCAACCAAACTATATTTGCTCTGTTTAAAATATTTTGCATCACTCCATGAAGAGTTCAGGGGCCTGGCTATTCCAGGCCACAGAACATCTTCAACAACTGACAACCAGTCTTCTAATCTATTTTTCAGTGAGAATTGTCTTTCTTGCTTTCCTTTCAACTTTGCTGTTTACTTGTTCTACTTTATGATTGCTCCCCAAAGTATGTTTATAAAGCAAGTAACAAATGTATGGATTATTTTATTCCTGCATGTTCCTTGGCTTTATTGAATGAATGACAAGATGAAGAAATTGGGTACTAAAGCAAATCCCTCTCCAAATCCTCATAAAACATCTAAAGTATGTGGAATCAAAGGCCATTTGATGATCTTAAACATTCCTGGGGATGGCAAACATTTTAAATATGTTTGTCATTTGTAACATAAGATTTTTACATCATTAGATTCAATTTTCTTAGCAGGATTTAATGAGGGCTTAGGGAACTCTTAGATTATTAAGTTACAGGGTTCTTAAGGAAGGTCCTTAAAGGAGGCAGCACTTCTGAGTAGAGAAAGCAAAAAGAGTAATCTGTAAGATCGTCCAAATTTTATTCATGGTCAAAATGTTTACACTGTCCCTGTGAATTAGAATTTTGAGCAAAAATGTTTAAATGCAATTTATATTTTTATTTAGCTTTGAATAAATTCTGTGTCTTGCTTAACAAAGTTCTGGAAAATAAATATTCTTATGTGATGTGAATAATCATCTTATTTATTTTCTGAAACTTGGATTTTTCTTGACAAGTTTACTTAATAAAAAACCCCTTAGTAGTTATTTATAAAACAAATATTGATCTAAAATGAATCATATGTTTTGTTTTATTCTGTTTTCATGACTTACATGACAATTTCAGACACTCATTTTGAAGGGAAAATACTGTGGCCTAATGCCAAGCACATTCATGGTTGCCAGCACGTATCTGGCCTCTGACAGGCAATGAAAGTCTCACGGTGGGTCCGTTATGGAGAAGGCACATGTTGGGTGCAATGGCTGGGATCTTGTAGGACCCATGTCCTAGACCTCGATATTCTGGTATAAATGTACCCTCCCATGTTCCATACAGAGTGATAATAATAATGGTAATAAACATTTTTGGCCATTTAATGTTCTGTTTATAAGTGTTTCATGTATATTTACTCATTTAATTGCAACAGTTTCCTCAGGAAAGTATAATTATTATTATCATCACTTGCATTTTACAGACAAAGACTGTCATTTCTTCTTATGACCAAATTATAGAAGTGAGACATTCCGTACTTTGGTACTTATTTTGTGTGTGGGAGAACTGCTCATTCATTTATTTAAGATTGTTTCATGCATCACATGGTATCGTTTCATGTACTAGTTTGCTAGGGTTGCTATGACAAGGTACCACAAACTGAGTGGTTAGAAAAACAGAAATGTATTGTCTCGTAGTTCTGCAGGCTGAAAGTCTGAAATCCAAGTGTTAGTGGGGCCATGCTCTCTCTAACACCTGTAGGGGAATCCTTCCTTGCCTCTTCTAGTTTCTGTGGTTTGTCTGGGGCCTTTGGCATTCTTTGGTTTGCAGACACGTAATTCCAATCTTTGTCTTCATATCATGTGAAAGTTTCTCTGTGTGTCTTCAAAAGGTTTCCCTCTGCACGTCTGTGTCCAAATTTCCCCTTTGTATAAGGGGAATATAATCCAGTCATATTGGATTAGAGTCCCCCCTAATGACCACATCTTAACTCATTTAAGTATGCAAAGACTATTTCCAAATAAGATCACATTTTGAGTCACAGGGGGTTAGGACTCAGTATGCCTTTTAACGGGGGATGCAGTTCAGCCTGCAACCCCTGGTTTTGTGGCAAAGGCAGGAGATACATAGATGAACTGGACACGGTACCTGCCACCAAGGTTCTCATAGTTACATTTAGTCATGAAATAAATGGACAATTTCAATATAGATTGTCAATTACTTTGGCAAAGTGAAATTCTCAAGAGGCTGTAGAAGATTTGCCAAGAAAGCCAAGTTGAAGAACACCTTAGATCAGTCATGAAAAAAAAGATGAATTTGTCAAGTGTAAAAGAATGTGTAAAGAACAAAAGTGAGAATTACAGAGCATAATACATCAGGAAACTTGTAAGAAGTTGAACATGGCTGGAGCTTAAGGAATGGACGTGGATATAGGGGGAAAGAACATGACAAGAAATAAAGCTGACTTGATGGGGGTCAAAACTGAAAAAGATCTTGTGTGTCATCAAAAGGATTTTCAGTTTGCTCCTAATGACAGTAGAGAATTGTTAATCAATTTTTAAGCCAGACACTGACCTATCAAGATTTGCATAGGGTTAGATACAACAGGTAATTAGGAGGTGGAAAGAACAGGACATAATGACCAATAGATGATATGGGGAGGAAAAATAAAACAGTAGAAAAGATGACCATCAGTCTCCAGTTTGGATAACTGATTAGAAGACTAGGTCATTCCTCAATATGCAAAACTTAGCCAAAAGATCCACTTAGGGTAGAAAAGATAATGAATTCCATTCCAAACATTTTGAAGAATCTGAGATGCCTCAGAAATCAACAGGTTAGTTTGGGGAAGAAGCAGTTGGATCTGCCAGTCTGGAAATCATTCACATGTTGGAGTGGGGAGACCAGATGTGGTGGCTCATGCCTGTAATCCTAGCACTTTCGGAGGCTGAGGCAGGTGGATCCTTAAGCCCAGGAGTTTGAGAACAGCCCTGGCAATATGGCGAAACCTTGTCTCAACAAAAAATACAAAAATTAGCTGGGTGTGGTGGTACACACCTGTGGTCCAGGCTACTTGGGAGGCTGAGGTGGGGGGATCGTTTGAACCTGGGAGGCCGAGGTTGCAGTAAGCTGAGATCACACTGCTGCACTCCAGTCTGGGTAACAATGCAAAATAAAAAAGAAATTGGGATGGGAGATACCCTGAGAAGGAGGGAAAAAGAGGACATTAAGGAGACCTTAACCCCAGACCTTAACACCAGCAAACTCTCAATGTAATCAAAATTGATTCCTAATCCTTACAAAATTATGACACACACAGATAAATTACATTAGTTTGCATGACATGTGAGATCACAGTCAACTCTCTGAGGACTCCTGCTGCCCTCCACCCATAGTCAATTCTGTAGCAACACTGTCTCCACCACAACTATGACCCATTTGCACCACACCACAGTGCCTGGGATACCTATGAAAAGCTCTTAATTAGATAAAACTAAACAATAATGAAGTGGTCAGGGACAGAACAGAAAATTCAGGAAAAAGTGATAAACTAGAAGACAGTGAAGAGATTCAAACATATAGAAAGAACTTATGCTGTTAATGTTTCAGAAAGATCAAGGTATTACCTTAAAAGCACTCATTGTACTCAGCAGCTAGTACCTTTGAGGATCTTGATCAGGCTCTGTGAGATAATGGATACAGAAACCACCTTGCATTTGATGAGAAACAGAATGAGAATTAAAGACATGGAAGCCTCAAGTTCCGACTACTCTTTCTAGTAACTTTGTTATTCGAGGAAGGAGGTGAATGCATGATCATTGAAAGGAAAAATCATGGCAAAATTTCAAGAGTGTTTTTAAGTATATTTATATGCCAAAGGAAATAAGCCAGATTGAGAGAGCAAGAGAGAGAATTGTTGCTTTAGCTGAAAGAACAGATAACTGGTGAGCCTCAGTGGAAGGCATTGATGGCATCAGAGTTCAAGTGAAGCTATTAGCCTTGCAGGGAGGAGGAACTCATCCTAAGATGTAAGGACAAGAGAAACAAAATGGTGCAAAATGATGCAGATATATTAATTTGGAAGAATGATTGGGAAGCATGATATTCTTAGTGAAATAAGAGACTAGAATTTTTGCTGAAATTAATTTTAACAAAATCCTAGTCCTCCAGGACTCCAAGAGAGTGATGGCTATTTGAAAAACAGTTGTGGAAAACAGCAGCAAGAACCAAAGAAGTGGTATGAGTGGAGAAGTGTGTGAAGGATGGTATCAATACAGATGGAAGATAAAAGCCACAAAGCAAGAGTAAAATCTGCAATGAATGTGGAAGAGAAACCTGGGAGTCAGCAGATGACAATGACTAAGGATAGAGGAGGTAACATCGTGGAAAATGCTACTTGTCTTCCACTGAGATTGTGTCAACATTTGGTCTAGAAGTTACTAGAGCTTCAAGTCCACTGACTTTGGTTCTAGATACTGTATTCTGTGGTTCTTGAGGAAAACAGTCACCATATAAAAAGCCTGCTGGGTAAAAAGTGTGTGCAGGGAGTGGGAAGGGAATTAGTGTTTTCCTGGGAATCACCTGCCCTGGTATCCTCTGTGAACTTACCCTCTGAACAAGAGACAGGTGGGTCGGGTAATGGCTGCATCAACAAATTGTCTAACTTTAAACACTGCCAGGACTGCTCAAAGGACTTAATGCTTCAACATCAGCAAAGTACCCTTGGATAACATGAGGACTTTGCCAGCGAAGACTCAGGGGACCAGTGCTCTCTATTCCTCAAAACACAGCAAATCTTGGGTTAAAAAAAAAAAATCTAAAAGTAGAACTCTATTTGCTGTTTCATAGACTTGCTTCCCATAGTAAAACTAGTAACTCCTGGTGAAAACATCTTAGGAAGAGCTGTTGATTACAGTATTGATGTTAGATAGCTCCCCCAAGAACCCGGCTCTAAAAGATCTATCAGAGGTGATGCTGAGATCTTCATACTCAGAACCATCATAAACTGTGGTCTGAGTATCAGTAGTGTCTGTCTCACCTCGGAGCTGATTGAAATGTAGAATCTCAGACTTCATCCCAAACTTACTGCATCAGAATCTGCTTTTTAACAAGATCCCCAGGTAATTCCTGAGCACATTAGAGTTTGATGAGTTCTGTTCTGAAAGCAATTGCTAAAAGTCACAATTGCTAGGAGCTTTATTTTTGTTTGTTTGTTTGTTTATTCGAATAATACACATTAGGTATTCAGCCGCCTTTGACAGCAACAGACTTCTGAGAGCCAAGGGAAATAAGCTGCCCTATGGGGGACCAGCTGGGGACCCTCTGTCCAGTTGTGTAAGTAGTAGAGGGAGGCAATGGAATGAAGAAAGAGATGGTAGAGCACAGAGGTGTGTGTAGTGTGTGTCCGTGGTGTGTGTGTGTGTGTGTGTGTGGTGGGTGTGGGTGTGTGTGGTGTATATGTGTGCTGTGTGTGTGTATGTGTGTTGCTTTCCTCCTCTCTTCCCCAGAATTCCTGCAGCAGTGGAGATTATCATGACCTCTGGAGGGAGCTCTAGAATGAATTTTCTTCAGAATTGGAACTGCTTTTCAGATTCCTGGGGAAGGGTGCGACCTCAGTAAGACTCCTGGTGTGTATCAAGTACAGCACAGTTGTAGGACAGTAGGGTCTGTTTCCACAGTTTCTTCTGTGTAGATTGGGCCCTTTCTTTTCAATTTTGGCCTCGGGGCATCTACTTCCACAGACTCACTGAGTGTTAGAGAAAAAGGATTTCAAGAATGATCTTCAACAATCTCTTCAGTCATTCACACATTGGAAATAAAGATACTGTAGTTTCATAAAGTTGCACTGTATTCAACTGTAGTTTCTTTATTGAAAGTACTTGAGTAAGTCTTATCCTGGCAAAGTGTTGACACCAGAATTAGCCAAGGTTGGTTCCAGAAAAGGGATCCTCTAAAGGATCAAAAAATAGACTGCCCATCAAAGAAACAGAATCTCCTTCATATCCTGATATTTTGACTGCCTCATTCATAGAAGGGAGAAACAGTTAATAACCTTTTGTAAAATTTCAGGTTGGACCTCATGTCAAAATAATCCTTATTTAGAAAGTGTGGGATCCAACAGAAACTTCAACAAACATGAAAAAGAAAGTTATCATGTGCCTTCTTCTCCCATTTATACTAAAGCAGGTGGAATGCAAAACTATTAGCAATACAACTCCACTCTGGCTCTTCTCTATGAATGTGGATGCTGTGCTTACTCCCAACAGAGTTGAAGTTCAAATAAAGGCAAAGAAAAGTGTGCTTTTTTCTGCTAACTAAACCCCCTCCTGCCACCCATCTCACTGTCAAGTGTAGGATGACAAAGATAAAGCTTAAAGCCTCAGTCTCTTGGTTTACTTTACTCCAGGGAGAGCTTTGAGCAAGAGAATCTAAGTCTGAGTACAGACCATCGTGCCATGCTGCTAGAACATCTTATAAAATAAGACCTATATTCAAAGGTCCTAATGATTCACTGGAATCATGTCTTGAATGTCTTTTTTCCTCAAATTAAAATTGAGCCCTTTGCTTTAGTTTTTTTCTTAAGATCATCTGTGTGCCTGTGTGTGTGTGTCTGTATATTTTAATGATTTGTTTGGTTTGAGGCCCAAATGATGAGAAACTCTGAACTGTTATGTCGATTCTCTTAGTGAAAAATAGATGTCGGTCAGATTCAACCAACCACTCTTGTAGAACACCTGTGATATGCCGGACACACTTTACATGAACCCCACCACATATATGGGATGTTCTATAGTTACCTATTAAACAATTTTCCCAACGGTAGCTCATAAAGTAAGGAACTGGGAATTCAGGGTCTTTTTCACTACATCAAACCTGACAAGGCAAAGATTTCCATTCCTTAAAGTCTTTTCAGCTCTTTGGTGTATTTTCAGCATTAAAATGTAGTTAAACCCGTTTTAAAGAATCCTAATTTTTGCCGGGCGCGGTGGCTCAAGCCTGTAATCCCAGCACTTTGGGAGGCTGAGACGGGCGGATCACGAGGTCAGGAGATCAAGACCATCCTGGCTAACATGGTGAAACCCCGTCTCTAATAAAAAATACAAAAAACTAGCCGGGCGAGGTGGCGGGCGCCTGTAGTCCCAGCTACTTGGGAGGCTGAGGCAGGAGAATGGCGGGAACCCAGGAGGTGGAGCTTGCAGTGAGCTGAGATCGGGCCACTGCACTCCAGCCTGGGCGACAGAGCGAGACTCCGTCTCAAAAAAAAAAAAAAAAAAAAAATCCCAACTTTTTAGACCTATCGTGAAATACAACAAATTCAAAAAATTTTCAGGAAACAGACACATGTGCATGCACATATACACACCCTGCTGTGAGTTCGTGTGGCTGTGGGTGGTTAGTCAAAGAGGAGCATTGTAAAAAGTATGTGAATTGTTTTTAAGAGTGATCACCACTTTGCAACAGGAAGTGTTTTACTTGCTCTTGTGTTCTTTTTCTTTCTCTTAAACAAAAGGGAGACTGTTTATAGCCACTCAGATATATTTTCTAACACATCATTAAAATGATCCAACCCAGGCAGCTCACAAGAGCCCATTTTTTTAGGTAATGATGAACTTGCAATACACAGGAGCCTGACAGGTTATTCTGCTGATTCAGCCAATTTCATGGGCCTGGTATGCACATAGTTTTTTCCTAAGACAAAATCAATAATTTTTAAAGCACCAAAAATATAAAGAAAAATATCCTGAGACTCCAAGTTAAAGGGCATATCTCAATATGGATTTCTCTCTGCATCAGATAATCTAAAATGATAGTGGAAACAAACTAAATGGCAGTGATCATTTTAAAGTGCCTTGTATATCTAGTTTAATTTTTCTAACATGGCACTATCTTTCAGATTATAATTTATACTTTGAAAAATGATTTCAGGGGAAGAAACATGACTATTCAAAGCATCATATCTTAAGTTCACTCTAAATGTGACTGTTGCATGTAATAAAAAAGAATGCACCTAGACATTTAGCATTGAGACTTCAACTCAACACTTCCTGCCTCTGGTGTTTAGAATAAATTGCAAATGTGCATTACCTTGTGTACATTCTTTTTTTTCTCTTCCTGCCAACAGATGGATTCTCCCTTCTGTTCCTAGACACCAGAGATGTCATCAGCTGTTATGGGGAAAGACAGGTTCCTAAATTCAGATCTTGAAGGAGAAAATCGTTTTACGTCACCTTTAGTAAGGATTTCATTTGTAAATGTTCCTGTCCGTTGAAACATACTGAGAAAGACAATGACCAAACAATGCTGCAAAGCAATGTGGCAGAAGGAAATTAGGCAGTGGCAGAGGCTGGGAATGCTGAGATTTGCCATCTGCGTAGACACATATCCTTTCAAGACCATAAATCTCTTTCAATTTCGTCACTGGATAAAGGTCACCCACTTTTACATATTCCATCCAGCCCTCTTTCCATTTAAAAGGATGGAGCTCAATCTCAAAATGAATGAAAATGTCTTGAAATATGACTAAACTAAATTTCACAAAAGAAAGTAAATGCAAAATCATAAAACCCACTAAGAAAGAGAGAGAGATCAGGCCAGATGTGGTGGCTCACAGCTATAATCTCAGCACTTTGGGAGGCTGAGCCAGGCAGATCACGAGGTCAGGAGATTGAGACCATTCTGGCCAACATGGTGAAACCCTGTCTCTACTAAAAATACAAAAATTAGCTGGGCATGGTGGCACACACCTGTAGTCCCCGCTACTTGGGAGGCTGAGGCAGGAGAATCGCTTGAACCCAGGAGGCGGAGGTTGCAGTGAGCCAAGATCACACCACTGCGCTTCAGCCTGGGCGACAAGAGCAAGACTCCATCTCAGAAAAGAGAGAGAGAGATCAAAGGCAGCTACTCAAGATCAGCTTACTCAGAATTTTGTTCCTAGCAGTCCCTGCCTTTCTGTTTTTAGTGATAGATGAAGAACTGGAGGCAGATAAAGGAACCCACCAGGCAACAGGTGAGGGGTACAGCAGAGTCCTCTGAAAGATACAACTGTAGCATAGAAACTCCTTCTGATTTTAGGGAAAAGAGCCTCATCCTCCTGAAATCTCAGGAATACCTCTTTGGCCCCTTTTAATAATAACATGTGTACATAGTCACCATTCATTTTCTGTTGGCTGTTTTAGCTCATAGAAGTTTTGATAATCTTCTATAATCTCTTTAATAAATGCTACTGAGAAATATGTGATTCTGTGCTCAAAAAGTTACTTTTTGAGACCCATGAGATATAGTGTTTATCCTTATTAAAATTAACCTTGTTTTACTGAGACCAGTTGCTGCATAATGCAATGAATTTTTTGTTTCTTTCAGTTTCAGGGCATACACATAGTTTAATGCTAAGAGGAGGAGAAAAGAAGAGGATAAAATAAAATATTTTAGACTTGATATTTGTATTGGGCTTTGAAAGTTAGAAGGATTTTAATAAGTGAACACGGTAGAGAAGATTCTGTTTTTGTCTTATCCTACTCTATGCTCTGCTTCTAGCCGCTCCCCACCTTCCTCTCCAATGCCCACCAATATATATCTTACATGTAATGGTCATACTTGTGGGGCAAGAAAAACAACACAAAATGTCAACAGCAACACAAAAAGCCTTAACAGGGTTGTCTTTGTGATTTTACTTTATGTTGTAAACTGTAGGGAATTCAAGAAATTCAAAACAGAGGGAAGTACATTAATTTGTGAACTAAAAGTCTAATTTATAAATGAGCAAATCAGAGGTATATAATCATTAAAAAATACAGGCACTCCACCAAGGCCGTATCACCCACCCATCCCTAACTCCTGCTCAATTTATTGCAAAATATGAGGGTTTAGGAAAGAGGACTGGTGTCAAGGTAAATGGAAGCTGGTGCTGATCTTTGATATTAGAAGCAAAGGACAATAAACATCATACAAATTTTCAGTCAGACCTGACCAAGAAGAATTATCCTGCCCCAAATGCCAATATCAGCCTTATTGTAAAACAGTAGTAGCAGTTAAATGATTTCTTTAAAATCACACAGTGTGTCTGGGAGCCAGAACTCAAACTCTGCCTCCATTATCTTGTGCAGACTGGTCACTACTTAGGCTTTAAAATCCTGTATGTTTGCACAGTGAGGCATTTTAGAAGAAATTTTATAGAAGTGAATTTATTTTTAATGTGCAGTTTTGGCTTTATTTTCTGTATTGTTTATTCAGCATTTAACTTGTGCTGGCCAGTTGTGTCTTGTTCTACAAGTAAGAATTTGGACAGTATAAGAAACTGAGAGTGCCAGAAGTTACCGTGTGTTTTGGCAAGGAAAAATTTAAGGATATAAATAAATATCATTTCACCAAGTAAACTGTAAGAACTTTGGGGGCAAATCCATGTCTATTATTTTGTTATAACTTTAGTTCTGGCTGGGCACAGTGGCTCACACCTGTAATCCCAGCACTTTGGGAGGCCCAGGCGGGTAGATTACCTGAAGGTCAGGAGTTCGAGCCCAGCATGGCCAACATGGTGAAACCCTGTCTCTACTTAAAATATAAAAAAGTAACCAGAGGTGGTGGTGGTTGTCTGTATTCCCGACTACTCGGGAGGCTGAGGCAGGAGAATCTCTTGAACCTGGGAGGCGGAGATTGCAGTGAGCCGAGATCGAGCCATTAAAGTCCAGCCCAGGGAACAAGAGTGAAACTTCATCTCAAAAAAATAAATAAATAATAAACCTTCAGTTCCAAGCACAATGACTTATAGAATACAGAAACTTAACTCTTTAATTATGAGGAAATTAATGAGGAAGTATTTATATGTGTGGGTTGGGAGGACATTTTATTTGTAACATATATTTATTATTATTCTAATAAGATGTTATCACCAGACAGGATTTTGGAAAATATCATTCAGTCGAACAACATGAATGAGGAAGGAATCCTGGCAGGTTTGAAATACTTGGATTCTGTAGATTTCCTTAAACAACAACAACAACAAAAAAATGCCTGTCTATAATCACTTTAAAGTAAAATGTTAAAAAAAAAAAATGCACACAAGTAAGAGACTTGGCTTTATTTTTAAATATGTAGTTTAGGTTTTAAGTATACATAAGCATATTCCATCTGTTGGGATGTATAGTTTGTTTGAGTTCTGCCATGGAGTTTGAAAATGGAGTAGTATTTTGCTCTCCTTCTTTCTCCATCGATTAATTTACTAAGTGACGTTGGGCAAATCCATCACCGTTCCTTTATGTCAACATCTTCACCTTCGCTAATGCATATTGGGAGCCAAGGATGTGGTAATCTATACCTTTGGATAGTGACAAAGAGTATAATAATCTTCAACCGAGGAGGAATTGTACTTTTTGTATTATTAACAACAATATATCATTGAGTAATTTTTAGGCAGTTGGGGTGCATTTACTTCAGGTGGTTATTTTGGGGTTATTTATTTGTCTTCATCTTATGAGTTAACACTGCCAAAATTTACATGACTGAGGGGAATTGTTCTAGATTCAGTCTCTTTCCTCATGTTCAATGCTCTTTTGTTCCCTTATAACATGACTTCAAGATTTCCACAGGGACACCTTAAACCTCAATCATAAATTTGGGAACTATGTCATTTTTTTTTCTATGTAGGTCTTTTTCTAGCAACCTATATCAATTTTCCATTAGTAAAATCGAATTTAGAAGACGAACCAAACAGAAAATTAAGAGAGGAATGTAGCCTAATAAGGCTACAAAACATATACCACATAAATTCTCAGCATTTCAGCTAGCTACAAAGCTCACTGTATAAAACATAACATATATAGAACCTGTATGATTCTTCCTCTCATTCCTATTTCCTCTTTTAAAAATAATTTTATTTATTTTTTTTAATATGCTAATAATGTTTATTGAGGGAATCAGGATAAAACTAAAATAACAGACAAAGTACGTAAGAAAGAGGGGTAATTGAAGTGAAGGCATTTTTTTTTTTTTAGGTGGACAGGAAGTAGAATTTATTGGTGAGTATTAAGAGGGGACAGCACAGTGGAAGCCCTCATGAGTGCAGGGCCTGCCACTTGTCCAGAGCGCCACGATTGGGAACGTACTTGACCCATCTGGGATGAGCCGCTTCTCAGCCACCATGTCTTCAAATTCATTGGCATTGAACTTGGTGAAGCCCCACTTCTTTGAGATGTAGATCTTCTGGCGGCTGGGGAGCTTGAACTTGGCCCTGCACAGGGCCTCAATCACATGCTCCTTGTTCTGCAGCTTGGTGCGGATGGACATAACTTGGCCAATGTGAACCCTGGCCACAGTGCCCTGGGGCTTTCCAATGGCACCTCGCATGCCTGTTTGGAGCCTACACTGGGGTAGTGCAAGGTCAGAAACATGAACATCCATCTGAAAGGTCTGTCTCCAAGGTCCCTTAGAGCAACCCATAAAACAAACAGGCTGCATCACTACCAGGGAAGCTGCTGTTTGCAGCCATTGCACACTGGACCCCCATGAGGAAAGGAACTCAGTCGGCTTAATTGGCTGCAGGTAAAAATAATTTTATACAATTGTGTTAGTTCTTTAAATATAACCTCAGATACCCTTATATTTTTCTTCTCTCTAAACCTCACTAATGCTAAAAATAAACTTACAAAACCATACACACAAAAATGGAAAACTCAAAAGCATTCAAAGATGTAATTCAACAAGGACAGAATGATGCATTGATCCCCTGAGATAGCTCTGCCTTAACTGCAGTAGAAAAAGTTGTAAAGGCAAGAATGGTAGGGGACTGGAGGAAAATTAATTTTGTATCTGCGATGTCTTGGGCAGTTGGAGCTCAGTTTTATAGGATAAAGTAACATCAGTTGAATTACTTATAGTCATGTCATTTCCCATGAAATTTTGGTTATAGTCCCCACTTCACTTGTATGGAAACCCATTAGGGCTATTTAGAGATAACCACCAAAAGAACATTTCTCATTTTTATATTCAAACCTGGAATACATAGCTGAGACTGCATAATTTATTTCAGGCCATTTTTGATCCTCTGTGAAGTATGGAAGTGGTAGAGACTTTTGAGTCATGCATTTTGCATGGCTGGTGGTGAGGGAAAATCGCTCAATATGCCAGTAGCCCCATTACAAACAGGACTCTGGCTAGAACTCAGGAGGGAAGAACAATCAGTTACCTTTAAATCAGGACTACCAAGAGAGTAGAGTACTGAATCCTACAGTGTACACAGAAAAAAGATTTTGAGAGGAAGAAGAAAAGGCTCGCTATGAGCATCCAGGTTAGCTTGGGGCCTAGGGTCACAAATTCATTCTTAAAAGTGAAAGATAATAGGAAAAGAAATGCTAAATGCAAACTTTTCTTACTTTATAATTTTGCCTTCAGGTAGCCTGAAGTAAAAAGATCCTTTGAGATAGTTATGTACTTTGAGTATAGAAAATCTTAATACAATATTTAATATATTCTTTTTTTTTTTTTTTTTTTTCTTGAGACAGGCTAGAGTACACAGGGTCTTGCTGTATCATCCAGGATGAAGTGTAGTGGCATGATCACAGCTCACTGCAGCCTCCAACTCCTGAGCTCAAGTGATCCTCCCACCTCAGCCTCCTGACTAGCTAGTATTACAGATTTGTGTCATCACACCTGGCTATTTTCTTTTTATTTTTTTATTTTATTTTATTTTTTTTAAGAAACTGGCCTCACTTTGTTGCCCATACTGGTCTTGAATTCCTGGCTTCAAGGAATCCTCCTGTCTCATCTTCCCAAAGTGTTGGGATTATAGGCATGAGTCCCCACACCCAGCCAGTATTTAACTTATTCCTATTGGGGGTGGGGGGAAAGCCTTACTCCTTGAACACTTAAAACTATTCTGTTCCTTAATATATGCTAAATTAATTTTAAAGTATATCAAAATGTTGAGCCAAAAAATCCTCTAACTTATACATTTATTGCGTCTATTTTTTATTCCATATCTGTTTATTCTAAGGGTTTGAATTTCAAATATTATGTGTACCCTTAGTAGTAGATGTAACTGTTTTATAGTATATTAACTTCACACTTATTTACTTTATAAAACAAAATTTGATGAGATAGAAGGAACTTATTATTGGCTGCACAATAGGACTGAAAACCAGTCACCTTATATTAAACTAAATCCCTGGTCAGTATCAGAGCTCCTCAACTATGTCCACGTGAACAATGTGATATGGCAGACTTTGCCAATAATAAAACTCACAAAGAGATATTACAAATTTTTTTGAGCAAGATCTACAATGGCTACTTCAGAGAACTTGACAATAAAAATGTATTTAGTACTTAGGCCCAGATTGTGCCTAGATTACATAGGCAGTTAAGACTTCACTTTCAGTCCTAAAGGTAAAGATTGCACAATTGTGAAAGTTTGGCATCCATCAGGTCACCTTCAGGGAACAAATGGAGTGAAGCCAAATACTCTGTGGTTGCGACCCAATTGTTTTCCTTCTTGAAGTTTCTCATACTAAATTTTTCCAAGTCATGATTCCAAGTTTTAGCAATTATTTGCTTACTTCACAGTGAAAAATCTTAAACTACAAGAAAAAAGCACGCTTTATTTCCACCCCATCTCTATAAAAATGTTTACACTTATCGATCTTGAGCTTTCCATCTTTGCTTCCGGCCTTGATGATACAGGCAAGGTTATTGTTAACCTCTCAATGCACAGATATAGTCTGAGGTTAAAAATTTTCTTAAACAAATGCAAGAGAATTAAAAATATTATTTCTTCTGATAAAAATATCAAAGCTTCTTTTTTATGTGAGCAAGTGATAATTAAGAATGATAACATTTCCAAGTGCCTATATCATATGTTTAAAAGTAGTATTTGGCTGAGTGCTGTGGTTCATGCCTGTAATCCCAGCACTTTTGGGAGGCAGAAGCGGGTGGATCATTTGAGGTCAGCAGTTCAAGACCAGTCTGGCCAAAATCGTGAAACCCCATCTCTACTAAAAATACAAAAAGTGGCCGGGCGTGGTGGCCCTCACCTGTAATCCCAGCTATCGAGAGGCTGAGGCAAGGAGAATCGCTTGAACCTGGGAGGTGGAGGTTGCAGTGAGCCGAGATCACACCACTGCACTCCAGCCTGGGCAACAGAATGAGACTCTGTTTAATTTATGTATAAATAAATAAATATATACATATAAATAAATAAACAATAAACATTTGTTTATGTATTAATTAATTAATTAATTAAATAAATAAAAGAAAGATTTGAAATTTCCTAAACTTGATTCCAGAACAAAACATTTCATTCCTATTAGAGTCTCCTAAAATAAAAACACAGGTGTATTTGTTAGATCATTTTCATTAGCCCATTGCATAATTTAGTAAATTGAATTCAAAGAATTGGGTGACTATATGAGTTTCTCAAAGTTGAATGAGTTATTTAGTTTTAATTCCCAGAATCTCCAAGAGCTAGAAGACATTTATAGCTAATCTCAAAATAAAACAAAATTTCAGCATCATCTCTTATTTAGAATACTCTTTTCTGGATTGTCAACAATAAACTAAGTAACATATTAAATAAAGTAAGCTTAATTTTAGGTCAGTAATTGTAAAAGGTTAATTCGGTTGTGAGTATTTTTAAGACAGGTAAGATGGATTATGTTGAGTTGACTAAAAGATAAGTAATTTGATATTTTAGTCATGGGTCTTTACTGAATCCAATAGTGGTCTAAGTCTTTGAAAAGTAAAGGAAAGTTGAATCAGCTGATATATATATTTATATAAAACCCCAAAGATTCTTTATAATTATATAATAAAGTTATTAGATCATGTATTTGTTTCCTATTGTCATTATACCAGATTATTACAAATTCAGTGAATTCAAAGAATGCAAATACTTTAACTTGCAGTTCTGGAGGTTATAAGTCCAAAGTCACACAGGCTGCCAATCAAGGTGTGGGCAAGGCTGCATTCCTTCTGGAGGCTCCAGGGGGAAATTCCTTGCCTTGACTTTCCCAGCTTCTAGAGACTGCCCATATTCTTTGGCGCCATCTTGAAAACCAGCATTGGCATCACACCTAACTTTTCTTCTATTGTCACATCTGTCCTTCCTCCTCTGACTCTTCTGCTTCCTTTTTAGATTTATAATACCTTTTTGATTATATTGGGCCCAACAGGGGCCCAATCCAGGCCACCCCACTCCAGCCCCATTTTGATAATCCAGGATCATCCCCCCCCAATTCCATTTTAAGATCCATAACTTAACCACAGCATGTGATGCTTTGCCTTACACGGAAAGAATCCCCTTTGCCATGTAAGAAAACAGAGTCACAGATTCTGGGGACTAGCACATGGACATCTTTAGGGGTCATTATCTAGCCTACCCCTGACTGACTGTATTACAGGTGACTAAGGTCCTACAAGGTAGAAACATATGTAGAAAATTACTCTGGAATTGAAACAAAGTGCTTGTGGGTAGAAATGCTTCCACTGGGGCCTCGCCAAAAAGGTTTAGAGTGTGATCAGTATGCAGTTTTTGTAATCTTTCTTTTCAGCAAGGATTTTAGCAAGGGAGGAAGACCTCATATAAATCTCCACCTCCACAGGTGATTTTCTCCTTCCTATATGGGGATCAAATGCTTGCAGGTTCATCAAAGCTCAAGCAACATCCTTTTATGCCATCTGGATGATTCAGAAATATAATTAAACTATGTGTAACTCATTTTTGTATTCCTTAATCCAATGAGTATTTAGATGTCATATTCATTTTTGTATTCCTTAATCCAATGAGTATTTAGATGTCATATATTATTTTTTTCATTATGAACAAACAATGTACATCTATCTACCGCTTGCATTTCTGTCAAAATGGGATCTTTTTTCCCAAATGCTTTAAATATTTTATAGCCAATTGCCATTTCACCCTAAGTTGAAAAACTAAAAGGAAACATTAGAGACGCCAGTGTGACATAAATGAGTCATCTGAATGTAAAATCATCACAATGAGAGTATGAATGAAAAATATTTTATCAATAACAATTTTGATAAATATAACATTCTAGTAACCTTTGACATATCACTTCATCCTGGAAATTTTGACCTTTGACAGTGTCTCCTTCTCACCCAAGAAAGGGGAAAGAAAGAAAGGTTTGCACATTTGCCATTGCCTATTGTGATTCAAAGGCATTTGGAACAATAGCAAGTTAAGAGAGCTGCTGCTTGGTGATGGCCTGTCCTATTGACCTTGAATGATCACCATGGGGTCTTTTTCTCAAGCTATCCTAAAGGGTAAATCAGAGTTTATCAGTCTCATTAATCCAGGCTTCCACTGGGGCCTGGGCAAAAAGGTTTAGAATGTGATCAGTATGCAGCTTTCGTGACCTTTCTTTTGAGCAAGGGAGGGAGACCTCATGTAAGTCTCTACATCCGCAGGAGGTGGCTTTCTCCTTCCTATATGGGGATGACAAAAATGCTACCGAAGTCCATTCAGCAGAGAGAGTGACAAGGTCACTGTGACTGTATTCCCATGCCAGCTGTTCTCAATACAGCCTGAGTGGGTGCACCCTTAATTTTCTGATCTTCAATCTACTTAGTGTGGATGCATTTTTATTAATAATTATGGTGGATATCTTCATCACTTTTCCTATAAAGTAATCTTGATACATAGTCAAAGAGGAAGGATTGGCATTGGACGACTAGGTAATGTCTTTAATTCACCAGGGCTATCTTTGTTTTCATAGTTACCACTTTTGTTGAGACATATGATACAAAAATGGAGTGGGGAAATCCAAGTCTTGTTTGGGTACAGTTGAGGGTCTGTGTGTAGAAGAAAACCAAGTTTTTGTCTGCATCTTTATTTCCATCTGTGTCTCATGCTACCATACCTCAAAAGGACAAATTCTTATTTCTGGTGAAGGAGAGTCCAAAGACATGGAATATATTAGAAATAAAAATCACCTGGATGAGGGGCAAATCTAAGACAAAGCCAACTGTTTTCTTTATGTACTTTAAATGCTTCATTAAAACATAAAATAGGAGAAATCAAATGATTGTAACACATATGAAGCCTTGGAACTTCTGTGAATCTTGTCAACATTCAGCATCAGCTAGGACAACTAAAAACTGTCAAGGTTTTGTATTATTTAAATTTAGGTTTTATTCTACTAAGGAGGAATGATTTCTGTGGTCAGGCTGACCTTCTGATGATTACACAGGTGTCTGTAGGGGATCTATAAGCGAGTGTCACTGAGTCTCTCCATATTATGCTCACTTTAACACGAAGTAAGTTTAAAGGAGCTCAGATGATTTGGGGCAAACCAACAGGGCCTTATTACAGACATGAATAAGCTAAACTGCTGAATGCTATCATATTTGATTTTTAGTTAAATATGCACACAGACACACACACAACCTAATTTTGGAGCATTTGAGGAAATTTCTTCTTTTTTTTTTTTTTTTTTAGAGTCTCACTCTGTCACCCATGCTGGAGTGCAGTGGTGCAATCTCGACTCACTGCAAGCTCTGCCTCCTGGGTTCATGCCATTCTCTTGCCTCAGCCTCCCGGGTAGCTGGGACTGGCGGCCCCCGCCCCAATTCCCCGCTTAATTTTTTTTTTTTTTTTTTTTTTTTGTATTTTTAGTCGAGACGGGGTTTCACTGTGTTAGCCAGGATGGTCTCGATCTCCTGACCTCGTGATCTGCCCTCCTTGGCCTCCCAAAGTGTTGGGACTACACACATGAGCCACTGCGCCCAGCCGGGGAAATTTCTAAATAATTATAAGATTGAGTGCTCTATTTATTATTAATACTGAATTATATTCAATAATGGTAATAAAACTCAGAGTGCCATTCTTATTTTGTAAGAATTAACAGCCTAGAGAAGAATTTAAAAAGTTTGTACATTCTTACTTGTCTCACATGTAATAAATGTATGGAAAAAGCTGTATCGGAAAGCTGTAATGAATGAGCTACTCAGGCCTGGGCAACCTGTTTAATCCACTCTCCTACCACAGCAATAGACTCAGGTGTTGGTACATGGCCAATGTCATTGAAACATAAGAGGCAGTAGTGTGTGGATGAACCAGCCATAGAGTGAAAGAGTGAGGGTGGGGCACAGAGTTGGGAAGCCCTGATTTGTTGAGTTTGCTGGTTTCCCAAGGAGAAAATATTTCCACTAAGGTAATTTCAAGCTACCAAATTGACATCACTGAAAATGAAGTTTTCTTTATGGTCCTCCAAATCTGTTGGTCAGTATCATGCCCTGAGGAATAAAATGTGCTTTTCTCTTAGGCTATTATATTAACCTATTATTCAAAACACTTTCGGCAGGGCGTGGTGGCTCAAGCCTGTAATCCTTGCACTTTGGGAGGCTGAGGCAGGTGGATCACCTGAGGTCAGGAGTTTGAGAGCAGCCTGGCCAACATGGTGAAACCCTATCTCTACTAAAAATGCAAAAAATTAGCCAGGCGTGGGGGCAGGTGCCTGTAGTCCCAGCTGCTCGGGAGGCCGAGGCAGGAGAATCATTTGAACCCGAGAGGTAAAGGTTGCAGTGAGCCCAGATTGCACCATCGCACTCCTGCCTGGGCAACAAGAGCAAGGGTCCATCTCAGAAAACAACAACAACAACAACAACAAAACACTTTCTGCCCATGCATAAGCTTCTAAGTGAAATATCCCTACTCACCACCCCTGCATAAAATAATAAATACAAATAATTAGGCAGAAATGGGTATTGACCAAGAGTAGTCAATGTACTAGCTGTACAGAAACTATAATGACATAAGCTAGGCCAGTACCACTCACTTTCTCTGGGATTTTAGTTGAGAAGTACAGAGAAAAATCAAGCAATCAGTAGTCATTTCTGAAGGTAAAAAGAGGCACAGAGAGAGAAGCTATGAAGTCGTGTAGGGGCTTTAAAGTGGAGAATATGGCAATCTAAAGCTAAAATATATAGAAACTCAGGGAAAAAGGTCTCTTTTAC
Source organism: Piliocolobus tephrosceles (assembly GCF_002776525.5). Classification (NCBI taxonomy): domain Eukaryota; kingdom Metazoa; phylum Chordata; class Mammalia; order Primates; family Cercopithecidae; genus Piliocolobus; species Piliocolobus tephrosceles. Next base: position 145,608,105 of record NC_045438.1, read on the forward strand.
TCAGGGATACAGAGTCTCTTTTACTCTAAGAGATATAGATAAGAACTGGCTCCTAGACCTTCTTCGATTCCCATTAACATACTTATTCCAGATTTGGATCACATATATTCTTAAGAGCAGCTCTCTTTTCATTAAGGCCACTTGAGTTAGAATCTTTTTAATTATAAAAAGACTTTAGGTAAACATTTAAGTAAACAAAAATACTTCAAATAAAACAAATTTGTACCAGGAATAGGGCTTAAGCTAGTGGAACTGGTGGAATTATTTAGGCCATTACAATGGCTTTGCTTCTGGAATGACATTCTGATATTTCATGCTATATGTTGCAGCTAATAAAGTTATAATCTGTGCTTTCTGGAGAAAGGGAGCATCACGACTTTCTTCACTGTAAAAAAAGTTAGGCAGCAAGTTAATACTCTTAAGGTTACTCATCCCCTTAAATATCCTACCATCTCAAAATCAATGACATTATAGTACCAGCCATGAGAACCATATATTACAGGGTAATGAACTATTCCATGAAATGAAATATATGTTTAGGACCAGAGCAAGTGAATGGTACATGGCATCAGGTACTGAGAAATAAAGGTTTTGTCCCATTTTTCCCTTTTGCAAAAGTTAGTTATTATAAGAGTTCTAGTTATTTCCCACTATTGTATATCAATTGTTTAGCAATGTTTAGTTGTTTAATTTACAGATTGAAAAGAGAAGATAAACAAAAACTGAATATACTTTAATGGTACTATTTAAAATAACAGCTAGTTTTCTATGTGACAAATGTTCTTCCAAGTACTTTAGATACATAGATTCACTTAATCCTCTCAAAAATCTAAAAAGGTAGGTGAGGAACATACCCATTTTACAGACTAGGAGACTGAGGAATAAAGAAATTAAGGTAATTTCCCTGATATTGTATATTGGAGCCAACTTTCATAGCCAGACAGCTTAGCTTCAGACCAATAGTCTTGACCATTGCCCTGTGGACTCCAATATGATTAAACAGTCTTTGATGTGGCCTTTTGTCATTTCTTCTGGAGGCACTAGATGGAGTTGACACAAAAGCATCCTATTTTTAAGGTATCAATGTATTTACAATGCATGTGATAGATGGAATGTGTCAGATGGGGACAACTTTTGAATTGGATGAATGGGATGTAGGGAGTTTGCTTTACTAATTAGAAAGAGCTAAGCTCTATTAGATATGTTTCATACCTTGTTCACCATGGATATGTTCCTTACCAGGAAAAACTGCTTCATAATAATTTTAGTGCACAGGTTTTCACCTCCTTAGTGATTCCCACCTAGACCAAGAGTGAGACACTGAACTCAAAGACAGTCAATCCAAAAGCTGATGAGAAAACTGTGATATGACCTGGCTTGCAAAAGATGAGCTCAGCAAGTGAGATTCTCCTGAAAATCAGAACTAGGAAATTCTAAGAACCTGAGTCATTTAGCAGCAGGAACCAAAGTTAAATTTTGTAGAAATCAGCCTGGAAAGATGATGATGGGGTTTGCCAAAGTTATGAGGTGACAGAAACTATGAGTAAGCAGAGCAATTAGGTAGAAAAAAAAAATAAAGTACAAAGTAAGGAAACTATTTTTTTCATTGGACATTAAAAGCAGGCCTGTGGGGAATATTTTAATCACATCATACATAGCCGACTGTACAATAAAGACCCCCAAAGTATTGCTGTTGAGGCCTCTAGGATTATTATGAGTCTAGGAATGCCTTTTTCTTGGAGACTCTAATCGAAGGTGGCTGTGTCAATAGATCCTGTTTACTTGGGGTTTCTTTACCCTTGTAAACAAAAGCTTCTTCCTAAGACATTAAAGATGTGTTCAGAATCATTCAGAGCCCACTTTTATTGTCTTTTGTAGCTTCTAGTAACTATTATTTCATAGCTCCTCCAAGGCAAGAGTTAGTAACTCACCTTTGGATTTAGTCAATGACAACTTGAGCACTTCTTAGAATGGCACCATCATGTGACAGTCTTTCAAGAAGTTATCTTTTGTTGTCCAATACTTTCAATGTGTCTGGACTTCAGAAGATGAAAGTGAGTTGCATTGGAATAGTGATTAGCTGAAGGAATAGTATAGAAAGGTGTCTCTTGCAAGAACTAGAACTTAGATATGGAATCAAAAGGAGAAACAAGCTTGCAAGAATCTATTTATGGAAAAACTAGACAAATATTTGGACTGATTTTAATCATTTCCTTGATTCCAACTTCTCCACAATAAATTAAATAAATAAACAGAATCATTCATTTATTTATCAAAAATAAGGCAACTGAGAGCTTATTTTTGTTAGCATTTTATCATGTTACATACTAAGTTTTTTGTTCACTCTGACTATTCTCTCCTTAGGAAGCTATACCCCAGGCCATTCTCTCCAGATACATGTTTGTTTTTTTTTTTTTGCTTCTAGCTAGTACCTCTGGCTAGACAAGTAGATAGCTAGTTGTCTGTGGCATTCCTTTGGAGTTACCTTACTAATTGTGTCTAACCATATTACGTGATTCTTTTCTTCTATTTTAAAGTTTGTGATTAACAGTGACCTAGCTTAGGAAGATGTAAGTTAGGCATTATAATAATAATATAATGTCATTTGAAATTTGTAAAATAATTTTAAATCAAGCATTTAAAACTTCTGAAATGACATGGTATTTATTACTATTTCCTTTTCAGGTATATTGCTAAGAATGGTTTCCGTTGTAATTGACAGAAACCTAAACACAAAATGGGCAAAACAATAAACGAGCTATTGGACAACTGAAAATGATCTGGCTTTAGACAGTTCGATTGGGATGCTACATCTCGCACTCTGGAATTCTCTGGTTCCATCCTCTTCCATGTTTTGGTTTCTCATGAAGGTGACTTTTCCATGTGGCAGCAAAAGGTTGCAGCAGTCACAGGTCTCATATCTGCTAACCAAACTATCTGTTCATCCGACCACTTGCTTGACCTGACCAAGGGGCTTTTCTTTCCCCAACTATTGCACTGAAGTCCTACGCCTCTATCTGACCAGACCAACTTAGTTCAAGTGGGCAGTCCCGAAAGGTTATCAAAATGCCAAGCACTGAACAGTTTAGGCCTGGGTTAAGCGTTTGTCACTGAGCCAGTCATTGTGAATATGGAGTTGGTTTGAGCTGAGTGGATGAGGCCAATTGCCCCTGGAGATGCAGCAGGGGAAGGTGATCCCATCCTAATTGCATGGCTGGAATCTGTGGGAAAGGGGTGACAGTATGCTGAGATGGCTACTTCCATAAAGTATACTATGACAGGTGAGCAGGCAACCAAAAGTGTGGACTCCTGAGAATATGATTTGGATTTCTGCTTCCTACCCTATTTCTTTGACTCATAAAGTGAGAATATTACTAATACTTTTCTCTCAAAAAGGAAATGATGAATGTCTGCCGTGTAATTTGGTAAATTACTATGCTATGAGGCTAAAAAATAATTTTATTAATTTACTGTGGTTGATGTTGTGTCTATTATTAGTTAAATTATTTTTTAAAACTTAAAGATAGGCCGGGCATGGTGGCTTACGCCTGTAATCCCTGCACTTTGGGAGGCCGAGGTGGGTGGATCATCTGAGGTCGGGAGTTCAAGACCAGCCTGGCCAACATGGTGAAATCCCGTCTTTACTAAAAATAGAAAATTAGCTGGGCAGGGTGACGGGCACCTGTAATCCCAGCTACTTGGGAGGCTACAGGTGATTCAGGAGAATCGCTTGAAACCAGGAGGCAGAGGTTGTAGTGAGCTGAGACCACAGCATTGCACTCTAGCCTGTGCAACAAGAGTGAAACTCCTTCTAAAAAAAAAAAAAAAAAAAAAAAAACTTAAACATACAGAAATAAGTCAGACATTTAATAAGAACTCTTATTTCTTATAAGTAAATCAAATACTTGTGTAGACCTTCAATTTTACCAGAATTTTCCAGTGTGTTTTGTAACATGGTATAGAAATCTAAAATGGCTATTACTAAGATATAAATGATCCTGTCATCAAAATATTTGGGAACTGTCAAATTAGACCAGAGTAAATTAGTGTCCTTGCAATAAGACTTCTCCGAATCTTTAACATGCTAATATTAAAAGTGAATCTTTAAGAGAGAGTCATATTATTGCTGAATTTGTCATATAAATTTCATCATGAAATCATTTCGTGGGGATAAAACATTAGAAACGTGGTTCTTAACTGAAGACAGGTTTTCCCCCAGCAGACACTTGGCAATGTCTGGATGTCTTTTTTTCTTGCCACAAATGGGTAGGTGTTATTGACCTCTAGTAGCAGGATACTAAACATCTTGCAATGCACAGGACAGGCCCCAGACAAATGAGAATTATCCAGCCAAAAATATCAAGAGTGCCACAGTTGAGACAACCTGTTTGAATTAATATGATATGAAATTAACTCTGTGAAGCACCGATTTAGACAGTTGATGCCAAATTTCCTAGCTCCAAAGAATGGTGTAATCATCTGCTTTTCCAATGGCTCACCATTAACTTGGCCTTTATTCAACATGAGGATAGACACCTTAGTATTTGAAGTGTACCAAAGCAAAGCAAGGCTAAATCCTAAAATATGTCCAAAATATGCTTAACAGGGTTACTATAATAAAGTATATTTATTAAAAAGGATTAAAACCTTTATTATTATGCTAAAACCTTCATTCATCTATTATTGTATATTTTATATGAAATCAGTCAAATTAACCTTCTCAAATAGCAGCAACCGCATACTAATACCTTACATTTTGAAAACCACTGGATCCTTTCCACACAGCTTTCATACCTCCATTCTGATTTCCTATATCTCCATCACATCCTTGAGGCATAGACTGACTAGATAAAATTACATAGGCTTTGAAAGAGGAATATTTTAATGTTTAGTACAATTTGATTCTATTCTGACAACTTCATAGAATAATTCAAATAGAAAGTTTCCACTAGTCTTGTAAACGTCTATTCAATAAAGTCAATTGCTCTATGTAAGACTTTAGCCTGTATTTAATAAATATTATTTAAAACATATAATATTACGTAAGAGTAAATACTTGATGTTAAAACGCAATTTTCTAGGATTTAATCTATTAGATTAAAATAATAAAAAATTGAGACCCCAAAAGTTGACTACATTTTACTTTTAAGAAGAATTTAATCAGAATTCAAACTTGCTAATAGCTGTATATGAGTGGCTATCTTTAAGATGTACTGATACTATAAGATTACAATGAGTTTGTGATTATTTGGCCATTCTCTGCCTTGCTTGTCTGGGAAATTCCAGTTTTAACATAGACATAAACCTAAAGCTTTAAAGACAAACAAGCAAACAACACCACCACAAATAATCAGAACAAAACCCTATGGCATCTCTTAGATATTATCCTCATCCTTCCAAAGTCAAATCACACAGAGAAACGGAGGTAACAGAAATATTGTTACACATGAGACAGCCGAAACCCAGAGGACTTGACAGACTTAAATGTCAGAGTCAGGTGTGAAACAGCTCTGCTGATTCTTAGTCACAACTCTTTCCACAAATGTATTGTTTTAATTACGAAATTCCTAGAGCGCAATACTGATCTAGCTGGTGAAATCTTAAAGGAAGCTGTTAATCTTTGCCTCCCCACGTAACAAAGTAGAAGGGTAAATACATGTCCAAGGAGATCATTAATCACTCTCATTTATTGCTTTTCTTTTCCTTCTTCTTTTTTTTGGTTTAAATAAAATTACATGAGTAGCAGGAAGAGTAGGTCAAGCGAGGTAACAGGTCTAATTAGGAAGTAGGGTATTCGCAGGGCACATCCCAGGACTGTAGTGGAAATTCCCTAACATTGTAATTTAGTAAGGCAAAGGTATCTGGCTGAGACTTACATAATTTGCGGTATCCAGCTTTTGTTTGCTAACCTGAAAGGACAACAGTGACATAATGTTATTTTCCTCACCTAAGTATCACTTGACTTTTTAAAGCTCCTGTAAACTGGTTAGCTCAGTCCCAGGGGACAAGGAGAGGAAATCCCCTTGATTTGTTTTAATTAACCTGGTTCCCTTACCTATTAATAAATTTACCTATTTATAAAGATATATGTATATACGTATACACTCACATATATTTTTATATTTCTATCTACATTCCATTGAAGGAGAGAAATGTAAACTTACAAAGCAGCATGTTAAGTTTCATTTATAATTAACATTTTAACATGTTTTTCTTTAATATCTGGACATCTCTTCAAACGATGTTCTTCTAAATTTAAATCAATGGACCTAATTGTTAAGCTGACAAGGACATAATAGATATTCCATTTTTCCTGTGTTTTTGCAATTTGGGGACACACTAGTTTTATTAGTGTATACATTGTGATCATCTTTTTCTCTGGCTCCCATTCCATATGACTCAATATTCCGATGGTTCTCAAAGAACTTAAGTCAACTAATTACCAAGAGATATGGCAAGAAGTTGCAAATGGGGCTTCTTCACTTCTACTTTTTACAAGAAACCATTTGAGGCAGTGTGAAAAGTTAAGTCTGGAATCAGATATAAGATATAAGACTAACGCTAGTGATAATAATGATGAGGCACTGAAGTCCTTTACATGTAATCCTTATAGCAATTAGATGAGTTAAAATGCATTATGATCTCCATTTCATTAATAATAAAACTGAATTCATTGACGCGAAGTTCCACATTTAGGAAGTGGTGGAGCTGGTATTCAAACCTAAGTCAGCCTGATCCAGTTTGATCTTTTAACCACTAAGCTGGCCTGGATTTGCATTCCAGTGTTCTCATTTCAATGGTACCACTTTCACAAATTATGTCATTTATTTCAGCCTCTGCTTCCTCATTTATATGAAAGAATGTAATGCTAACTATTCTAAATGGTTGCTTTAAAGATAAAATAGGATAATGCTTGTGGAACCACCAACATAGAGTATGTGTTTGATCCATTTCCTCTTCTTCACAACTCCATCAAAATAGAGAAATTGGTGTACAAGACAATTAGCATGTAATATGGAGGTTCTCATTGTTGACTATATATTAGAACCCCCTAAGGGACTTTTACAGTGTACTAATGGCTACTTGCAAAAGGAAATGAATGGGATTCCTAGGATGCTGATGATATACTATTAATCTGAGTGGTGGTTACACAGGTGTGTTCACTTTGTGACAATTCCTTAAGCTGTACGTTTATGATGGCTGCATTCTTCTGTATGCATATTCTACTTCAATTAAAGTGTGTATTATTAATACAAATACTAATTCACATGTCTCACCCCTCAGATATTCTGAATCAATAGCTCTGTGTAGGAGTGCAAACATTCTCTTTATGTAAACGCTTCTCAAGTGATGTTAATATGCAGTCAGCCTTGGGAACTACTGTTAAAAGTAGAACCAAACCTTAGCAAATAAAAGAATCAAGGAAGGCATGCTTTACAACAAAATATGAAATATTTGCCAAATTCAAAAGTCTGAGTAGGCGTACTATAATTAGACGTGGAGATTGTGAAAGAGTATCATTGTTTCATGTAAAGATTATCCCAAAATATGAATTAAATATTCACTAAAGATCTATTTGGTTCCTTAAAAAGCACTGTATTTTTTGTACCTTTCTTTCATGACCATTCCTATTAACATCTATTTTACTAAGCCATTCTACATTTTTTGAACATCTTTATCCAACAAAAACAATGTAGTTTGAAAAGATTTTTAAAAATGTGAGTTGGGCCAGGCATAGTGGCTCAAGCCTGTAATCCCAGCACTTCGGGAGGCCGAGATGGGCGGATCACGAGGTCAGGAGATCGAGACCATCCTGGCTATTATGGTGAAACCCCGTCTCTACTAAAAATACAAAAAACTAGCTGGGCGAGGTGGTGGGCGCCTGTAGTCCCAGCTACTCGGGAGGCTGAGGCAGGAGAATGGCGTAAACCCGGGAGGCTGAGCTTGCCGTGAGCTGAGATCCGGCCACTGCACTCTGGCCTGGGCGACAGAGCAAGACTCCATCTCAAAAAAAAATTAAAAATGTGAGTTGAAATGTCTACTCCATCAAAGTACCCACATTTGCAAGTTTGGTCAGACATTCTTCAGTATCTAATAATAAATAACAAGTAAGATGACCGTGTCTCCATTATTTTTTCCCAACAGAAATAGTCATCTTAATTATTCCTTATTATTGGACATTGTTGTTTTGGACTACACTGATAGCATTTGCATTTGTCTTTTCTTACTGAAGCACACACTACACACACACACACACACACACACGCATGCTCTAATACACATACTATCTTAGAAAAATGCTCTATAAAAACATAAACAGGTTAATATAAGATTAATTTGAAAATATGCTGTATACTTAACTTTTGTAAGCCTTTATCAATGTCTTTATAATGAAAGTTTTAAGCAATATACTTATTTTGCTGGGATTTTTTTCAAAACTGGTAAAAAGAGCTGTCGAGATAAAATTTTAGGTATTTATTATGTTCATATAAGGAAACTCTGACTTGCTTTCATAGGCATAGGTGTCACTCTCCTTTTCATTTAATTGATTTTCTATCTCCTAATAATTTTTGTTTATCTAGTATCTGATTAATAACCAAAAGCATTTGCACATCTTCCTAATGGGAGGAATATGCGTAGCGCAGATTGAACTAGCAATGTTTGATGATTATGTGTATAAATTCAGTTATCAGAAAGGTAAACCTGATCATCGCTATATTTTTTTAAAAGCATAAATGTCAGGTTTGAATATGCTCAAAGAATACACATGCATATAAATTACATTAGTCAATGGGAGAAAGTCAGAAAAGGAATAAGAAAAGAAATCTAATCTTATACTCAATTGGTGAACCTACCAACTCCATTATGTCTCAAGTCAGGTGGGCTTTGGAGGCCAATAGATTTATTATACTTACAAAGCTGCTGGGAAAAATTTGGATAAGAAAACCTAAAAAGGTAAAAAGCAGCTGAAAGTATTGAAATATAAAGATTATTCAGTATTAAACAATCCGTAGTATTGAGAGTGGGAAGTACAAACAGATCTCACTGAAGCTAGCATACTAATGTGAGATTTATGCTGTCGGTAACTATTTGCAATTAAGTATAATGTGCAAATACCATGGGATTATATATTTCAGTTATTAGAAATAGAAAAAAAAATTAGTTTTTGGCATTTCTTAAATTTAATAATAGCTGGTGTGCTGGAAAGAAAAATGAAAAAAAAAAAAAAAAAAACCCCTTTCTCTGGATTAGCAGAGGAAGAGCTAATATCTGTCAGTGAATACCATTATGATTTTTATACATGTCTCTAGTCTGGCTTCATTCATAGATTGCACAGATATTACTTAAATGAGACTTCAAGAGAGAACACGGATTTTTGAAACTGAGGCTTGGTCTCCAATGTTGTGGTTGCCAGGTAGTGGATTAACGAGCTGTCAGTGTGAAATCCATTCATTTCTTCTTATCATTCAGGAAGCAGACATCCTGTCACTCTCAACCGGCTTCGTAACTTTCACAGGAAGGCAGAGGCATCACAGTGGCTGCCCCAGGTTTTATTTATATGTAATAATATTCTGATCATGATGTTTGCCCTTTCCTATCAAATACCTTTGTTATCTTAATCAGTGCGTCATTGCCACATTCATGTGTTTTTGTTTTGTTTTTATACAATATCATTAATTTGAACCATATGAAACTGCCATTTTGTAAGTTCCAAAATGATTGCATATTCACAATGTCACCATTTCATATGGTTCAGCCTACTATTGATTTACTTATGGAAGAGTGAAGGAGCAGGGATAATTTTATAGCAAGTAGCAAAGCAAAGAGGAGAAGCTCAAGTACCAAAGCAAAGAGGAGAAGTGTGTGTGCGTGGGGTGGGGGGGGTGTGTGTTTATTTACAGTCTAATGTGTGCTAGGCACATCTTATGTACCAGATATACAGCAAGAAACCAGATTAAGCCTCTGTTCTCATGGGAGTTACAGGTCTGCAGGGAAAATGGATAATAAAGTAATGTACGAGAGAATTCCAGATGAGTTCTGTGAAAACTCAGGGAAAGAGAACATAAAGAGACTTGGCAGGAGGTATTGCAGGTAGGAGAAGGACAAGTCTTTTAGGCAGGGTGGACACAGAAGACCTCTTTCAGGATATGAATGAGAGTTGAACAGAAATCTGAAAACAAAGAGAATATATCTCACGAAGAACGGGGAAAGCCATGTTCTATAGTCATGGGCTAGCAAGTGTAAAGGCCATGACGTGAAAAGGCACTGGACTGACTTAAAGAGAAACACGGTAGCCAGAGTGGCTGGAGCAAGTGATGGAAAGGGAGAGTGGTACCAGACAAGCTGATAAAATCAGGTGGGGCCAGATCTGGTGGGGTGGTAGCCTTGGCCAGCCTTGGGATTTTATAGGAAAGTGATGGAAAGCCACTGAAAAGTTTTGAGCAGAGGAGCACAATGATATTTGTAAAAGACTACTCTGGCTTCTATGTGAATAATTTCCTAAAAGGAATAAAGAACAGAAGCAAGAAGTCCAGCTACAAAGTCACTGAGATTGTCCTGTGAGAGACAGCTCAGCTTTGACGTGGGCCTTAGGAGTGGACGTGCTGAGAAGCAGCAGCAGGACCAGCTTCACTGGCATCCAGTGTGTGACCTGCACAGTCCCACAGGGTCCTGCACTCAGAGGGGCCTCCTAGGTTGATGCTGTGCTGTTGCCATCTTGGAATTATTCAGAATTTTTGAACTGGGGGCCCTATATTTTCATTTGGCACTAGACCCCACAAATTATCTAACCATTCCTAAGAGGAAAAGTTATGTTTCCTCTTTGTTTAGATTTCTGTTCAACTTTCCCTTCCTGAAAGAAGCCTGGTCTGGCCACCCTGCCTAAAAGAGCCAAGGCCTTCTGGCATGTAAAGGTAAAGAATAGGAGGAAGGGTCAGGAAATGAGACTGTGAGGAGCCGTCAGTAAAGGTGGAAGGCCAACATGAAACAGTCAGTAAAGGTGGAAGGCCAACATGAAAAGTGTGTTATGTATGAAACAAAAAATTAAAAAGACAATTCATGAAAGGAGGGAAGTGGCCAATGTTGCCAAATGCTGCTGAAAGGTCAGATCAGGTGCAGACTTAGAATTAACCCCTAGATTATTTTTGAATGATAATCAGTTATCGTAGGTGTTTATGGGGTAAATGTCCACGGCCTTTTTTTTTTTTTCACTAAGGTAAAATTTACATAAAGTAAAATACTCTTTTCGGCTTACAGTTTTGCAAGTTTTCAGAAACATACACAGTTGTGTTATCTCCACCATAATCATGACATAGAACTTTTATCAGGACTCAAAATTCCCTGTGTCTTTTTGTAACCAACACTTTCCCCATAGCTAGCTACAGATCTGTTTTCTGCCTCTGTAGTTTCACAATATGTCCTAAAATGGAATCATTCAGTGTGTGGCTATTTGAATCTGACTGTTTTTTTTTTTTTTTTTTTGAGACGGAGTCTGGCTCTGTCACCCAGGCTGGAGTGCAGTGGCCGGATCTCAGCTCACTGCAAGCTCCGCCTCCCAGGTTTATGCCATTCTCCTGCCTCCGCCTCCCAAGTAGCTGGGACTACAGGCGCCCGCCACCTCGCCCGGCTAGTTTTTTGTATTCTTAGTAGAGACGGGGTTTCACCGTATTAGCCAGGATGGTCTCGATCTCCTGACCTTGTGATCCGCCCGTCTCGGCCTCCCAAAGTGCTGGGATTACAGGCTTGAGCCACCGTGCCCAGCCTCAATCTGACTGTTTTTACTTAGTATAAAGCCTTTGAAACTCATCTTCTTATTACATATATCAGTAATTCCTTTCTATTTACTGATGAGTAGCATTCCATTGTATAGATGGACCACAGTTTGTTTATTCATTCCCCTACTGATGATTCTTTTCAGTTTTTCAAAGTGACAAATGAATTCACAATAAATATTCACATAGAAATTTTTGTGTGAACATAGGTTTTCATTTCACTGGAGTAAATACTTAGCTCCTGGGTCATATAATAATTGCACGTTTAATTTTATGAAAAAATATTCAATGTTAAAACTGCTTTTCAAAGTTGTTAAACCATTTTTTATTCCTACCAGCAATATATGTGAATTATAGTTGCTATATAGGTTTTTTTTCTTTTAGTTTTAGCTATCCTAAAAGATGGCATATCATTGTCGCTTTAATTTCCATTTCCCTAATGACTAATCATACTGAGCATCTTTTCATGTACTTATCTTCCAACTCTATTATCTTCTTTGGTGGATTATCCATTCACATCACTTATCTATTTTTTTTTCATTGAATTGGTTGTTTCCTTATTAGTGAGATATGAATATTCTGTATGTATTCTGTCCACCAGACTTTTATCAGATATGTACTTTGCAAATATTTTCTCAGAGTCTGTGGCTTTTTTTTTTTTTTCTTACTAATGTTCTTCAAAGAGCAGAGGTTTCTAAGTTTGATTAAGCCGAAAATATCATTTTTTATTTCATATTGCTTTTGCTGTCACATTTAAGAAATCTTTGCTTAACTAACACATGTTTAAATTGTTTTTCTATGTTTCTTCTAGAAATTTTATAGTTTTAGATTTTATACCTATGACCATGGGATTTTGTAAGATAGAAGTCACTGGTGACTTTTTTGAGTATCAATTAATTTGTGGGAACAAAGACCTAGTCAAAATAGATTAGAGAAAATAGGAGATAAAAGAATTGAGACTGTCTTTATAGACAATGTTTACAGTACTTCTACTATAAAGAAGAGGTGAAAACTAGGGCAATCGCTGGAAAGAAACCCTTACAGGTGGAGTATGATGGCTGGTTGCATGTAGGTAAGCAAAATCGGACACATTGCCCTGTGTTTCTATAAAATAGTACAAATTGATACAAATCGGAGGAGAGAAAATCCAGGGAAACCTCGCTCAGTGGGTTAAAAGCTCCAAGCGTAGAAACTAGTTATTTAAAATGAAAATAACAGGGTTTCTAGGGCAAGTAAGGATAAACTTCTATGCTTTTGCATTAGAGCCAGTAAAATGTTTGGCTTGGAAAAAATGAAAAGAGGTAGGAAAAGAATTTCAAATTGACCTTAAACTCAGAAACTTGTCTGATTGAATCTTTTTCCATGGATTGGGCAAGAGAGAATTAGTAAGTGAGGGGGTGGGGGTATCTATTCCCTGGGCAGAACCTCAATGGTTCTCATATTTCCTAGGACCTTTTTAAACCTCCTTTAAACACACTCTGTTTATAAAGTGACCTCAGTGGTTTTGGTACATTCCCTACAGTCCTAGCATTCTCTCTGCTCAGTATCACAGAAAGTAGGCAGTGAGTCAGAGGCAGAGATTATACATACATGTATGGAATATCAAGCTGAAGAAAAGGTATTTTCAGGTTGCTCATTCCTTTAAGTATAAAATATTCTACAAACTTTCAAAGGGAAAACAGAGAGTGCACAGTTAAGAAGTCAAAGAATGGCATGGTAGTCAAAACTATTATGTAAGGTTTGATTTCTAGGACTAGATTAAATTCTATGAAACAATGTTCTGGCTTTCTGAGAGGAGAGTCTGAAGTTTCCCTTCAGAGCCAGTGGTATCTTCTGGGGGATAGGCCTACTGTACATGCATAACTCAGTTACTGAGTAATCATAAAGGAAACCAAGGCATTTATTTTGATATGTTTATAAAATTAGGGGTGATTATTAGGCTTTCATGATGGTTTTAACGTTTCTTTTGTTAGCTTGTTTCTACTGTCATAGAACTAGCAGTTTCTTTCCAGTTAAAAGTTATGCAACATATGCCAACAAGGGCTAAGATTAATTAAACCTGAAATAATTATTTCTTTAAAATGTCCAATTAAGCATTGCATAGCATATTATGGAAACTTTTCATGGAAAAAATTATAATAAAAAAATAGTATGTATAATTTATATGTCATACTGATTCTTGTGTGTGTCCACATGGCATCAAAGAACCATGAAAGGAATGACGTTACTTCCCAGGCTAGTGCGTATGGTCTTGCTTTGCCATTTGGTAAATCCTAGTCTTTAAAGTCCCTAATTTTCATTTCACTTATGTCAGAAACAGTGGAAAAGTTATGAAAAAAATAGCAGTTATGACATTTCAACTGCCAAAAATGTGAAAATTATATTACACATGATTTATACATACAATTAATAAATAGTCAACAGTCCCCAGCGAATCAATCACATCCTTATTACTATATGTAAATAATAAAGGTGGAGTAGTTATGATCCTCCCTCGGATAAAGAGGAATTTCAAATTTCTTGTTGGCCTCTTCATTTTATAGAATCTTATGGCCTTGTTAGTGGGTACACAACAGGACCCAACCCAATTTGAGGACGTAGTACTAATCCATTTCTGCCAGTGCAATTATTAGCACATTTTCTCGAAATCCAGTTCAAGTCACAATTAGAACTAATAATTTTTACTTTTCTACATGCCAGCATGTGCTCACTATGTCGAATGCATTTTATTTTCATTAATCCCCAGAGAGTGGGTAATATTTTATTCATGTTTTACACACAGAGAAGCAGATTCAGAGAAGAAAAAATAACTTTCCCAGGCTCAACTATGAATTATGTAAAGCAATCATGCCTTTAACTCCAATATTCTGAAAGGGGGTATATTCTTAACCACTAACAACAGATACCTACTTAGTACGAACAGCTTCATATTTGGGCAAGAAAATTCCTGTTGAGGTGACAGAGAAAGATATGAGCAAAACTGGAAGAGCATTTTTACCAACGACAGGTCTATGTTTTGAGAAGGCCATTCCCAGATATTGTGTGGATGAAGAATATGTAGAGGACCCCGACCTGGACCTGCAACTGCATATGAGTTCATCTTCAAGCTAAAATAGCCCAGATATCTCAGAAAAGACACAGTGTGACTAGATACTCCTAGAATTGCTTGCTCAAACCCACACTATGCATAACTTTTGGCTTTCCAGTTATAGCAATAAAGCATCATCATTTTTGAAGACATATCCAGAGTCTTAAAAGACCCCAAATATTGTTGCCGCCATCTCTCAATTCTGGTGGACAGGGAAAAATGTAGAATAAGTTCCGTTATGGGAAGTTTAAATCCTAAGGCAATGTAGACAAGTCATTTTTATTATTCATGAAATCAACCTGTTTCAGGGAACAAAGCTTTCCAGTGCAATTTTCATATAACACACTCAAAACAGGTATGCAAGTAAAAGAGCTGGAAAGAAAGGGAAACTGGACCATGATAGGTTGAATGCTTGCTTTGAAGAGATAACTACAGCAAAATGATCAAGACCACAGGAATGGAGGGGAAGTCTGTGCATTCATTTATAAGTATGACGTTATGTGTCATCAGCTAATTTTCACCTAGTATGTATTTAACATCTGTCAATGTTGCCTATACTAAGTCATTTTTAATGTTAGTAATAGCTATTATTTTATTAAATTTTATTTTATTATTAAATTATTTTATGAAAGGATATAGCACTATGTATATATATGACAGATTTTTAAGAGAGAAGTAGAGAGAGATTCATGATAGAGAACTTTCAATGTCTGAAGCTTGTGGAGAAGTTATTCCTTGCAATAGACATTCAGATCATTTTCAGTTCCATGGCAGACACAGACCCTTTGTTATTAAACACATCAAAACTTTGCTTCCAGGAAGGGCAATCTTCTTAGTTGTTCCCTCTCTGAGTCCGAATTTGGGTGCTTTTTTCATGGAAAGTGATTATTGTAAGGTAATAAAGAGATAGTAAATGTGCTGTCTTTCTCTGTCTCCTTCATGCCATACTTTAAGAAAATAAATCTTTGACAAAAGATTAAATAAGCAATTGTTATTGAGCATAGTGTTTTGTAACTCATAGACACATTTGTAATGTTAAATATTTATCGCATTTACACAACAGGACACATTTTCTCATTAGTTTTTTGAGTTTTTTTTTTTTTTTTTTTCTCCCTGAATTCCAAAAGGAGCCTTGACATTAAGCCTCTGCTTTGGAGAAAAACAACTACTCCAAAAATATGCTAACCATCTACCCCCTTGTTTGCATTCTATTCAGTGGCTCACATAAATATGCAAGATCTACAGAGAAAATGTAAAATGAAGTGCTTGACATTCTCTTTGGTGCTTCCAGCATTCCTTTTGGGAACAGACCTAAGCTGCTAAACCACACTTGCTCCAGACTCCATTACCATGGACTAATGCAGCTCGAAGAGGATAATATTAGGAAGATAAGAGAAATGGGTCATATGCAACCCTTGGTACAAAACATGATTTGGATGCGGCATAAAATAGAAATGTTTCTACTTATGCATAAATGTGTATTGATGAGTTTTCCTTTTTTTTTTTTCTTTTTTTAGAGACGGAGTCTCACTCACTCTGTCACCCCAGCTAGAGTGCAGTGGGGCAAGTTCGGCTCATTGCAGCCTCTGTCTCCTGAGTTTAAGTGAGTCTCCTGCCTCAGCCTCCAGAGTAGCTGGGACTACAGTGTAGCATATGTCACCATGCCCAGCTAATTTTTGTGTTTTTAGTAGAGATAGGGTTTCACCCTGTTGGCCAAGCTGGTCTCAAACTCCTGGCCTCAAGCAATCCAGCCGCTTCGGCCTCCCAAAGTGCGGGGATTACAGTCTTGGGCCACCATGGCTGGCCTGTATTGATGAGTTTTAAGGAAGAGAGGAGTCTTTCTCTCTGAATCACTTTCCAAATCCATTCTTAGATAAACTTTCCGGGAAAATAGAGAATAGCATTTTATATTTTCAAAAAGCCTGCTCCATTTATAAAATCTTGCATTTCCTGTAATTTCTTAAAATTGTTGTACACATTTACACACATGCCAATTTTCACATATACATCAAAACACTATTTGTTCATCAGTCCTAATTTGCTAATTGGTTTTCTCACCAACGGACCTGATGCTGTCGATATACCCCTTTTTACCCCTCTGTTTGCCCATATTGAGTGTTTCTTCTCACACTTTCTTATTGTCATTACTAAAGAACATAAATTATCTCTGTATAAACCCACATTTTCGAAAATACATCCCAACAAAGAGTAGTTTTATGGAAATTCAATGGATATTCTCAAAATTAGAATTCCATTTCAAATGTGTTTAGAAACATTCTGGGTTAAACAAAATTTAACATTTCTTTATGTAGGATTTCTTAGTCTTTCATGAGCTTATGCATTACAGAGCTCCAAAAAAGAAATCCCAAAAGCATTCTTTGTTTCTTCCTTCAGAAAACCTTTGGCAGGACATTTTAAAGTCCTGGGCCAGCCAGGCAGTGGGCTTGACAGCTCAGCCGGGTACTCCAGAACCAACTTGAAATCTCTGCTCAGGGGTGAGCCAAGAGTCATAGAGTTGTGTCTTCTGCTGCTGCCTCATGATGGTACAGACAATGTAGGGGCTAAGGGAAAACTTCCCTTTCACCCTCTGAAAGTTCACTGAAGATCACTTAAAAAGGCAGATTAAGAGGAGAAAGGGCATACAAATTTATTTGATTATACTTGACCGTGGAACTTACATGACAGGGGAACTTTCAGAATGAAAACCTAAAGATACAGGGGAAACTGTCCACTATTATGCTTAGGTTCAACAAAATATGGACAGCCCTATAGAAATATGATTGGGCAAAAGTGTAGAATCTAATGCTAATAGACTGGGGGAACCAAGCGAGGCATGTCTGTCTACATCCTTCTTGGCCTATCTGTGCAGAATTCCTTACCTCTGGGGTGGGGCAAGACCCTTTCTGGAATGGGGGTCTTATGACCTAAAATCAAACTAGGTAGGTCACATAATTTCTTTATGGCCATTTTTTACATAGAAAGGCAGGGAATCAAAGATTAGAGTAATTATTTGTAGGTTTTGGTCATACTTTTAGGTTAGAGTGACATTTTTACATTTTATGGCTGGCTTTGGAAAAAAGAGGTTCTGGTATCTGTGACCTACCTTATGGAAAAGGAATTCTAGTTTCCATGGCTAGCCTCAGGGGAGCAGAAAGGGTCAGAATTATGAGGGCAGGAGAAGGTCAGACTCTTCTGAGACCCTCATTTTGGGGCATTGCTTTTGGAGACCTCGTAACAGCCAGAAGGGTACATTTGGTTGTTTCTTGTTTCATGTTTTTTTCCTACTTCCCACACATATTTCACAATATTTCAATAAAGCAATGTCCAAAAGCTGGTCCATCATCATTCCAGCCACCTATGGAAGTGAGTTAACATTACATATTGTATAATATTATGAAAGTTAATATAAAGGAATGTCTTAGAATTTGCATGGGAATTTGACATAAATGACTCAGATAAAAACAATGTCACCTAATATGGGTTTGGCTGTGTCTCCACCCAAATTTTAGCTTGAATTGTAGCTCCCATAATCCCCACATGTGGTGAGAGGGACTCCATGGGAGGTAATTGGATCATGGGGGCAGGTTTTTCCCACCTTGTAACAGTGAATACGTCTCATGAGATCTGATGGTTTTATAAAGGGCAGTTCCCCTGCACAAACTCTCTTTCTGCTGCTATGTAAGACATGCCTTTGCTCCTTCTACACCTTCTGCCATGATTATGAGGCCTCCCCAGCCATGTGAAACTGTGAGTCTATTAAACCTCTTTTTTCTTTATAAATTACCTAGTCTCCGATATCTCTTCATAGCAGTGTGAAAATGGACTATCACCTCTTAAATTGGGCAAACTCCCAGTTATTTTGAGGGTCATTTTTTTATGTCAGGCCATCTATGGCAAAGTGGAGGGAATGGAAGCACCTGCAAGTATTGGTTTTGTTGTTTAAACCTGGCAGCAAACAGCCAACCAGGATGCATTTGGAGGGGTTGTAAGAACTCTGTTACACAGCAGATAACACTCTTCTCTCTTACACTATCCTTTAAAAAATAAAATGTCCCTCATAGAGGCTCACAGATGCATGGTGTTAGTATGTGGCCAATAATGACCACTAGGCTAAATAGCACAAAGCCTACTGTCAATAGAAACCATTGAAATCTTTTTTTAAAATAATGGTCATTTGTTCAAATATTTGTTTTGCTAAATTATGCCAAATAATTGGCTTACTCCATTACTTCATTAAACAGTTTTTCTTGATCAACATGACTGAATTCACAGGGTCTTTTATTATCATGCTAAAGAACAAACAAGAAACTAATAATGCCTTCAGATACAGAACAGTTCGCACATTCATTAGGTAAGTTCCTGTTTACATTGCCCCTGTGAAGGCCTTGTATTTTATTACAACTGCTGATCTACCTGGGAAACATAGTGAAGCCTGGGATCTCTGGTAGAAGAATTAAAGACTCAAGAAATTCAAATGCACATTGTCAGCTGTCAGACACTAATGACTTTACTGAGCTCAGTTGAAAGCCAGCTGATCAGAATAAAAATGCCCTCTTTAAATTTGCTAACATATTTGGAGGGTCTGTTTGCTAACATATTTGGTGTACAGAATTAGATGAATCATAATTCTTCATTTATGGCAGGTTTTGCTAATCTCATACATGGTATTATTTGGTTCCTTGATTCTTTGTCTTAAAAGTATATTAAAAACCTGTGAATCCAATACTCTACACAGAAACAGAAACATTGGAGATTACTTATATATTTATCTAGGTGGTCTTTCTTCACCCATCTTACTCTCTCCTTCCACCCAACTTTATACACATACATTTATCTAGGTGGTCTTTCTTCACCCATCTTACTCTCTTCTTCCACCCAACTTTATACACATACATTAGCACAAATGCTATCTTTGGTGTGACATACACAGTTTTTATGTAATATGTGTTTATGGAGTACATATTGCCTTCTCTCTCTCTTTTTTTTTTTTTTTTTTTTTTTTTTTGAGATGGAGTCTCGCTCTGTTGCCCAGGCTGGAGTGCAGTGGTGCAATCTCGGCGGCTCACTGCAAGCTCCGCCTCCCGAGTTCATGCCATTCTCCTGCCTCAGCGCCCCCGAGTAACTGGGACTACAGGTGCCAGCCACCACGCCCGGCTAATTTTTTTGTATTTTTAGTAGAGACGGGGTTTCACTGTGTTAGCCAGGATGGTCTAGATCTCCTGACCTCGTGATCCGCCCGCCTCAGCCTCCCAACGTGCTGGAATTACAGACGTGAGCCCAGCGCCTGGCCTATTGCCTTCTCTTTTTAAAAAATATCTTGACGTGTCGTTGTACAACCACCTGAAAAGATCATTCTGGGTTTATATGTTTAGTAGTGTCCATTTGCAGGCAGTAATAATCTCACTTGACATCTAGAGAGTACTACAGTTTGCAAACCACTTACATAAAGAATTCACTCTCATAATTGTCCAGCAATTCTCTAAGAATGATGAATGCCACTGGAGGGATTAAGTGTGTCAAAACCAGAATTTTGCTGGTGTTCCTATGTGTTTTCCATGACATGGAACCAGAGATACTGCTGCACTGCACTGAAATCAGTTGGGCTCATACCGCTCCGGAACAGAATCACAAGGATTAAAGCAGAGCTCTTTTCCTTCTTCCATTAAGTTGATCTCTACAGTAGATGATAGGACATCTATTTTGACTTTTGTGTGTTGAGACTTGAAAAAACTATGTGCTAAATCAAAGGTAATTCTGGCCCTCATTTCTTCTTCTGTACTGAAATCATTGTGTAATTCTGGAACGACTTGTACAGGAGCCCAAAACCTGTTGGCAGTTAGCTCATGTTTTCAAAGTGAAAACAAATGCTTATCCCTGTTTCCTCTGCAGCTGTCTTTTCTGGGATTGTGTTGTTCTACCTCCTTGATTATAGGCTTAAAAAAAAATCCAGAGAAAAAGTCTAGTTGGGGAGTAACCTTGAGGGATCTGACTTCTCAAATTCAGACAATTTATCAGCTTTCTCTTGTATATATTATTTGGTCTGGTAGAAATAAGCAGAGGTGTATTTGAATTGAGGAAATACAAAACGGATTCCAAACTATTTTTAACCTCAGTTTTATCATGTTCCAGTCCCCAGAAATAGAACCAGTCTGACAAAATGTTGCTTAGTAGTTGTCTTTAAGTGGTTTTTCTTAGTTAATAGCTAATAATGATTTGTAATTAGCAAATAATTTGAATGTAAATAGATTCTTCTACACTGCCTACCAATGCTTGAAAACAATTTGTTCTCTTAAATAGCCTACAAATTACCCAGGCAGTCTTGATGATACTGTTGATTTGTTTGGGAAAAAAAAAAAAAAATTCTATATATGAAGTAAAAAGGGAACTTTAGCGCTACCTGAATTCCCTACTCAAATTGTGACATATTTTGAAGCAATGGACTCCAAGTTTATGTCGTATTAATATTACTGGCACTGTTCGGCAGTCAATACATGAAAAAAAAAATATGTCCTGGAAGAGAATTGAGAAAGTGCCTTAAAGAGTAACTGGATGCCTCCAAAAAATTCTTAAGCCTAGTATGTTTGCCAATATTCCTTACAATTTCCTGTGACAGTGTCCTCAGATTGGAAGGGGAAGAAACCTGAGAAACAGAAATACCTTAGGAAATGATGAATCTGGATGAGAAAAAGGAGAGAAGGGTCTGGATGGGATCTTTGCCATGGTGAAAGAAGGTAGTAACAGTGGAAATGGGCAAAGGTGGGGGAGCGATAGAAAAATTTTAGAAGGCAGATGAGTGGAATTTGGTGAGACATTATGTGTGTAATTTGAAGAAGGATGAAAGATAATTCTATGATTTGGGACTGATTCCATCATTTGTCAAATATTTGCTAACCATCACAAAAGCGAACCAGAGGGAAAATAAAAATTGTTCGACCTTGAATTTCTCACACCCTTGGCAAAAGATCTCAGCACAGTTGTTAGCAACGAAGGGCTAATTTTGTTAATTTTGTAGACAGAATTTGATACACTCATACACTAATATTATAACTTGAATATGAATAAAGATCTAACTTTTGATATTCATCCCACAAGAATGAGAAATGAACTCACAGACTGACATTTCTAAAGTGAGGTGGACTTTCTACTTGCTTCCTTATGGAGAAACTGAGGGCCACCTAATCACCAGGATTCATGGGCAGTGTCAGGCTGGAAAATCTTCAGCTCCCACCAATGACCACATGTTTATATATGGTTTTGCTTCAGCCTAAATGACTGTGTTAAGTAAAATTGATAGGAGGCCATTGGTTTGAACAGAGCTCTTGCACTAGGCCAAATAGACCAAACCAAAATGGAGTTACTTGTGCTGAAATTCCCTGCCACCAAGGCAAAACTAAGTCGTTTATCTGACCTTCCAAAATATCCGAAGAGATAATAGACAACCTCAAACAGGCCTGTTTCAGCTGGCATGCTATGGAAGTATCCTGCATGTTAACCTTTACCAGGAAATTAATTTTGAAATGACCAATCTGCTTTTGTTCTGTTTCTGCTTTCCTCAGCGCTTTTCTGTCACTATAAAGTCAAATCTTCCTGTTAAGCTCATTGGAACATTTGTGCTTTTCTATGGAATGAGCTATTGACAAGTTCTAGAATCACAAATAAAAGCCAATTAAAATCTTTAAATTTGTCGTAATTTTGTCTTTTGACATCTGAAATGCATTTTCATTTGTAGGGTCTCAGAAAATGTTACTGCAAAATGAAGTCCTCAGAAGCAGCTCTCTCTCTTACCTTCTCCAAACCTCCTGTCCCTGGTCCTTCATTTCCACCCCTCTCCTCCTCCCCGCCGCCACCAGGCTGGCCATGGATACTAGACTTCCTCTTCCTCAAGGCAGGTCATGGAAACCAGAATCCCTTTCCCCAAAGCCAGTCACAAAGCATCAAATACTACTTTTACTTCCCCCAATTCCTCTCCGGCCTTTCTGTGTAAACCGTATAGAAATTATCTGACCTACCTTATTTGAGTGTAGGTCATAACCCTCCCATTCCAGAGAAGACCCTGCCCCATACCCAGATGGAACGATGGAATACTGCACAGAGTCCAGGAAGGATCTAAACAGGCCTTGCTGGGCTTCCTCATAGTCTATTAGCATTAGATCATACCCTTTTTTTCTAATTATATTTCTACAGGGCTGTCCATACTTTATTGAACCTAAGTATAAAAATAGACAATTTCCCTCTCTAGCTTTGGGTGTTCATTCTGAAGTCTCCTGTGTCACATAAAACAAGATCAGATAAGTGTGCATGCCTTTTCTCCTGTTAATCTGCCTTTCTTCAGTGATTTTCACCAAACCTTCAGAGAGAGAAGGAAAAGTTTTCCCCTGACCCCCACACTCCTGCAACCCTGTTTTCCTGGTGAGTTTCTACTCAACATTCTAGACCCAGTACCAGTACTATTACGATTTTATCTCTGCAAGTTTCCCTACCACCTAAACATAATTGAATGTCCACTCATCACCTTTTCCCTGGCACTTACTATACCTCAGATGTAACATTTACCACATGTGTATTACTATAGTTGGTTTTAAGTTTTTTGAATAAGTAATACCTTTATATGGTTTACATGTTTAAGTGGCCATCTCCTTCTAATCCTTATTTAACTTCTGAGCAGATCCTACTTTGTAGTTCCTGTTCTCAAATAGCCATTGTAATTGTTTTTTGTGTCCTTCCAACATTTCTTTCTGAACAAATAAGCGAATTCAAATATACTCTTATTTTTTCTCCTTTCCTGCCACCCACCACAATATACCATACTATATCCACTGTCCCTCGCCTCTTCACTTTATATTCCCAGAAGGTATTTCCATGTCAGTCTATAGGAAGAGCTTTCATATTTTTATTTTCAGCTGTGTTCTATTATATGGAATGTACCATGGAGTGTTTAACTTGTCCACTAGGGATTAATTCATTTGCCTATTATGAAGTTATTTCCAGTATTTGGTATGAGAAACAGTGCTACAAACATTGTTTGGTATATGTAATTTCACACATATAAAATATATATCTATATCTATATCTATATCTATCTATCTATATATATGATTAACAGTGATAGATATTGCCAAATTGTCCTCCAGCAGATTTGTAAGATTTTGTACTCCTAAAAGAAACATATGGGAATCTCTGATTTCATAGCCTTGTCAACAGAATATGTTATTTAACTTTTGCACTTTTGCTAATTTTGTATGTTAAAATTGGCATCTCTTATTCACATTTCTTTTATTATAAATAAGGTTAAATATCTAGCATCTTTTCCATGAACTCACTGTGCACATTTATCCAATTTTCTATTTGATTTATCCAGTTTTCTATTTGATTATTGGGTTTTTTCCCTCCAATCTCTAGGAGGCTTTCATATATTAAGAAGAATTATTGAATTTTCTCTACTGTGTCAACTGCAATTATTGTTACTAGTTTGTCTGGTATTCATTTGTATAGTACTAGTTTGTCGCTGATGCATTTTTTTTGTTTAATTTCATCTAGAAGTTTTTTAGTTTAATATTCAAATATGCAAATTTATCAATTTTTTCCTTTATGATTCCTTTATGTGGATTTTGAATTTTAGTTTGAATCATAGTTTGAAAGATTTTTTTCATTCTAAGCTCATAACAGATTAGTCCTTATTTTTCCTAGTGATTATATTGTTTAATTTTTTCTTTTAAATATTTGATTCCTTGGAAATGTATCAAAGTTTAGTAAGTAAGAGTTATGAATCTTGATCACTAATATTTTATTAGCCCATCTTTTCCCTGATGATTTGAAATGTTCTTTGCATTTTATATAGTACTGAGCCAGATGCATCGGTGTTGTTTCTGGGTTTTCTGTTTCATTGATAGGTCTATCTAGGCATCACTACCACACTGCTTTAATTATTAATGCTTTGTGTTATGTTTTAATATCTGATAAGGTTGGTCTCTGCCTTTCACTATTTCTTTTCTTTTTCTGCAAGTCCCTGAAATTCTAAAACTTTGAATCAATTTTCTAGTTCCAAAAAGAAAATCCTAATATTGTTTCACTGGAATCACATTAATTTTATAAATAAACTCATGGAGACCTGACATATCTCTACAATGTTGCATCTGCCAAGGGAAGGACAAGGTGTGTCTTTATTTGTTTTTTTTCTTTTTTTATACTTTATGTTCTAGGGTACATGTGCACAACATGCAGGTTTGTTACATATGTATACATGTGCCATGTTGATGTGCTGCACCCATTAACTTATCATTTACATTAGGTATATTGCCTATTGCAATCCCTCCCCCCTCCCCTGACCCCACAACAGGCCCCGGTGTGTGATGTTCCTCTTCGTGTGTCCAAGTGTTCTCATTGTTCAGTTCCCACCTATGAGTGATAACATGTGGTGTTTGGTTTTCTGTTCTTGCAATAGTTTGCTGAGAATGATGGTTTCCAGCTGCATCCATGTCCCTACAAAGGACATGAACTCATCCTTTTTATGGCTGCATAGTATTCCATGGTGTATATGTGCCACAGGTACTCTATCCATTCTGTCATTTGGGCTGATGGACATTTGGGTTGATTCCAAGTCTTTGCTATTGTGAATAGTGCCGCAATAAACATATGTGTACATGTGTTTTTATATCATCATGATTTATAATCCTTTGGGTATATACCCAGTAATGGGATGGCTGGGTCAAATGGTATTTCTAGTTCTAGATCCTTGAGGAATCACCACACTGTCTTCCACAATGGTTGAACTAGTTTACAGTCCCACCAACAGTGTAAAAGTGTTCCTATTTCTCCACATCCTCTCCAGCACCTGTTTTTTCCTGACTTTTTAATGATTGCTATTCTAACTGATGTGAGATGGTATCTCATTGTGGTTTTGATTTGCATTTCTCTGATGGCTAGTGATGATGAGCATTTTTTCATGTGTCTGTTGGCTGCAAATGTCTTCTTTTGAGAAGTGTCTGTTCATAACCTTTGACCACTTTTTGATGGGGTTGTTTTTTTCTTGTACATTTGTTTGAGTTCTTTGTAGGTTCTGGATATTAGCCCTTTGTCAGAGGAGTAGATTGCAAAAATTTTCTCCCATTCTATAGGTTGCCTGTTCACTCTGATGGTAGTTTCTTTTGCTGTGCAGAAGCTCTTTAGTTTAATTAGATCCCATTTGTCAATTTTGGCTCTTGTTACCATTGCTTTTGGTGTTTTAGATGTGAAGTCCTTGCCCATACCTATGTCCTGAATGGCATTGCCTAGGTTTTTTTTATAGGGTTTTTATGGTTTTAGGTCTAACATTTAAGTCTCTAATCCACCTTGAATTAATTTTTGTATAAGGTGAAAGAAAGGGATCGTTTCAGCTTTCTACTTATGGCTAGCCAGTTTTCCCAACATCATTTATTAAATAGGGAATCCTTTCCCCATTTCTTGTTTTTGTCAGGTTTGTCAAAGATCAGATGGTTGTAGATGTGTGGTATTATTTCCAAGGGCTCTGTTCTATTCCAGTGGTCTATATCTCTGTTTTGGTACCAGTACCATGCTGTTTTGGTTACTGTAGCCTTGTAGTATATAGTTTGAAGTCAGGTAGGGCGATGCATCCGGCTTTGTTCTTTTGGCTTACGACTGTCTTGGCAATGTGGGCTCTGTTTTGGTTCCATATGAACTTTAAAGTAGTTTTTTTCCAATTATGTGAAGAAGGTCATTGGTAGCTTAATGGGGATGGCATTGATCTGTAAATTACCTTGGGCAGTATGGTCATTTTCACAATATTGATTCTTCCTATCCATGAGCATGGAATGTTCTTCCATTTGTTTGTGTCCTCTTTAATTTCCTTGAGCAGTGGTTTGTAGTTCTCCTTGAAGAGGTCCTTCACATCCCTTTTAAGTGGTATTCCTAGGTATTTTATTCTCTTGGAAGCAATTGTGAATGGGAGTTCACTCATGATTTGGCTCTCTGTCTGTTATTGGTGTATACAAATGCTAGTGATTTTTGCACATTGATTTTGTATCCTGAGACTTTGCTTAAGTTGCTTATCAGCGTGAGGAGATTTTGGGCTGAGATGATGGGGTTTTCTAAATATACAATCATGTCATCTGAAAACAGGGACAATTTGACTTCCTCTTTTCCTAATTGAATACCTTTATTTCTTTCTCTTCCCTGATTGCCCTGGCCAGAACTTCTAACACTATGTTGAATAGGAGTGGTGAGAGAGGGCATCCCTGTCTTGTGCCAGTTTTCAAGAGGAATGCATCCAGTTTTTGTCCATTCAGTATGATATTGGCTATAGGTTTGTCATAAATAGCTCTTATTATTTTGAGATACGTTCCATCAATACTGAATTTATTGAGAGTTATTAGCATGAAGGGCTGTTGAATTTTGTCAAAGGACTTTTCTGCATCTATTGAGATAATCATGTGGTTTTTGTCTTTGGTTCTGTTTATATGCTGGATTATATTTATTGATTTGCATACATTGAACCAGTCTTGCATCCCAGGGATCCCCTCTTGACCATGCTGGATAAGCTTTTCGATGCGCTACTGGATTTGGTTTGCCAGTATTTTATTGAGGATTTTTCATCGATGTTCGTCAGGGATATTGTTCTAAAATTCTCTTTGTTTGTTGTGTTTCTGCCAGGCTTTGGTATCAGGATGATGTTGGCCGCATAAAATGAGTTAGGGAGGATTCCCTCTTTTTCTACTGATTGGAATAATTTCAGAAGGAATGGTACCAGCTCCTCCTTATACCTCTGGTAGAATTTGGCTGTGAATCTGTCTGGTTCTGGACTTTTTTTGGTTGTTAGGCTAGTAATTATCGCCTCAATTTGAGAGCCTGCTATTGGTCTATTCAGGGATTCAACTTCTTCCTGGTTTAGTCTTGGGAGAGTGTGTGTGTCCAGGAATTAATCCATTTCTTCTAGGTTTTCTAGTTTATTCGTATATAGGTGTTTATAGTATTCTCTGATGCTAGCTTGTATTTCTGTGGGGTTGGTGGTGATATCACCTTTATCATTTTTTATTGTGTGTATTTGATTCTTCTCTCTTTTCTTCTTTATTAGTCTTGCTAGTGGTCTATCAATTTTGTTGATCTTTTCAAAGAAAACAGCTCCTGGATTCATTGATTTTTTTGAAGGGTTTTTTGTGTCTCTATCTCCTTCAGTTCTGCTCTCATCTTAGTTATTTCTTGCCTTCTGCTAGCTTTTGAATGTGTTTGCTCTTGCTTCTCTAGTTCTTTTAATTGTGATGTTAGGATGTCAATTTTATATCTTTCCTGCTTGCTCTTGTGGGCATTTAGTGCTATAAATTTCCCTCTACACACTGCTTTAAATGTGTCCCAGAGATTCTGGTATGTTGTATCTTTGTTCTCATTGGTTTCAAAGAACATCTTTATTTCTGCCTTCATTTCGTTATGTACCCAGTAGTCATTCAGGAGCAGGTTGTTCAGTTTCCACTTAGTAGAGCAGTTTTGAGTCAGTTTCTTTATCATGAGTTCTAGTTTGATTGCACTTGGTCTGAGAGACAATTTGTTATAATTTCCGTTCTTTTACATTTGCTGAGGAGTGCTTTACTTCCAACTATGTGGTCAATTTTGGAATAAGTACAATGTGGTCCTCAGAAGAATGTATATTCTGTTGATTTGGAGTGGAAAGTTCTGTAGATGTCTATTAGGTCTGCTTCGTGCAAAGCTGAGTTCAATTCCTGGATATCCCTGTTAACTTCCTGTCTCATTGATCTGTCTAATGTTGACAATGGGGTGTTAAAGTCTCCCATTATTATTGTGTGGGAGTCTAAGTCTCTTTGTAAGTCTCTAAGGACTTGCTTTATGAATCTGGGTGCTCCTGTATTGGGTGCATATATATTGAGGATAGTTAGCTCTTCTTGTTAAATTGATCCCTTTACCATTATGTAATGGCATTCTTTGTCTCTTTTGATCTTTGTTGGTTTAAAGTCTGTTTTATCAGAGACTAGGATTGCAACCTCTGCCATTTTTTGTTTTCCATTTGCTTGGTAGATCTTCCTCCATGCCTTTGTTTTGAGCCTATGTGTGTCTCTGCTTGTGAGATGAGTATGCTGAATGCAAACTGATGGGTCTTGACTCTTTATCCAATTTGCCAATCTGTGTCTTTTAATTGGAACATTTAGCCCATTTATATTTAAGACCGATATTTTTATGTGTGACCTTGATCCTGTCATTATGATGTTAGCTGGCTATTTTGCTCATTAGTTGATGCAGTTTCTTCCTAGCATCTATGGGCTTTACAATTTGGTATGTTTGTGCAGTGGCTGGTACCGGTTGTTCCTTTGCATGTTTGGTGCTTCCTTCAGGAGCTCTTGTAAGGCAGGCCTGGTGATGACAAAATCTCTCAGCATTTTCTTTTCTATAAAGGATTTTATTTCTCCTTCACTTATGAAGCTTAGTTTGGTTGGATATGAAATTCTGGGTTGAAAATTCTTTTCTTTAAGAATTTTGAATATTGGCCCCTACTCTCTTCTGGCTTGTAGAGTTTCTACTGAGAGATCTGCTGTTAGTCTGATGGGCTTCCCTTTGTGGGTAACTCGACCTTTCTCTCTGGCTGCCCTTAACATTTTTTCCTTCATTTCAACTTTGGTGAGTCTGACAATTATGTGTCTTGGAGTTGCTCTTCTTGAGGAGTATCTTTGTGGTGTTCTCTGTATTTCCTGAATTTGAATGTTGGCCTGCCTTGCTAGGTTGGGGAAGTTCTCCTGGATAATATCTTGCAGAGTGTTTTCCAACTTGGTTCCATTCTTCCTGTCACTTTAAGGTACACCAATCAGATGCAGATTTGGTCTTTTCACATAGTCCCATATTTCTTGGAGGCTTTGTTCATTTCTTTTTACTCTTTTTTCTCTAAACTTCTCTTCTCACTTCATTTCATTCATTTGATCTTCAATCACTGATACCCTTTCTTCCAGCTGATCGAGTTGGTTACTGAAGCTTATGCATTTGTCACGTATTTCTCGTGTCATTGTTTTCATCTCTATCAGGTCATTTAAGGACTTCTCTACATTGGCATTTCTAGTTAGACATTCATCAAATCTTTTTTCAAGGTTTTTAGCTTCTTTGCTCTGGGTTGGTAATTCCTCCTTTAGCTCAGAGAAGTTTGATTGTCTGAAGCCTTCTTCTCTCAACTCATCAGAGTCATTCCCCATCCAGCTTTGTTCCATTGCTGGCAAGGAGCTGCATTCCTTTGGAGGGGGAGAGGCGCTCTGATTTTTAGAATTTCCAGCTTTTCTGCACTGCGTTTTCCCCATCTTTGTGGTTTTATCTATCTTTGGTCTTCGATGATGGTGACGTATAGATGGGGTTTTGGTGTAGATGTCCTTTCTGTTTGTTATTTTTCCTTCTAACAGTCAGGACCCTCAGCTGCAGGTCTGTTGGAGTTTGCTCAAGGTCCACTCCAGACCCTGTTTTGCTGCTATCAGCAGCAGAGGCTGCAGTAGAGTGAGTATAGCTGAACAGCAAATGTTGCTGTCTGATCGTTCCTCTGGAATCTTCATCTCGGAGGTGTACCCGGTCGTGTGAGGTGTGAGGTGTCAGCCTGCCCATAGTGGAGGATATCTCCCAGTTAGGCTACTCAGGGGTCAGGGACCCACTTGAGGAGGCAGTCTGTTCATTCTCAGATCTCGAACTCCATGCTGGGGGAACCACTACTCTCTTCAAAGCTGTCAGACAGGGACATTTACATCTCCAGAGGTTTCTGCTGCCTTTTGTTTGGCTATACCCTGTCCCCAGAGGTGGAGTCTACAGAGGCATGCAGGCCTCCTTGAGCTGCCGGGGGCTCCACCCAGTTTGGTGGGCTCCACCCAGTTCGAGCTTCCCTGCTGCTTTGTTTACCTACTTAAGCCTCAGCAATGGAGGACACCCCTCCCCCAGCCTCGCTGCTGCCCTGCAGTTAGATCTCAGACTGCTGTGCTAGCAATGAGGGAGGCTCCCTGGGCATGGGACCCTCCAATCCAGGTGTGGGATATAATCTCCTGGTGTGCCGTTTGCTAAGACCCTTGCAAAGTGCAGTATTAGGGTGGGAGTGACCTGATTTTCCAGGTGTTGTGTGTCATGGTTTCCCTTGGCTAGGAAAGGGAATTCCCTTCCTCCTTGCGCTTCCAGGGGAAGTGATGCCTTGCCCTGCTTCAACTCTCCCTTGGTGGGCTGCACCCACTGTCCTGTAACCACTGTCTGACACGCCCCGGTGAGATGAACCCGGTACCTCAGTTGGAAATGCAGAAATCACCTGCCTTCTGTGTTGATCATGCTGGGAGCTGGAGGCTGGAGCTGTTCCTATTCGGCCATCTTGGCACCGACCTCTTCATGTTTTTAAAGTCTCTTTGGTGTTTCTCATGTAGTTTATTCAGAATATTCCTAAGAATCTTAGCAATTTTTTTTTTTTTTTTTTTGAGACGGAGTTTCACTCTTATCACCTGGGCTGGAGTGCGATGCAGCGATCTTGGTTCACTGCACTTCCATTTCCTCTGGATTTTCTGATTTCTCCCAATATACGATTTGGCAGGTTATTTTCTTATACTTCATTTTGACGTATGATTAATTTGTAAATTCAAGGGCAAGTAAAGAAGTTTGCATCTTTACCAACTTCCAGACTTTTGAATTTTTTTTTATATACTGTAGTTAATTGCTGCCTTGTGTCAAATGCTTTTCTCACATCTATTGGCATTAATTTTTTAAAACATTTATATTTAACAAGGTAGACTTCACAAGTTAAGTGGATGCCAATTAACCCAAAATCTGAACTGACTTTTCAATGCAAGTCATTCCTATCAAATTATCATTCTCTACAGATTGAGTAGAGAGCTGTCAACACAATGGAGCCTAAGCATCAATTTTAAGCAATTTATTTTTTAAGTTTATAATATTAGTTTGATTGTGATTATATATCCCAAAGTTATATAATTTTGTGTCAATTACTAAGGAACTAGCTGAATTTTGTATATTATTACATTTTAATCATCTTTATAATTAACATTTAATTTGTATCCTTTTCTCTTTGCTTTTCCATCTACAGAATGTATTTCTTTGAGTTCGTCACACAGAATTTAAGTGATTTTTCTGCCAATTAAATGACATTTTATTTTTCTAAGTGAATTGACTGCTGGGGAAATGGGTTCTGGAGATTAAAGGCCTGCTTATTAATAGAAAGAGCTTCCTCCCACACATAGATACATAAAGTTGCCTCACCTTTTCTTCCTTCCACCATGACCCATAGTCTTTCTGCGACAAGGGCTGCGATTTCACAGCCCGTTTTGAAAGTTGCTGAGGATGCTAACAACAGGGACTTTTATGCTTGAATTTCTGCTGCAAATCCTGCCTACTTGGACTCAGTCCACTAAGTCTGTAGAATTATCTGCAAAACAATGCAATAGGATATATACATTTTTGACTATTTGTATTAAAAATAAATCAGGACCTTGAACTGTGTGAAAAGCTAACACATTATCATGAAAACTCTGCATGAATACCGATAAAACATACTAGATGCCCTTTGACTCTTACAGTCCTTGTTCTCATCTTTTTGCTTGTATCCATTTCTCTTTTCAATAAATTTGGAATAATTCTGCTTGAAGAATAATCTGATAGTAACTTCCTTATTTCTAATTATATTATCCTAACATACACATTCCATCTTTTTTGGTTTCCATTAACAAAGATAAAAATATGTGACCAGACGCTAGTAATAGAAGGTTAGTTTTACATGAAATGAGGACCAGATAAAAGACCAGTACAATGTTATATATTTATGTCCTTCACATGATAGGCAGACATCAACCCTTGATGTCATGTTCAAATAAAGGACTTATATATATGCATAGTGACAAAGCACTTGGGAACAGTGGACAGAATTTCAGTGAGAGAATTCCCAATTGTATTAATTACTACAAACATTTATTGAATAAAATGTGCAGCACTTATAGAACATTTTTCCTATGGGAAAAGTTGCCAATCCACACTTTGTTGTTGTTGCTGTATCAGCTTAGACTCTTTGAAGTTGGTCTTACTTATCCACTTTTTTAGCGGATCTACAGGGGTTATGTAAGTTGGCTAAACTCACTCAACTAGTAAGACATATAGAAAGGATGTAAACTGTATTTATGAGATAACAAAGACTATGATTTTGCTTTTATTACTGCAACTAGGACCCTCTGGTGATACAAAAGCTATGATAAAAAACATTCATTCAAATATGGCCCTCAAAGTGGTATTATTATTTGCAATTAACTGTAACACTGAATCTTATTCTTCAAACGCAAACCATGGGCCTTGCAGAGCCTATATAGATGCTCTATGGCACAGCACGTATTTAGTCTGTCTCTTTAATTAACCTGATCCAAATGTGACATTAATAAATTGTTCTTTGTGAACTGAAAAGTCATAATTACTCAGAAAGGACCTGCTTAATTGTCCTTTATCTTTAGCCTACCACTATACACATCCAA
The DNA here is from genome assembly GCF_002776525.5 of Piliocolobus tephrosceles. NCBI lineage: Eukaryota > Metazoa > Chordata > Mammalia > Primates > Cercopithecidae > Piliocolobus > Piliocolobus tephrosceles. The sequence goes on from NC_045438.1 coordinate 145,641,437, forward strand.
CCAATCAGGTCAAAATTATCAATTCAATTTCCAAATAAATCCTGGTATTTTTATTTACTATAGCATAACCTGGTCAGGTGTAGTGGCTCACGCCTGTAATCCTAGCACTTTGGGGGCTGAGGTGGGTGGATCACTTGAGGTCAGGAGTTCAAGACCAGCCTGGCCAACATGGTGAAACCCCAATTAGCTGGGCATGGTGGCGGGCCCCTGTAATTCCAGCTACTTGGGAGGCTGAGACAGGAGAATCGCTTCAACCCAGGAGACGGAGGTTGCAGTGAACTGAGATTGTACCACTGCACTCCAGCCTGGGTAACAAGTGAGACTAGCCTTAAAAAATAAAAATAAAAATAAATAAAAAATAAACAGATATAGCACAACCTGACTCTTCAATACAAGACATATACAATCGGGTAATAATTTTCAGTTCAGCTCCAAAAGAAAAAACTCATAATATTTTTATTTAACATAGCATAACCTGACTCTTCAACATCAGACATATATATTATATATATGTGTGTGTGTATATGTATGTGTATAAAGATATATGCAATATTAGTCTAATTATTTGACTAGTATGTATATATACATATATATACACACATGTGTGTATGAACATGTAATATTAGTCTAATTATTTGATGGTTAATGAACAATATGAAGTGATCTAAACTATCACCTTTCTCCTTTCATCTCCCTCATCAACTTAGTTCAATTGATAGAATAAAAATTAAAAGGAAACTTTAAGACAAACCTAGTAAGTAGACTTAAGATCTATCCATTATTGATATTTATTTCTTTTTCTTAGAAAGCTAAGATTCATTCATTGTGCAAGCCTTTATGAATACTGATTTCATGGGAGAGATTATTCTATGTAATGGAAGTACTGTGGTCATTAAGATAAGTCTCTGCTTTATCGTAGTTCACTTTAGTCAAATGAATGATTGGACTTGGCCTGATGGCAAAAAAAAAAAAAAAAAAAAAAATGCCTTAGAACATTTTCCTGGCACTGAATAGTAATTAATAGAGGTTTTACTTTGTGATAAAGTTTTTTAAGGCAATAGTAGCAAGAAGCTATCTAATCAAGAAGATTCAAATCAAGTTAAACATTTTAAATTGATATATTTATCATGCTATGGCTCAATATTATTAAAATTCCTGTTTTATGTTGAAAATATGCATAAAGCAGTAATTGTAGATAATTTATATAAATAAAAATATCTACAATACACTATTTTTTTACTTTAAAGCAGGCCAAATGTTTCAGAAAAATAATAAACTTGTGATTCTCATGAAAGTTGATACTAAATCTGGGTTCCAATAAATATTTTTTTCAAAACGTTCTGGGGCAAAACTTTCCAAAGCAACAGTTATGGTCATCTAAAATTCTATGCCCAAATTTAAAATGAAGTCGAGTATTTTTCTTTTATTCACATAAATTACTTGACCACTTGTGATAAATGTGATTAAGAACAGCAAGAAAAAATAAAGCAAGGTAAAATATCCCATTTAAATATAGAAACAACACCAATGGGGAGATCAGAGAATTGTGTTCTTTATCTTTAGAAAAAATTACAACTTGTATGAATAGAGGCGTAATTCAGGAGAAGAACATGGAGGAGCTCCAAGACAAGGTATGGCATAAAAAGACTGGTCACCAAAGGTAAACAAAGGGTCTAAGAAAACAAGGGCTCTAAGTGGACTTAAGGCTACATGGACTGAGGCAGAGTGGGTACATTCAGGAAGAAGTTTCCATATGGTACTTATGGCTGGAAGTAGGTAATAAGAAAAGTAAATTCCATAGAAACAAAGTCAAGTTACTATAGGCCTCATTATTGTACACATGTGAGAGTATTTGAAAAGAGGAAATTAAGCACTTTGAGATCTTAAAGAATGGACAAAGATAAAATTGTATGTTAATACAATGACATTATAGTAAGATAGGATTAATTTACTTCCTTGGATATTATCAGTACACTGCCACATCATTAAAAACTGCAAGGAATTGTTTGGAAGGCAAAAGTAATACTACATGAGACTCCCCACAAATCTTGATCACCCTACAATGAATAAAAACTTGATTGACTTTAAGAAATGTTCAGTTTCATGTTCTAAAAACATAGTTTTGAACTTCACTTGGTTTGCTTTTAACTAGACATGTGGTAGAAAACTCATACATTTCCAGGCTTCTTTTTTTTTTTTTTTTTTTTTTTATTTACCTGTAAATTAGGATAATAGTTGTGTTTCAATTTTCGTAAAATTCTTGTGGAGATCAAATTTTTAAAATTGAGCTGAAAATTCTTTACAATCTATAAGTCAATTTTACAAAATATTCAATTTTCTTATATTGGTTTTTGAAGTCTATGCACTATAAGGCAGGTTAGTTCAACATTTCAATAAACATTTATTGACATTCACCATAATTACTGTACTCTGCTGAACACTAAAGAAATAACAAAGACCTGCACCTTGTCTTTGAGGAATTTGAAGCGTAATTTTAATATAATTTCAACAGTGATTTTCATGCTTCTGCAAACTTTTATAAAAACATACTGATCAAGCCTGTAATCCCAGCGCTTTGGGAGGCCCAGACGGGTGGATCACGAGGTCAGGAGATCGAGATCATCCTGGTCTACACGGTGAAACCCCGTCTCTACTAAAAAAAAACAAAAAACTAGCCGGGTGAGGTGGCGGGCACCTGTAGTCCCAGCTACTCGGGAGGCTGAGGCAGGAGAATGGCGTGAACCCGGGAGGCGGAGCTTGCAGTGAGCTGAGATCCTGCCACTGCACTCCAGCCTGGGCGACAGAGCGAGACTCCGTCTCAAAAAAAAAAAAACAAAAACAAAAACAAACAAACAAAAAAACCATACTGAGATGCCTTTTGACTGTGACATAGGATTAGGATTTCCTATAGAAGGTTGCACTTTAGTTGACTTTTTAAAAAGTCAAAAAGAGTTACCAATTGAGAAAAAGGGAAAAGCATTCCAAAGAAACTGAAAAACCAAGAAACATGTACGTGAAAAAGAGCTTGTTGTGTGCGAGAGAAGGGAAATAGGAGTCTTTGCTGTAATTATATCATAAAATATTGAGTGGTATTCCCAATTAAGGAATATGGTGCCAGAGTAAATTATTTTTAGGTAAGTGGTTTTATGACTGCATTTTTACAGTTGTTACTATGATCACTTGTAAAAAGGAAACCAAAAGAAATGGGAATCCATGTTCCACCTCTGCAGCCACTTCCCCAAATAACACACATTTCTACACATTGAAAACGTAGAGGTCTGCTTTTCCCTAACTTTCAAATTGGGTTCCCATGCAAGAATTTACCTATACAAAGAGGTCCATAGTTTCATGACCAAGCATATTATAAAAGAACCTAAGGTTAGTATATATTGTTTTACTTATTAATAGATTTACGGGTGCATTAAATCAAATCAGAAGTTAAGATGAAGGAGTAGATGTTAAAATATAGTAATTATCATAATTATGACCATTTTAAGTATAAGATGCCTGTGCAATGTCCAAGTAGATTTTATAGATAGCAGACACATCTTTTTATAAGATTTGTAAAATTTAGGGGACAGATCAGAAGTAAAGATATATGTTTAGAAGTTACCAGCATCGGGGAGGAAATAAATTTGTGAGCACAAATGAAAACCCCACAGCAGAGCAATTTGAGTGGGAAGAGCAATAGACTATAGATGCAACACTTAGAAAATCCTACTGCTTCAAGCATGGGCACAAGAAGAAGAGCCAAACAAATAGCTGGAAAAATAACTGTTGAAAGTGTAGAGAAGAACCAGAGGAGTGTGTCATATTTGAAACAAATGGGGGAAAGAAGGAACTTTAAGATATAACAAGTGGTCAGATAAAACAGAGACAAGGAATATATGAATTTAGAGTCTGTGTTTGATATGAAAGTCACTAGCCAAGATAATTTGATGTTGTAATACAGTAGCCAAATGGTGGTGTACTAAAAACTAAGCAAGAATCAGACTTGATAAAAACAAATAAAACATAATTCTATGTTGCTTACCAAAAATGAATCTAAAAGATAACAAATACAGAAACTAAAATTAAGGGAAAATCAACTTTAAGGAAATTGATTTTAAAATAACTTTTAAAAAGCTAGTGCAGACATATTAATGTAAAACAAAATAAACTTTAAAGCAAATAGCATTATTTCAGACAAAGTGAATAAAAACTTTAAATTATAAAGAAATAGAATAATTCTGAATTTTACATATTATATAACATGGTTTAAAAACACAAAGTAAAAACTGACTGACATAGAATGCTGTACTTATGATTGAAGATTGAAATTACATAGAATGCTGTACTTATGATTAAAGATTGAAATAAAATGCTTATCTTCTTTAATCACAATGGAATTTAGCTACAAATTAATAGAATAAAGAAAATTGTCTAAAATCCCAAATATCTGGAAATACAGTATACTTGTAACTAAACCATGTGTCAAAGAGGAAATAAAAATAAAAATTAGGAGTTATTTTGATCTGAATAATAATTTGAAATAGGATATGGCTAATGCAGTACTTATAGGAAAACACATAGCCTTATGTTTATGTAATTGAAAATGAACAGAGGCAGAAAAACTAATTCAATAAGCATCCATCAAAAAAGTTAAAGAAAAAGGGCAAATTAAACCCACAAAAGTAAAAGGGAAGTTATAAAAGAAAATGGCAAAGATTAATGTAATAGATTTTTAAAAAATACAATGAAGAGAAACAACAAGCCAAAAAAAAATCCCATAAAATTGGTATACCCTGTATTACAGGAATGTGTTTGAACATGTGTGTATGCTTGGGTTTGTGTGTGTGTGCATGCACATGTATGAGAGAGAGAATGCACAAATGACCAATGTCAACATAGAATGACATCACCAGATAGGCTATGGTTTTTTAAATATCATAATAAGATTCAATTAAAAAATCTTATGGTAATACATTTGAAAATTTAAATGAAGTAGAAAAGTCCTTGAAAACACTTCTTAGACACAAGGAAAAGAAAAAAAATTGGAACACTGCTTTAAAAATTTTATCTTTAAGCACAAACCATTTCCAAAAAAAAAAAAAAAAAAACCCTGAGCTCAGAGAGCTTCTTCAATGAATTCTAGCAAATATTTTCAAAAGTTAACACCAAATCTACACAAACTCTTACAAAAAGTGAAATAACATCTTTTCTCTATTTGTTTTAAGAGTCCAGGATAACCTTAAAATCAAAACCTAACAATCATACTATAAGAAAGAATAATCACAGGGAAATCTTACTGATGGCATAGATAAAATAATCACAAACAAAATATTAACAAAAACCCTAGGAATATATTAAAAGGATAATATATCATGACAAATTTGGGTTTTACCAGGAAAAGGGGATGGAAAAAATTGGAGTTTATTTCAGAAATGCAAAGATGATTTAACATTTGAAAACCAATCAGTTAAATTTAACAGATTAATGACATGAAGGAGAAAAGTCACATTATTATCTCAATAGATACAGAAAAAAGTGATCTATTAGGAATTAGAAATAAATACTTACGTGCTGTGGCTTAAATGTTTTGTCCCTAGGAAACTTGTGTTGAAACTTAGTCCCCAATATAGCAGTATTGAGAGGTGAGGTTTTTAAGAGGTAATTAGGTCATGAGGGCTCTCCCCTCATGAATAGATTAATCCACTTATAAATTAACAGATTAATGGGTTAATGAATTAATGGGTTATCTGGGGATTGGGTTAGTTATCATGACAGTGGGTCTGTTATAAAAGCCATTTTGACATGCTCTTGTTTCTTACCATGTGATGCCCTGCACCCCCTCACGACTGTGCAGAGAGTTCCCATTGAAAGAAGGTCCTTACCGGATGCAGCCCCTTGACCTTAGACTTCTCAGCCTCCAGAACCGCAAGAAAGACATTTTTTAAAAATAAATTACTGCATCTCAGGTATTCAGTTATAGCCATAGAAAACTAGAAAAAGACTATTATTGCCAAACATTATGAAGAATATGACAGAATGACAACTCTCATACACTGAATGAAAAATAACCACTTTGGAAAACATCTTGATATATCTGCTAAATTTGAACAGAAAGCATACACTATCTGATGAAGTCTCTCAACAAAAGTCCTACAGTAAACTTCATCTTGAGTGAAATGTTTAAATTGTTATCTCTAAGATCGGAAATGAAACAAGAATGCCCAGTATCACCTGTTTTATTCAACGTTGTCTCTTCAGTTTTAAAAAGGCAAAAGTTAATAAAAGTATAGTTCTCTGAGGCTGTATAATAGTATTAATAAAAATTTACAAATAATTTACAGGTAAGTTATAATAATTCTAATTATTAATTACAGCTTAGGTTGTTAGATATAAGTTCATTATACAAAACTCAATTAATTTGTGTATACCAGAAGCAAACAAATAGAAAATTTTGATTAAAAAATATACCGTTTACAAAAGGACCAAAACTATCAAAATATATAGGAATGAATCTAAGAAAAGATGGAAAAATGAGCTCTAGATACCAAAGTAAGATTTCATTGTAAGGAATTAAAGAAGATATAAGTAAATTGAAATAATACTCTTCTCATTGAGTAGCCCAGTGTTATAACAATGTCATTTATTCACAAATTGATGTAAAGATTTAATTTGATTCTAATAAAAATTCCACAGTTTGTGTATGTGTGAAAATTGGCAAATAATTCTAAAATCTGTATCAAAATTCAAAATGCCTAGAATGAGACATTTTTGAAGACGAATCATGTGGGAAAACATTTTCAACAAGATAAGGTGTTATTCTAAGAAAAATAGCGTGACTAGTGACGAATGATAAATAAATAGAAAATGAAACAGAATAATTAACCTCTAAAAATCAAAGATATAAATTGACCCTTAACTTACTGCACAATATTTCAGAGGTCTTGGGATTTTAGGATGCTGGGCATGTTGAATATTTACATTCTAAAAATACAAATTTTGATCTGTACCTCACATAAAAATCAGTTTCAAGTATTATGAAGAGCTAAATGTGAAAGGTAAAACAGAACTTTCAGTAAGTAGCAAAAGACAGTAACTTTACGTCGTGGAGTAGGAAAAGATTTCTAAAACAGGTAACAAAAACACTACTCATGAACGCAAAGATAGTAGATTACATTAAAAGTAGTAATTACTGTTCATTAAACCACATCGTTAAACCAATGGAAACGTAAGAGACAGAGTGAGGAATATTATTTGCAACACATACAACCAACTACCCGATAATAAGTTAGACACTCAAGTAAAATGGAAAGTTTTGTATAAAAACTTCACAATGAAGACAGCAAAGTTGCCTGTAAAAATGTAAATTCTTCAAACCATTATTCATTAAAGCCACAGCAAAATGCTACCACAAATTCAAGCATGATGACTAAAATGAAGAAAGATAGTTGTAAGTGCTAATGAGGATATGGAGCAACTGCTTGTGGGCATATAAACTGGTACAACTCTTCCATAAAAATCAGTAGCAGTATGTACTGAGGATGGACATATACATACCTGAGATATAGAATGGATTAATAAATTGTGGCATCTTCATATAATGAAATGTTACAGAGCAATGAGAAAAAATGCGATGTAACTAGGTACAACTAAATGAATAAATATCATCAATTCAATATTAACTGAATGAAATCAGAAAAAAAAAGACAAGATGGTTCATAAGGTATGTTTCCATTTATACATTGCAAAAATAAGCAAAAAATAATATATAATTTTAGGAATCAGAATACTCATCAACCTTAGAGAATAGTAGTCAACCTTTTTAGTGAGTGAGAAAAGGTGGACTTCTGATCTATTTTTGATGTGGGTGCTGGTTCCTGAATGTGTTTACTTTAAAATTCACTTAGCTATACACTAATAATTTGTGCATTTTATTATATATGTGATACTTTAATAAAAATTTACTTAAAAATATAATATACATGACATATATGTAAATAAATTTGCTTATAATGTGTTAATCCTGATTTTTTTTCCTTTAAGGTACCTCTAATTGCAGAATCAGGAAAATTTGCCTCATTATTCAGGAGTTGGTAAAAGCATAGGGTACACAACATTCAATATCCTGTAGACTTAAGAGCACACCATTTTAAGAAGCAAAGCCACACTGCAGAGAACAGTGATGGGAAAATTACTTGCAAATCCAGTTAACCTTTACTGAACTCTATGGCATAGTGATTAAGAGCCTGGGTTCTGGAACCAGACTACCTGGGTTCTTTACTCAGCTCTACCAGTCACTAGCTGTGTGACATTTGTAGGTTACTTAAGCTTTATGTACCTGAGATTTCTCATCTGTAAAATAGAAAGAAAAGTATCAATCACAGCACTGTTATGAGAATCGCAGGGACATGCTTGTACATTAAAAAAAAACTTAGGTTACTTTTGGGGCAAATGTTAAGTATGAGTATTGTTTGTTGTACGTGTTGTCTGCTATGTGTCAGACATGTTTATTTAATCCTAACAATCCCGCTAACAGGCAGACATTGCCATTCCCATTACATGAATAAGGAAATTGAGGCTTAAGATTAAATAGAAGCTTGCTAAGTGTTTCACTCAATGTCTTCCGATTCCTGGTCTGGTGTGCATTCGGCATGCTGTCTTCCATGGTGTTCTTGGATGAGATTACAAGCCTGGGCTCTACTACTTTTCTTTGCAGATGAAGACATAATTTAGTATGTCTGACAAAACTGTGCAGAGATTATTAGTGGATTTTGTGAAAGTTGCTTAAATAGACTTTTATAAGTGACTATGTAATTAGAAACTATCATCACAGTGATCATCCCAATCACTTGAATTCATGAGGTCATCACAGCCAATCATGTTTTATTTTTTAATAATTTTATTCAAGGATAAATTTATTAGGTTGTTAGTGAGAAAGTGATATTCGTAGTCACTGAATAGATTTCTCTTCAGCGACCTAAGGATAAAATCACATGTTTTTGAGGTTTGGAGAATTTTTTTACTCTTAGAGCCTGCAGTGTTTAATTGGCACTTAACCTAATATAGAATGTATCAAAAATTAAATAGGCATTAATTAGGAACACAAAATGTGAGCTAGCCTTAAAAAGTTAATTATCAAATTGGTATAGCTATCTGTCAGCAGACTCCCATAAGCACCCTGTTAAAGCAGTTTCATTTTTTTAAATGTAATATGTTTCTTAGGATGTGATTACACATACAATATATGGTTGTAATTTTGAGTTAATTGCATAGTAGCTAGATTAACTTTTACATCATTACACTTTAATCAGTGTTTTTCATGATTAACGTTCATTTACATTTAAAGCTTCCAAGCTTTTTTCCATTGTCTCCGCTCCTCCCTTCTCATGCCAAGTGCTGACTTAACATATTGCATTAAAGCTCTCTGAGGACAAACTTGCATTTTCTCACTTTAGGTACCATGAAAGTGTTCATATGAAACTATGATAGTGATAGTATCTCTACTACAATGTACTACTAATGACTGTAATTATCTTAATATATAGAAAAAAGAGGCTAGATATTAGCTAGGGAAATCCCATATCAAATAAAGAAAGTAGTTAATTCTCTATATCATTTTGACTTGAGTTTTATTCCAACTGAAACTTTCAAAGGAAAAAGAGATAAAATTGATGTTTTTATCTTACACTTGGCTTGAACAGCATGAAACACCAGGACCTTTGAAAAAAACATACTGTCTTATTAGTATATCACAACTGATAAATTTGAGAGTAGATTCAGAAAGAAATACCTCTTTTCGTTATCTTTCTAAAGAATACCATTACTGATCTGAACCAACCATTGAGATTTGTGGTTTTTCCTTTAAAGATTTGTTTGTATTAATACAAAGATATACATATATATAACTTTATAAAATATGTACACTATGCACAGTCTGACAAAACAAAAACTCAAGTATGTCGCAATTCCCTTTAAATACTAAAGTGCTTCGCTCCATCCCCCAGTGAGTGGCTCATGTCCTCACGTTTCCAAACCCTGCTGACTTAGGTTGCTATTTTCATTTGGTGTTTTAGTATTATTTGGATGTTAAAATTCTGTTTTTTTTTCTACTCGAGATAGTATGTGTTGCATTATACAATTAATTTTTTATTATAAAGTTGACCCTTGAACAAAATGTGAACTAGCCTTAAAAAGTTAATTATCAAATTGGTATAGCTATCTGTCAGCAGACTCCCATAAGTACCCTGTTAAAGTACCCTGTTAAAGCAAAGGGTTGGGGTACTGACCCCCTATGTTGTCAAAAATCCACATATAACCTTGGATTTCCCCTAAAACATAACTGCTAAGAGCCTACTGTTGACCAGAAACCTTATTGATAACATAACAATTGATTGACACATATTTTATATTATATAAGTATTACATACTATATTTTTACAATAAAGTGAGCAAGAGAAAAGAAAATGTTTTTAAGAAAATTATAAGGAAGAGAAAATAGACTTACTATTTATTAGGTAGAAGTGGATCATCATAAATATCTTCATTCTCATTGCCTTCCCATTGGGTAGGCTGAGGTAGAAGAGGAACAGAGGAGGAGGGTCAGCCTTGCTGTCTTGGGGGTGGAAGAGGTGGAAGAAAACCTACATATAAGTGAACCTGGGCAGTTCAAACCTATATTGTTCAAAGGTCATACATGTTTGTTTAGATAAACCAACACATTTCCCATCTTTTTTTGGTCTTCATTTCTTCTTGAGTCTCAGACCACCCATGTGGAATCATTTTCTTCTGCCTTTAGAAATTCCTTTAGTTAGGATCTTTTTGTGGCTCTCAAGTTTTGTTTGCCTAAAAATGTCTTTACTTTCCTTATAAATTATTCTTAAAAGTTATTTCCCCTAGGGGTAGAATTAATGGTTTACAATTACTTTATTCTAACTCGTTAAATATATTTTTCCATCATCTCTGGTATCTACTGGTGCTGATAAAAATTCAGCTGTTAATCTGATTATTGCAAATTTGAAAATAATCTGCCTTTTTGATGTTTGTTTTTAAGAACTTCTCTTTTCCTTTGGTCTTCAAAATTATGTGACATTTGAAGACCTCCCAGTCCTTTGCTGAATGCGTCTCCAATCATTTCAGTTCCTGAAGCTTGTTCTCTAGGAGGTTCTGTAGGGAGGTGTGATGGTTAATTTTATGGTTAACTTGAGTGAACTAAGAGATGGTCAAACAGCTAGTAAAGTATTATTTCTGGAGATGTCTCTGAGGATGTCTTGAGAAGAGAATTGATGGCCTGAGTAAAGGAAGACCACATTCACCAATGTAGACAGGCCTCATCCAATCTTTTGAGGGTTCAGATGGAACAAAAAGGCTGAAAGGAGAATTCTCTTTGTCATCTTGAGCTCAAACATCTATCTTCTTCCCTGGAACATCAGAGCTCCTAGTTCTCAGGTCTTCAGACTCTGAAACTTAGACCAAGATCATCTCTTTGTACCCTCCCCATCCTCTCCTATCTTCCCTCACTCCCTCCAGTTCTCAGGCCTTCAGATTCAACTAGAAATTACACCATCAGCTGCCCTAGGTTTCTGGCCTTTGGACTCTGACAGAATCGTACCATCAACTTTCCTTGTTCTCCAGTTTGCAGATCACAGATTGTGAGACTTCCTAGCCTTCATAATCTTGTGAGCCAATTTCTCATGATGAAGATCGATCTATCTATCTATCTATCTATCTATATCTATCTATCTATCTATATCTTTCTTCAATTCTGTTTTTTTGGAGAACCCTAATACAGAAGAGCACAAGGAACAATATTGCATGAGTTATTGAACATTCATAAAGTTTCATTGATAGCTTTTAGAATCAAAGGTCATTTTGACTAGATACAAAATTCTAGCTCACATTTTCTTGAGTAACTTAAAATTATTACTCCTTTAACATATGGTATAAAGCATGATGACAATATAATTTTTTTGAATTTTTTGTAAGTGCCTTAGTCCTCATTTTGTCTAAGTGCCTATATACGTATATGTGTGTGTGTATGTATGTATTCATATGTATATACGTAAAACTTTTTCCTTGAAGTCCAATAATTTCCTGAACTGTATATTGGTATTTGTTATTTGGGTCAGTTTTCCAAGGTACAGAATGTACATTTCCATATGTATTTTTAGATTGATTTCATGGTGACAACATTTTTGTGAATCATGCTCTTTAGTTTTTGTTTGGTTCTATTGCTCTTTGTTTTCTTTGTCTTTTTTGGTCTATTTTCTATCCTGATCATTTTCTGTAATTGTTTTTTTTTTTTTTTACTGAAAAATTTATATTTTCTTTTTTTTAAGGTATCAACCATTCTGTTTATTCTCTCTTATATGCCTTTAATTTAGTATTTATTGCAAGAATTTTCTTCTTTAATTTCTGATTTCTGTTTTGGATTCTATCACATCTCTTCACATCTTCCCTATTTCAAATGCCTTATTTTGGAATTTTTCTGATTTTGATATTTGTTTGTGTTTATAGCTTTTTAATTTGTTTTCTAATTTCTTTTATCTCATTTAAAAGTATTGGGTTATATTTTTCTGAACATATCATTCCCTGTAATTTCATTGCTGTCACGGGTACAACTGGCTGGGGCCAGCATCACGGACAGTAAAAGAATTTGCCAAGAACCAGGCACAGTGGCTCATGCCTATAATTCCAGCACTTTAGGAGGCCAAGGTAGGTGGATTGCTTGAGGTCAGGAGTTTGAGACTAACATAGTGAAACCCTGTCTCAACTAAGAATGCAAAAATATTAGCCGGGTGTGGTTGCACGTGCCTGTAATCCCAGCTACTCGGGAGGCTGAGGCATGAGAATTGCTTGAACCTGGAAGGTAGAGGTTGCAGTGAGCCAAGATCAAGACACTGCACTCCAACCTACGTGACAGAGTGAGACTGTGTCTTTAAAAAGAAAAAAGAAAAAAAAAAAAAAAAAAGACCAAGGCAATAATGAGTAAAGAAAGGCAGATTTATTAAAGTACAAAGATACATTGCAAGAATGCAATGAGCAGCAGCACAGCAGAGAGAAGGCTGTCTGCCAAGAAGCAGGGGCTGGGAGGAAGTTTATAGAGTTGTGCTGGAGGGACTTATTAAAGTACAAAAGATATGCTGCAAGAGTGCAGTGGGCAGCACAGCAGAGAGAAGGCTGTTTGCCCAGAGGCAGGGGCTAGAGAAAAGTTTTACAGGGTCATGCTGGAGGGGCTACATGAAGAATGAGGTCATGCTGCTGGGGCTACATGTGGAGGCAGGTATTTGGGAACAGGATGTTGTGCCAGCAGGTTGTCTGTGATTAGTCATTTCTCAAAACATTGTTCTCCCCAATCTTGGGCCCCTTCCTCATTGTTGCTTACTTAGCAGGACTCCACAATTGTCTAGATGTATATTATTATGTACTTTATTCTTGTTATCTTATAACTTTTTATAAAATTTGATCACAATCCTTTCTTCCTTTTTTATTATTTTTTTTCCTCTTTCCTTTGTTTTAAAATGAGATGAGTTTTTTTTTTTTTTTTTTTTTTTTTTTTTTTTGTATTTTTAGGAGGTAATACTGGGTCAAGTGAAATTTTAGCTTCACCGCTTCAGAGCTTCCACTTTTGTTACTTTAAAAAGAATCAATATATGTCTTTACACTTCCTGAGAACTGTGTTGTCTGTTCCCTTCCAACACATTAACCCATGGGACAATCTGGCCCACCAGTTGCTTTGTAAATAATATATTATCAAAATGCAGCCACAGCCAGTGGTTTACCTATTGCCTTTGGCGGCTTTTAGGCTGCAATTGCAGAGCTGAGTAGTTGTGATGGAGACTTTGGCTAGCACAGTCTGAAATATTTACTCTTTTTCTCTGCAGTAAAAGTTAGCACAACCCTTACCTTGATCATCTTTCTGCCCCTATTTTAACCCTGTCCTTCTCAAATTTGATTAAATTTCTACAAAGGTCTCCATATTGGTCTTTTCACTAGAAGAGGGCTTTCGATTATTAGTTTTGGGCCTTTTCTGGGATCAGACTGCTCCAGCACCTTCCTATGTCATACAGCTCATTTGATTTCATCCTTGAATTAGCTTTTGCTGTACTTCCTTCAATTTTAGTTGTTATTCTCAGATTGATTTGCTTTTCATGTTGTATTTTGTAACATTGTTCCAACCATAATTCTTCATTCTGGAAAGAGCAGTTGGTTCCAGTAGAGCAGTTGGTTTCAGTCTTTTTGTTTGTTTCTTGAGACAGAGTTTTGCTCTTGTCGCCCAGGCTGGAGTGTAGTGGTGCAATCTCTGCTCACTGCAACCTCCACCTCCCGGGTTCAAGTGATTCTCCTGCCTTAGCCTCCCAAGTAGCTGGGATTACAGGCACCCATCACCATGCCCAGCTAATTTTTGTGTTTTTAGTAGAGACGGGGTTTCACCATGTTGGCCAGGCTGATCTCGAACTCCTGGCCTCCCAAAGGTCTGGGATTACAAGTGTGAGCCACCGCACCTGGCCTCATTTATTTATTTATTTTATTTATTTTTATTTTTTACCAGACATTTTCAACTCTTCAGATGTCGCGATTTGGGTGTTTTATGTTCTTCTACCAACTGAGCAGACACCCCCTCCATTCTGGTCTCAACCCAGCTCAAAGGTGTTGGGTGATAATAGTTTCTGTTTTTGTTTTTGTTTTGAGACAGAGTCTCGCTTTGCTGCCCAGGCTGGAGTACTGTGGCACTATCTCGACTCACTGCAACCACCACCTCCCAGGTTCAAGTGATTCTCCTGTTTCAGCCTCCCGAGTAGCTGGGATTAAGGCATGCACCACCATGCCTGGCTAATTTTTGTACTTTTAGTAGAGATGGGGTTTCACCATGTTGGCCAGACTGGTCTCAAACTCCCAACCTCAAGTGATCTGCCCACCTAAGCCTCCCAAAGTGCCAGGATTACAGGTGTGAGCCACGGTGCCCAGCTTAGGTGATAATTGTTTTAACCTCTTTCCTTCATTTCTTTAAAATTAAAAAGAGGTTGTAGTTTCATTTTGCAGTGTCTAACACTTCCTATTTGTTATTTTGCCTTTTCAGTTTTCCAGTACCTGTTTAACTAATTTCTTGTATTGTAATCCTTCTGTTTAAATAACTGACATGGTTTCTATTATCCTGACTGAATTGTGACTAATACTAATGTTAATCTTCGGTACTGGTGAAGATTTTTGAAAACAGGCATTGTCTTATAATGACAATGAGTATGTAAACTAACTTGAGAACCATTTCTCAGCTGTTATCAAAATGTAAATATTTATGTTTTGATTCAGAGTTTGACTCCAAGGAATCTATCCCAAAGAATTTTATGTGCATAATAATATATGTTCATAAGTATTGGCTGTGTATTATTTAAACTATCAAAAAATCAGAAAAGAACTAAATATAAATCAAGAGGAGAGATTTAAATAAAATATCCAATGTCAAATATCATGGAATGGTATATAGCAATTAAAAAAAGAGAGATTGGCTCATGTAAGAATCTGAAACAAGCTCCAAAATTTACTGTTAAATGAAAATACATGTCACAGAACAATGAATGTATCATGGTTTCAGTTTTATTTAAAGTGATACATGTATAGATACATGAACAGAAAAAAGAAATCTTCATCCTAGTTTATTAACAGGACACATCTCTGCTAAGAAAATAGAACTTGTGGCTAGTGAGAGAGTGACTTAGGCCTTCTATTCTACATGGTGCTATATGGTTTTAATTTATTCATGTGTTAATTGCACAACAATCAATATACATGTGTGTGTTTGTATGTATGTGTGTGTGTGTGTATGTTTATGTGTGTGTGTATACATATATATATTAAGCCTTTTAAGGAATGGGCTGTAAGGAGAAATAAACTTGGAAGAGGGAGTTGACTCTGGAGGCAAAGTGAGAAAGGATGAGAATTAATGATGTCAAGTTGAAAGGGTTATAAAAAGAACAGGGCAAGGACTGAAGCTCACTAATGGAACCTGATTCCAAACTTTATACTATATTATTCTGAATTCTGTCCTTTCATAGTAATGAATCCAGTGAATTCTAATGGCTTGTGATTTTAGCACACTGCCTTAAAAACGTAAAGGAAGTAAAGGAAAGCCTAAATTAATATTATTTAAAAATAAAGTTGAAGGAAGCCATATCTGAAAGAGAAAAAAAGAATATTTTTATATTCTGAAAAAAATCTGCATTTTTTAATATACAGAACTTCATCAGTCCTGCATTCTGATGTATTATCATTTTTAAGAAGAAAATATATGCACACACAAATTAATTTATTTCACCTTCTTGTTATGAATTTTGAAAAATAAGTTGATCATTTGAATTGTCTAGAATATTGAAAAGCAAAAGGTATAATAATTGTGCTTAATGCTTCACAATTTTAATCAGCTTGAAAGTGGGAAAATAAAGTGTATGTAAAAATAGATATTGTAATAGAGGCTGCCTAGAATAAAGACATTTAAGACAGTTTAAATTAGATTGTACTCTTTCAAAAGGTGTCTCATTTGAAGCAAATTGTATTCTGTCTATTTTAAAGGTATTTTAAGGAGTGCAAAGATTATTTGAGGTGAAATAACTGGATCTAAGCCAATGGAAGTAATTTGGATTGTTTAAGAGAGGATGTGTGATAGCATCTATCTCTGAGAATATGTTCAGAGTGGAGCAGCTAATCTAAATACAATGAGTACCCTGCTACTGGCAAACTTCATTAATAACTTGCATGATGGAAACCTCTTGACTGGTGAGAAATCTGTCCAGTAAACATTGAAAAAGCGGCCATTAAACCTAAATCTGGGAGTGACTGGTCAACAGCACTTAATGCAGTGCTGTAAGTATGCCTGACATTTCCAATCTCCTTTCTCAAGCCAACTGCTGGCTACAAAAATATTTTGTTTTTATTTTCTCTCATCAGAATCAAGTATAAAATTCTAGAAATGTTCATATCTGCCTTTATCTCATATATATGAAATATGTACATATATGAGACAGGGTTTCTGTTTCTCGTGCTGTCACCCAGGTTGGAGTGCAGTGGTGTGATCTCAGCTCAATGAAACCTCTGCCTCCTGGGGTTCAAGCAATTTTCATGTCTCAACCTCCTGAGTAGCTGATACTATAGGTACACATCACCATGCCCACTAACTTTTTTGTATTTTTAGTAGAGATAGGGTTTCACCATGTTGGTCAGGCTGATCTTGAACTCCTGGCCAGAAGAGACCTGCCTACACTGGGCATCCCAAAGTGCTGGGATTACAGGCATAAGCCACCACGCCCAGCCTCAGTGTTATATTTTGAGCATTTCTATATTCTATAACTTTAGTTCTTGCATGAAGAAATGTTAATTAAATTACCATAAAACACTTATTTAATTTGAACTCTCTGAGAATTATTTTGTCATTTTGGGGAAAAAAGAACATGTACTTATGCTATGCATATTCCAAAATACTAGAAATACTTAACCTTACGATTGTTTTCTTTCTTTGAGTGATGAAATTACAGCTGATTTTTATTTTCTTTCTTTCTCCTTTCTTTTTTCTTTCTTTCTTTCTCCTTTCTTTCCTTTCCCTCCCTTCCTTCCTTCCTTCCTTCCTTCCTTCCTTCCTTCCTTCCTTCCTTCCTTCCTTCCTTCCTTCCTTCCTT
>NC_045438.1:145659097-145836591 GCF_002776525.5 Piliocolobus tephrosceles
CTTCCTTCCTTCCTTCCTTCCTTCCTTCCTTCCTTCCTTCCTTCCTTTCTTTCTCTTTCTTGAGATGAAATCTCTCTCTTACACTCAGGCTGGAGTTCAGTGACACAATCATGGCTCACTGCAACTTCGACCTCCTGAGTAGAAGAGATCCTCCTACCTTGGCCTCCTGAGTAGCTGGGACTACAGGCAAGCACCGCTATGTCTAGCTAATTTTTTTTTTTTTTTTAGAAGTGGGGTCTCACTGTATTGCTCAGGGCAATATTTCCTTCTTCATTTTCAGTTTCTCAGCACATGTGCAGACAGCATATGTTACTTTCATACTCAGAAAAAAAGAGTAAATGCAATTATTTTTTAAAAAAGAAAAGAAAATCATAATTATAAACGTTTGAACTTAAACATTTTGACAAATGAAAAAAGAAGGCTCTCCTGACCATTGTGTTAGTCCGTTCTTGCATTGCTATAAAGAACTACCTGAGACTAGATAATTTCTTTTTTTTCAGATGGAGTTTCACTCGTTTCCCAGGCTGGACTGCAATGGCACGATCTCAGCTCACCGCAACTTTCGCCTCCCAGGTTCAAGCGATTCTCCCGCCTCAGCCTCCCCAGTAGCTGGGATTACAGGCATGCACCACCATACCCAGGTAATTTTGTATTTTTAGTAGAGACAGGGTTTCTCCATGTTGATCAGGCTGGTCTCAAACTCCTAGTCTCAGGTGATCCGCCCGCCTTGGCTTCCCAAACTGCTGGGATTACAGGTGTGAGCCACAGCGCCTGGACAAGACTAGATATTTATAAAGAGAAGAGGTTTAATTGACTCACAGTTCCACACTGTACAGGAAGCATGGCTGGGGAGGCCTCAGGAAACTTATAATTATGGCAGAGGACAAAGAGGAAGGAGGCACATTCTCCATGGCTGGAGCAGGAGATAGAGAGAGCAGGGGAGGTGCTCCACACTTTTAAAGAACCAGATCTACTAGATCTCCTGAGAATTCTCTCACTATTATGAGAACAGCAAAGGGGAAATCTGCCCCCATGATCCAATCACCTCTGACAAGGCACCTTTCTCCAACACTGACTGTTACAATTTGACATGAGATTTGGTTGGGGACACAAATACAAACCATATCACCCATTATGAATTTCTGGCCATTTGTATATGGTGTTAGAGTGCCAATGTGTTTACAGGAATGAATGAAGTTGGTAACCATTAGCAATACTTTTGTACATTAAGCATTTGCCTATATCTCTCATGACCCTGAATTTGGTCTATGCTGGAATTTTCTCCCATGGGCCAAGTTATGATCTGAATATTTGTGTCTCACCAAAATTCATATGTTGAAATCCTAATCCCCAAAGTACTTGGAGGTGGGATCTTTGGGAGGTAACTGGGGTTAGATTAGGTCATGAGAATAGAGCCCTCATGACAGGATTAATGCCCTTATAAAAAAAGGAAGAGACGGGAGGTTTCTCTCTCCTCCATGTGAAAATACAAGGAGAAGATGGCCACCCACACATCAGGAAGAGAGCCATCAATAGAACCGAATCAACAGACACCTTGATCATGGACTTCTGAGCCTCCTGGACTGTAAGAAATAATATATTATTGTTGAATACACTCAGCCTATGCTAATTTGTCATAGCTGTCCAAGCTATGACAGACATGGTAGCACCTCCCCATCTCTTTAACCTACACAAACCTCCCTTTATTCCAGGAACTACCAGCCACTGAAGAAGATTTTGTATGATTTGTGATTGGGCTTGATCTAAAGGCCATGTATCTTATGATATAGTAGTCAATGCATTATCAAATAATATTACATAAAGCCTTCACACCAAATACTAAATCAGACATCACTACCACCAAAATATCAGGGCAACAATGTCATTTTATAGAAAGAATATTAGATTGTGACCCAAAAGAAATCTGTTATACCCATGATTTTTTTTATAACTAGTTATATGAACTTTGACAAATCACTGATCCACAATTTACCCATGTGTAAAATCGAGAATTGGATTAAATGTTAAATAGATTCTCTTCCAGCTTTAAACTTGTTTAAATAGTTATATATTTAGGGGTTGCAAATACAGATATCTTATATACATATATTGCATAGTGGTGAAGTCTGGGCTTATAATGTACACATCACTTGAATAGTGAACATTGCACCCAATAGGTAATTTTTCAGCCCTCAAAGCTCCCCTCCCTTTTTCCCAGCTTTTGTAGTCTCCAATGTCTATTATTCCATTCTGTTTGTTCATATGTACCCTTTGTTTAGCTCCCCCCTACAGGTGTAAACATACAGCATCCGCCTTTCTGTGTCTGAGTTGTTTCACTTAAAATAATTGCCTCCAGTTCCTTCTGCGTTGCTGCAGAAGGCATGATTTTATTATCTTTTTTATGGCTGAGTAGTATTCCATAGTATACATATATGTACACCACATTTTCTTTATCCAGTCTTTCACTAATGGACACTTAGGTTGATTCTATATCTTTGCTTTGTGGAATGGTGCCATGATAAATATACAAATGCAGGTATCTTTTTAATATAATTATGTATTTCCCTTTGGGTATATACCCAGTAGTGATATTGCTGGATCAAATGGTAGTTCTACTTTTAGTTTTCTGAGAAATCTCCATACTGTTTTCCATAATGGTTATAGTAATTTGCATTCCCTTGAACAGTGTATAAGCATTCCCTTTTCTCTGCATCCTTACCAATATCTATAGATTTTTGACTTTTTCATTCTTCTGCATTGGCTAACTAGTTTTCCCAGGACCATTTATTGAATAGAGTGTCATTCCCCCGGTGTATATTTTTGTTGACTTTGTTTAAGATCAGTTAGTTGTAAGTATGGGGTTTTATTTATGGGTTCTCTATTCTGTTCATTGATCTGTCTATTCATTGTTGTGTCTATTTTTATACCAGTACCATGCTGTTTGGGATACTATAGCCTTATAGTATAATTAGAAGTCAGCTAATGTGATGCCTCCAGCTGTATTCTTTTTTCTCAGGATTGCTTTGGCAATTGGGGTCTTTTTTTTTTGGTTGCATATAAATTATGATATTTTTTCTAATTCTGGAAAAATGACTGGTAATTTGATAGGGATTGCATTGAATCTGCAAATTGCTTTGGGTAGTATGGCCATTTTAACAATATTGGTTTCTTCCTATTTATGAGCATGGGATGTTTTTCTATTTGTTTGTGCCACCTACGATTTCTTTAATTGATGTTTTGCAGTTGTTTTTATAGAGCTCTTTCACCTTCTTGGTTAAAAATACTCCTAGGTTTGTGGGGCTTTTTGTGTTTTTTTTTGTTTGTTTGTTTGTTGACGCTATCATAAATGGAATTGCCTTTTGGATTTAGTCCTTGGCTAGATTGTTATTAGTGTATAAAAACACCACTGATTTCAGTATGATAATTTTTTACCCTGAGACTTTTCTGAATTCATTTATCAAATTCAAGAGTTTTTCAGTGGAGTTTTTAGGGTTTTCTAGATATGAGATTATACTATCAGCTAATCAGCTTTTACCTCCTCTTTTCCAATTTAGATGTCTTTTGTCCTTGTGTTTTGCTCTGGAACGGATTTCCGGTACAATGTTGAATAACAGTGGCAAAAGTGAGGATTCTTGTCTTCTACTTGTTCTTATAAGAAATGCTTTCAACTTTTTCCTATTAAGTATCATGCTGGCTGTGTGTTTGTTGTATATAGCCTTTAATATGGTGAGATATGATCCTTCTATGCCTAGTTTGTTGAGGATTTTTACCCTGAAGGATACTGCATTTTATTGAATGCATTTTTGGTGTCTGTTGAGATAATGATATGGTTTTTGTCCTTAATCTGTTTATGTGATGTACCACATTTACTAGTTTGTATATGTTGAATCATCCTTGCATCCCTGGAACAAATCCCACCTAATCATGGTGTATTATCTTTCTGATGTGATATTGGATTTCATTTGCTAGTATTTTGTTGAAAATTTTTGGGTCTATGTTTATCAGGGACATTTGTAGTTTTGATTTTTGGGTCCTTGTTTGGTTTTGATATCAAGGTGGCATTGGCCTCATAGGATGAGTTACAGAGAATTCCCTCCTCCATGATTATTTTGAATAGTTTCAGGAGGACCGGTAGTTATTCTTTGTATGTTTGATAGAATTTGGCTGTGAATTCATCTGGCCCTGGTTTTGTGTTGTTGTTGTGAGATTTTTAAATTTCTGATTCAATCTCACTATTCATTACTATTCTGTACAGGAGTTTTATTTCTTCCTAGTTCAATTTCGAGAGACTGTATATTTCCAGCAATTTAACCGTTTCCTCTAGGTTGTCTAGGTTATGAATGCATTGTTGATAATAGTCTCTGATAATCTTTTGTATTTCTATGCTATCACTTACGTATTTTTTCATTTTTGATTGTGTTTATTTGGATTACTCTCTTTTCCTGGTTAGTCCAGTTAGTGATTTGCTAATTTTATCTTTTCAGAGAACCAGATTTTCCTTTCATTAATCCATTGTAATTTTTTGGTCTCTATTTTAGTTAGTTCTGCTCTGATCTTTGTTATTTCTTTTCTTCTTTTAACTTTAGGTTTGGTTTGTTCTTGTTTTCCTAGTTCCTTGAAATGCAATGACAGGTTGTATATTTGTGAGTATTTCACCTTTTTATGTAGGCATTTAATGCTATAAACTTCCCTCTTAGCAGTGCTTTTTTTCTGTATTCCACAGGATTTGATACACTGTGTTTTCATTTTCATTTGTTTCAAAAAAATTTTAAATTTTCGTCTGAATTTCTTCATCTATGCAGTGATTGTTTGAGAGTATACTGCTTAATTTTCATTTGCTTAGTTTACAAATTTCCTTTTGGTGTTGATTTCTGGCTTTATGCCACTGTGGTCTGAGGAAATAATTTATATGATTTTGATTTTTTAAAACTTGTTAAGAATTGTTTAATGGTCTAAGAGGTAATCTATCTTGAAGAATGTTTGATGTGCTGATGTATATTCTGCAGAATATTTTGCAGAATGTATATTCTGCAGTTGTTGGATAGAATGTTGTATAAATGACTATTAAGTCCATTTGGTCTAAAGTCCAATTTAAGTCCAATTTTTTTTTTTAAATTTTCTGTCTTGATGATCAATCTAGTATTGTGAATGAGGTGTTGAAGTCACCCACTATTATTGCATTGCTGTCTATCTCTTTCTTTAGGTTTAGTAATATTTGTTCAGTGAATTTGGGTGCTGTGATATTTGGTGCATATATATTTGAGATTGTTGGCTGAATTGATCCCTTTATCATTATATAATGACCTTCTTCATCTTTTACTGTTTTTGATTAAAAATCTATTTATTCTAATGTACGTATAACTACTCCTGTTTGCTTTTGGTTTTTGTTTGCATGAAATACCTTTTTCCATTCATTCACTTTCAGTCTACATATCTTTTTAGGTAAGGTGAGTTTTCTTGAAGGCAGCATATAGTTGGATCATGTTTTTTTATATGCATTCTGCCAATCCGTATCTTTTAGTGGAGCATTTAAGCCGTTTACATTGAAGGTTAATATTAATATGTGAGGCTTTGTTCCTGTCACATTGTTTTTTTCAAGTGGTTTTATACATTCTTTATTTCCATTTCTGTCTCTTCTTCTTTGTGTTTTGATGAAATTCTGCCATGTTGCCATTTGATTCCTGCCTCTTCCTCCTTTGTGTGACTGTTTCATAAGAGCTGTGAATTTTATATTTCTATGTGTGTTCATGATAGTAAAATTGACATTTTGTTTCTCTGTTTAATAACCCTTTGTGCATTTCCTGTAGGGACAGTCTCATAGTGAGAAGTTCCCTCAGTGCTTGCTTATCTGGGAAAGACTTTATTTCTGTTTCATTGTTGAAGATTATTCAAGCAGGATATAAAATTCTCAGCTGACAGTTTTTTGTTTGTTTCTTTGTTTTCTTTCAGCCCTTTGACAATGTCATCCCATTCTCTTCTGACCTATAAGGTTTCTGCTGGAAAGTCTGCTGTTAGTCTGATGGAATTTCCTTTATAAGTGACTAGACATTTTTCTCTTGCTAATTTAAAAATTTTTTCTTTCACTTTGACTTTAGACATTCCGAATATAATATACTCTTGTGAATTCCTTTCTGTAATGTATTTTTCTTAGGATTGCTAGGCCTCCCATATCTGGATGTCTAATGCTCTTAATATAGTTGGCACATTTCCATCAATTATTTTCTCAAATGCATTTACTAAACTGCTGGTCTCTCTTCCCACTTGATAGTACTGAAAATTTGTACTTACGATCACTTTATGTAATCCCAGAAGGCTTTGTTTATTCTTTCTTATTTTTTACCTTATTATTTTCTCACTGGATTATTTATAATACCTATCTTCAAGTTCTGATAGTCTTTTTTTCTGCTTTATCTAGTGTATGATTGAAGCTTTAAAATGTATTTTTATTTCCCTCAATGAATTTTCTAGTTCCAGAATTTCTGTGTGTTTTTTTTTTTTAAAGATATTTATCTCCTTGGTAAATTTCTCATTCACATCCTGACTTGATTTTCTGGTTTTTTTGTATTGCTTTTTAGATTTCTCTTGCATCTCATTGGGCTTCTTTAAAATCAATATTTTGAGTGCTTTATCTGACATTTGTAGGAGTTTTTTGATTGGGATATGTTGCTAGACAATTATTTTGTCTTTTGGTTGTGTCATATTTCCCTGCTTTTTCATGTTTCCTGTGTTCTTCCACTGATATCTGTGCATCTGTTGTAGCAGATGCTTGTTCCAATTTTTTGAAATTACTTCTATAGGGGAGAAATTTTCCTTGAGGTTATATGTATATTATTGATTAATGTAGTTTGACTTTGACTTTGGGTGCCTGTGGTAGTGTGATCTTTGCATTACTTCTTTGGCAATACACAGGGTCAGTGGTATCTGTGATTTCCTTAGTTGCTTCGGGTATAGTCATTAGTTCAAGTAGTGGTGCAATTTTTGAGGAGGACTTGGATGTAAACCGAGCTAATCTTTGGGCCCTGGTGGTGGCAGCAGTGGGGTAAATATGCCCCTTTTAAGGCCCCAGAGCAGTTTACACTGGCTGTAGTGTTAGAGGGTCCTGGAGATCTGATTCTTGAATCTTCAGGTGGCTTGCTTAGAAACTAGAAGTGGAAGAGGTGGACAAGGCATGTGGGTTGGTTCTTAGACCCTTGGGCAGCTGAATTGGTGTAGGGGAGGGTTGTAGCAGTGGTGTACCCACTGGTACCCAAGAAGTCTATGCTGGTATTGCTGAAAGCTGTGATGGCTTAGATGGGCTAGTCCCCCAGCTGCCCATAGCAAGGCAGTGGCTATTGTCCTAAATGTGCTTAGGAAATCTTTGTCTCCCCATCTCTTCCCTGGCTGGGTGGTGGCTGCAATCACATTTGCTCAAACTCAACTCAAGGGTGGGGCACAGCCCAGTATTAAACTCTCAAAATGGTGCAAACCAAGGGTTTATGACCAGAGAGGGCAGAGCCCCACTTAGATGAGCAACATGGGTACGATGAGCAACATGTTCTAGATGGGAGAGCCTAGTTTCTTTGTTCCTCCTTGGCTAGGTGGTGGCTGCAGTCATGCCAACTTGAACTCAGCCCAACCATGGGATGTGACCCAGGATTAAACACTCAAAATGACAACTTGGGCCTGAGACATGGGAGGGGCCTCTCCTAGGTAGGCAGGTTGAACAAGAAACTACGGAATGTGCAATCCACTTGCATCTTACCCAGTGTGGGTGAGCCTGATCTAACTTGTCGAGGGCTTGAGTAGAACAAAAAGGCAGAGTAAGGGAGAATTTGCTTTCTCTGCACAATTGCTTGAGCTGGAACATCAGTCTTCTCCTGCTGTTGGACTAGGACTGTCTCTCAGTTTTCAGGCATTCAGGTCTTTAGACTTGGACTAGAACTATAGCATTGACTCTCCTAGATCTATAACTTGCAGATTCCTGATCATGAAACATCTCAGTGTACGTAATCAAGAGAACTAATTCTAAGAATCTTTCTCTTTCTCTCTCGTTCTCTCTCTCCCTCTCTCTCTCTCTCTCTCTCTCACACACACACACACACACACACACACACACACACACACACGTATATATCTCCTATTGACTCTGTTTCTCTGGAGAACCCTAACAAATACAGATATTTTAATACCAAGAGTGATTCTAGAGGAAGAAAATTTTAGGGCTCGTCTTCTGAATTGGTTCTAGTGTTTCTGGAATTGGCTGTCTAATATGTTTAAATTTAAGATGCTAATGTCTCTATTTTCAGTAGTAAGGAGAGAAGTGATAATCCATAGCATAAATTGGCAACAGAGATACACAAAATATCTCCTTTGGGTCTTCTTAATCACCCACTTAAAAGAATCCAAGGAACTCAGTAACTTTATGTATGACGCGACTGAACATTTTTTGAAAACTAGTGAATATAATGAGATGGTCTGGTTGTTCCTAATGTCACTGGACAAAGAAGTGGTGAAAGAAAAGGATGAGCTCATGGATTTGAATTTCCTTAAAATTTATTTAAGTTTTCCAATGGCATTTCATACAATCAATTTTTATCTTAAAATATGCTAAAATTGAGAAAATCTGCATATCATGAAGTCTAACACTCATGTGAAGGTCAAAGAAATTTTATACTTTACCAGGGAGTCAATACTCCACCCAACAGCCTTTTTCTCCCCACAGTGCAAGATTAATGTTCCTAGGAGTTATAGAGAAAACTAAACCCATGGAGGGGTAGCTTTGTTATTGGTGCTATTATGTCGGACCACAATAAAACTGTGTTGTATTTGAGTCTCGACTGATAAATTTAATCACAGATTTATTTCTGTGTTTTACTTTTAACAAATATTTGTGGACACCCTATTCCAAGGTTTAAAAGAAAACAACTTTATCAGACATTATAAGGGTTAAAAGGAGTATATGACATAAATCCTATAGAGGTGACATATATCTAAGTTATTGCTCGAGATACAAATATGGCAATGAAAGGAGGCTATAGCAAGTTTCATATACTTAGTACATGCTAATCTCGGGCATTTCAGAGTTTGATGATGATATAGGATTTGGCTTTGAATCGAGGGTAATATTTATATAGGTAAGTAGGTAAATGGGTAGGTATTAGAACATGGTGGGTGCTTCAAGTAGGCAGTCATGAGAAAAGCATGGAGGAAAAACTGAAAAGTCAGCTAACAATAGTGTTTGAGTTTAGCTAGAATACAGGTTTCATTTAGGAGCTTAATAAAGATAAAGAGTAAATTATAGTTTGGGGCCAATTAAGTAAAAGACTTTTAATTCTAACTTAAAATTTTCTAAATTAATTCTTTTAACGATGGGAGAACATTTCATAGTTTTCAAATAGAAAAACATCATTGTGGTATTCTATGAAGGTCTGGGAAGAGAGAAAAAAGTGATTAGTCTTTACTGAGTGTTACTGACTCAGGTGATCTTTTGGTAATAGATTAGAAATGTTAGTTCCTAGTGCAATTACTCGTCCTTAATAAGAGTTTAAGGTAACTATCACAAACAGAAACCTTCCCTCAAGATTGACATAGCCTGTGTTATTCTTACTGACTTATCTCATGGGGCTGAGCTGATAGATCTCAAAATGCTTTTTAAAAAGCAGACTGGGTGGCCAGGGCCAACTCCCAACTGATCCAGATAGAACTTGGCATAAAATCCTCTAGGGAATGTCTGGGTCCCACCAGCTCTGCCACCTGACCACTAGTGGGCAGACACAGCCCTCGGTTCTCAGGAAAATTTTATATCACAGAGGGGAATCAGGGTCAACGATTTCAGGGGCAGTCCCTTTCACTGCTTAATCCAACCTGGCTGACTTAATGATATAAACTGTAGATTTACTGCCTCTGCTCCCTGAGCACTGAGCCACCACCTTCACTCTAAAGGTAATTCCACCTGGTAATTAACTGTGAAATATTGAGTGGCCAGTGTCTGACCTGAGTGTTTGTGCCAAGCAAAAGCTTCACTTGTTTTTTTTCTTTTTTTCTTTTTTTCTTTTTTTGCTCTCTTTCACTGCCAGTTTGTGTGTATGTGTATTTTTAAGTATTAACTCTCATGGAAGCACATGCCTATTTAAAATTCCCAGACGATGAGTCAGACCCGTTCAGTGAGGTTCCTGGAGAGTCACATGATGTGATTTGATGAAGCTTCACCTTATGAAGGGTTGGAGGAAAAAATCAAAAAAGCACTTTCAGACTGTTTATTATATATATATACACACACACACACACAAAAACATACACATACATATATATATTGTTGTGTATATATACTTGTATACACTGTCATATAATCTTGCATACATACACACACACACACACGGAAGAGAAACAGACAGAACACATACACATGCAGTTAAAAAATAACCCCTTTGCTTTGTTTCTCTCTTGTTTCCCTCCATAGATATTTAAAAATCTGGTGAGTCAACAGCTCATGCCTCTTTGAAACAGGAAGAAAACAGAAGCCCTGTAGCTACATGTGCTGCATATGAGTTTTAGTTATGTAGCTACCCTGTGAAATCACAATAGTGAGACTGGAAATTTGGATTCCAAAGTGATAAAGAGTTAGTATTCCTGAGACTTAGGATATCTGAGTGGTTTCACTTGCTGCTCTGATATGCTATAGGCTTATTTAGGCCTCTAAATAATTCTATATTATAATTCATACTTTTCTTCACATCAGTTTGATGTTTCATGGTAAAACTAACATATCTTTTTCCATTGAACACTAAAGTAGGCTACCTCCTATGAATAAATCCAAGATATAGTAATTTCTGAAGCTTTTCTATTAATTTTTCTGTATATCTTCACTATGTATAAACTCACTCTAGGAGTGGTATTTGCAATGTGAAAGCCTCATTTGCTAATGAACCCTAGCTATAAGCAGGATTGAGTCACTTCTTATGAAAAATATATGTGCTATAGAGTAATAAGTATTCTAGAACAAGCCTGTCTCAAGAGGGGTATGGATGGAGAGCAAGAAAGCTAATAGTTGCTTAGAAAGGGAAAGTTCCCTTCAAAAGGATGAGGACAGATGCAGAATTTTAGGAGTGTCTTGGTGTTTTAAAACATCGTAGAGGAAGTAATTGCTGCATTGATTCATTCACTTAATAAACATTTATTGAGAGCCCACGATGTGCCAGAAACTGCTAGATGCTGGAGCCTCAAGAACCCACAAGTCCTTCTAGTTTGATGGATGGGAGTTTCATAAGCAAATAGTTATATTTCAGGAATGTGGAAAGTACTGTGAAAACACAGGTGCAGTAATGACTAACTTTGTCTAACAGAATTGGATAAAACTTCACAGAGGAGGTGATATTTGATCCAGATCTTTATAGATAAGTAGAAAATAACTTCTTGAAAAATTAGTAAAGCAGAGGAAAAAAATATGAATGTTGGGAAGGTAGGGTTGAAAGAGGAAGGCCCATTAAAGATGTAATTTAATATTAGCCAGAACTGGTCCATAATAGGGAGCTTTGAATGTGCAATTCATTTGCACTTTTATTCTGGGTGAATCCAGAAGCTAAACATATTTCAGTAGTGGGTTTAGAACCAGGAAATGGAAAGCGACTAGTAACCCTAGGCACTCTCTCATATATTCAT
This sequence comes from Piliocolobus tephrosceles, assembly GCF_002776525.5. NCBI lineage: Eukaryota > Metazoa > Chordata > Mammalia > Primates > Cercopithecidae > Piliocolobus > Piliocolobus tephrosceles. Next base: position 145,670,735 of record NC_045438.1, read on the forward strand.
CCTCCGTCTCTGTCCATGTTTCTGTCTCTCTTTCTCTTTCTTTTTTCCTCCTTCTCCTTAACTAGCTCAGGCTCTCTCATCTTTAGGTCTGAATAATTTTTCTCTGAAGAATGGCACCATTTTGTACTAAGATATTACAGTTTTCATCATATCTAGTAATAGTCCAGACTTACTGGGGTTGCTATATCTATACCCCAAAATTCCTAGAGGGAGAATCTTATTTGCCCAGTTGATCCAATGCACTGTGGTCAGGAGTGGAATCACACGGTACAGATACAAGTCCTGGAAACAAACCTCCATTGAAAGGGAAGGACATTCTCACATAGGTAGGCCATGGGTTGAGCATTGCTCCAAAAGTTATCTACAACTTATAATAATTCTATATTGAATCCTCCTAAAGGGATTGTGGTCATGTGACATGACACTGTTACCTTTTGCACAATGCAAACCTAAATTTGCTGAGGTTGTTTTCTATAGCTTTTATCTCTATATTTTGTGAATGTTTCTTGAGATGTCCAAGAAAAGGAGGACAGTAGACTGGGATGTGGAACTTGAGTTAATGTGAATTTTTTTTTATTTTTGTTTCTTCCTTCTTCCCCAGTGGTCACTAGCCCCACTTACATAAAGTGGATTAATTATGCTAGGGGTTGAGTGTGATACAAAGGTTATACAGTATTGAAAACCATTCCTTTGGGAGTCCATTCCTCACTGTGGTCTGAACATAAGTAAGTTTCAATGAGATCCTGATGTTCATGTATAAGTAGAGCCTATAAGTGCCTGAAATTTCTTCTAACATATTTTTATCATGGAAATATGATGTAGCTGGTAGTATAAAGAAGCCCCTGAGCTTTGTTTTATTTATGTGTTATTTTTATTCTTAAATTTTTCAAATTCCCTATATCAAAGCTGTTTAGTAGGTTATCAGAAAGTGGAAGTTTTAGTAACTTGAGTTACTTTGTGAAAATTCTTAAGAAACAACTTCATTCCAACATTTCCATAGATTTGTTAGCATGCAGACTTAAAAAATAATAATTCCAAATCACATCTAAATTAATTCAAATTTGAATTTATGAAAGTAACTCCAACTACTGTAATAAATCCTCAAACATCAGTGGTTTATTACTTACTCACCTAAAGTCCAAAATGGGTGTTCCCGATTGGTAGTCGGCTCCACTCTTTGATTGGGGAACTGATACCTTTCCATCCTGTGGCTCTACCACGTTCCACACACAGCTTCTACGGTCACTGAAAAAATAACACAGAGAATTGCAAATGGGAAGTTTTTATGGGCCAAGCCTAGAAATGGCACAAATCACTTCCACCTATACATATTCAACTGGCAGAAGTCATTCCCACAGCTGGGCATAATTACTAGCATGGTTGCACTTTGCTCAAGAGGAAGAGGAAATAAGTGTGATGAAAATCCAGCTAGTCTCCTTCACAAAACTCTTGGTAAAGTCTCTTTTAGTGCTTAATTTTGATATGAGTAACAATAAAAAGGTATAAGTGTATTTAATGTAAGCTAATTTGAAAATCATTCAGAAACATTAAAATCCAGTGTATAAATTACAACAACAAAATGCATCTGATGCTATTTTGTTGTCTATAATACAAATAAGCATTAAGTAGCCTAAAATGCACACACGTACATACACAGACACACACACCCTACTTTGACATTTAGTTGAGAATTGGGTTTCAAACTATTAGGTTGTGTATGAGTATCCAAAAAGAAATATATATAATTTAGATATGAGGAAATACTCCGCCATTTTCCTATCAATGCTACCTTTTTAAACAAAATTATTTCCTATGCTCCTTTTTGTATAAATAGACTACTACTAGAACTTGACAATAAAAGACTTCATTATTCTTAAATAAAGTGATACAATTTCCATGTTTATCAGTTTTAGTTACCACTTTTCAGATTGGTATATTCTGCTCAAATCGATAATACATATTTTCTTACATGCTTTATATAAATTTAGAAACAATTACTATGGTTCCAAATTGTTCTTGGCAATTAAACCTTTAGATTTTTCAGCTTCTAGTGGTGCCACTTGTTCTTCTATTTGTAGAAAATCATGGTAAAGAGTTAATTTTGTGGGTTAGAGAAGAGTGTGCAAAAGGATGTATTTTTTTTTAATCATGTACAGTCCCCTGGGTTTATAACTGTACCTCTCATTACACTCTCTAGAGGAAATGTTTATGGTTTGAATCCTAGAAAAAGCTGTCATATGAAATCAGAACACCCAAGGAATAACACAATACCACAGAGTTAATATGATTGATGATATCATAGCTCATTTTTAACAGATGTCAGAAGAAGAAAAATCAAGCTGCCATTCCACATACTAAGCCCTTGTTCACTTAACAGAAGACCTTTATAAGTAAATCATAATTAATGGTAAGTATTCAGTGGGTTAGGAGATGGGCATTTGGATTACTTTTAGACTTTCGAAAGAAAAACCATATGATAAAAATAAGAATTTCTAGAAAAGATACTTATATATACCTTTAATTCCCTGGTGCTATATTTGACCAAATATTTAATTTGGCATCGGTGAATGGATTCTAGTTAGGAAAAGTTTCTTTTTAGAAATACAACCACATTTGTGGAACTCAAAAATCTCATATATATTCAGTCTTAAAACAAGTTCTTCAATAACTGCCAAAGGAAATCCCACTTCCAGCTGCGTGCTGACTGGGAGAGAGAGAGTTGGTGGTACTTTTTAATGATGTATGCATGTAAAAATAACCTGGAGAAAGTAAAGGAAAACAATTGTATTTTAATTTCGTTAAAAAATATCAGTAGTTTATTTGCTGAATCTAACCTTCTACCAAACTAGATTATTACTTTCTCCAGGCACATTGTAGTGTGTGTTGACCATCTCCAAGAGAGGATAAGGAAGTTGGCTAACTCGTAGAATTATCCATGAGATACATTGATTAGCACCCATATAATGTCCTTCTCCTGAGTAGCCCCTCCCTACTTTTGGAGATATGGACAAGGATAGTATATAATATGATTCCTACTCTAAAGTGATCCTGGGGAGGCAAGGCACTGTGGCTCACACCTGTAATCCCAGCACTTAGGGAGGCCAAGGTGGGCAGATCACTTGAGGGCAGGAGTTTGATCCAGCCTGGGCAACATAGGGAGAATGCTGCCTCTATGAAAAAAACAACAACAACAAGATTTTTAAAAATTTAACCAGGTGTGATGATGCACCTGAAGTCCCAAGCTACTTGGGAGACTGAGGCGGGAGGATCACTTGAGCCCAGGAGTCCAGGACTGCAGTGAGCTCTGATGGCATCATGGTACTCCAGCTTGGGCAAAAGAGTAAGACCCTGTCTTTAAAAAAAATTTCCAGGAAGGTAAGAAATCTTATATCAGGTAAAGGGCACTAGTTCCTCCTTAACCAAGAATCTGGGGAATTTCTTAGGTCTGAAGCATCTCCTCCCAGGTTTGGTGCTTATTAATGAATATTCAGGCCCACGCAGGTTGGGTATGCTGAGAGCAGGAACCTATATCTCCCATTTCAATTTAAAATAAAAAACTCAGAAATTGTGTTTTTGTTAAACACACATAATCAGACACATACACACACAACATACACACACACACACACACTCAGAAAGAACTTTGTGTTTTTTTTTTCTTTTTGAAGTACCAGGAGAACACACAGTAGTGCTATGTCAGATGTATTAATTTAGATGAACAAAGGGGAATAAAGGCACTTTTGGCATTATGTCTCATTTTAAGTTGAAGATAGCATAACAAATAGAACGTAATTCTGAAAGTTTTATCGACACTTGAATAGCTAACTAAAGTTCATTTATAGTTTTAACTTAGTGATTTTGACAGTCTTTAGCAGGCGTGAGCAAGACATTTTTCTGATGGACCAGTACATGTTATAGACTTTACAGGCTGTACGTTTTTGTTTCAACTACTTAAGTCTGCTGTTGTAGCAAGAAAGCCATAGACAGCACATAGATAAACATGACTATGCTCCAATAAAACTACATTTATTAAAACAATAGTGGGTCAGATATGGTCCTTGGGCCATAGTTTGTCAACCTTTTGTCTTTCTCAACCCTCATATCACATATTAACTATTATTCCTTTTCTCACAGAGTTTCTTAGAGATTATTCTCAAATAACTCATAATTTTAGCTTTTGATATGGAAATAAAATACGTTTTTCTCCATTTGTTATGAAGAGTTTGACCCACGTGCTAGACTGAACAGACCACAAGCCCATAATCTTCCCCTGGGCCTTGTTGTGGACAGTGAGGGCCTGTAGGAATTGGGATATGAGTTCATCTGTCAACTTACAGCTAAAGAATTTAAAGCAAGAACAAGGAGTTTTGGTTCCACAAGATGCTCTATTTAAAAGGACATTGTTGAGAGGCTTACTATTCAGCACTACTGGGACAGTCTTGAAAAAATGACCTACTTTCCCTCAGCAAAGCCAACTCTGAAAGAGGATGATGTCTACAAATGAGTTCTCATAAAAGAATATAATTAAACACTGATGCTCTTCAGAGTGAAAGAGCTTTGAGATAATGACTACAGTGGCACACACTGTACCAAAGAGAACAAGATGTCACAATTATATATTTGCAGGTTGATTTAATCTGACAGGATTCTTAGCAACAGTGAACTTGGTCTGTCTGTGCATGACAACACAGCTTATGTGTCCTACAGATGAAGCTCTGTTTATCTTTTCTAAACTTACACGTGTCAATTAGCAAATTTCTTAATCTAGCCGGACATTCTTATCAGTGGAGGTCCAGTACATATCTTCATTTTCTTTGGCACAGTATGTGTAAATCACCCCTTTTATCTAAATAAAGTCTTTTTAAAATTCTCTGTATAAATAGATTTTTTTCGTTATTTGATTTTTGAATTATATTCTCTCACTGCAAAGTCCTCATTATCCTATTTTTTCAAGTTTCCTTAATAGCTAAATTAGCAGCTAGTAGATTTAGATTGTCCCTCACAGTTAATCCAGGACCTAGAGAAAGAGATCACATCAGGGTTTGCAAACTACAACACTTGGGTCAAATCCATCCCACCACTTATTTTTGCATGACCCATGAGCTAAGAATCACTTTTACATTTTTAAATGACTAAAAAACAATCAAAAAGAAAATAATATTTTTTGACTTATGCAACTTACATGAAATTCAAATTTCCATGTCCACAAATAAAGTTATATTGAAATCCAAGCATGTTCACTTTTTTAATATATGATCTATTGGTGCTGCTTTTGTGCTACAACAGCAGTGTTAAGTAGCTGCAACAGAGAATGTGTGACCCGTAAAGCCTGAAATATTTACTTTCTGGCCTTTTATAGAAAAAGCTTGTCAACCTAGAGACTACATGATCCTTTACATTTCCCTTCCAACCTTTTCTTTTTTTTTTTTAAGGTGATTGTTATCTCCTTCCCCCCTCCCCCCCTTTTTTTTCTGCCTCACTCTTGCTGCCCAGGCTGGAGTGCAATGGAACGATCCAGGCTCACTGCAACCTCCACCTCCCGGGTTTAAGCAATTCTCCTGCCTCCGCCTCCCGAGTAGCTGTGATCACAGGTGCCCGCCACCATGCCTGGCTAATTTTTGCATTTTTAGTAGATACGGGGTTTCACCATGTTGGCCAGGCTGGTCTCAAACTCCTGACCTCAGGTGATCCATCCCCCTTGGCCTCCCAAAGTGCTGGGATTACAGGCATGAGCCACCGTGCCTGGCCATCCTTCCCTTTTCAATTCCTACTTTCACTTTCACTTTGGAGTTTTGGAAGTATTACAGGATAGTGATGGGAGTTCAGCCCTAGAGGCCCATTTTTGTGTATGACACTGACAGTGCACCTTAATATATTTTTATCTCCACCTTATGAAATATAGAAGTCAGCCTAGATACTCATTAATCAAAATGCCCAACAGTTCTACAGTGCTTTAAAATTTATAAAGTGCTGTCACATGCACTGTCTTACTTGATCTTACATACTGGTACTATTTCCTTTACTTGAAAGAGATGGAACCTGAGGTTCAAACACATTAACTGACTTCCCCAAAATTATTTAACTCTAAAGGCAGAGCAAGATGGAAGCTAATACCATTCATTGCCCACTCCCACCCTCACTGCCACCACTGGAAGACCAAATTTTAACAACTAACAGCATAGAGAAAAGCACCATCACAAGACCCAAAAATCAGGTGAGAAATCACAGCACCTGGATTTAACTTCATATCATAGAGAAAGGCATTGAGGAGGGCAGGAGAGACAGTCTTGGATCACCAGTGGCACCACTCCCCCATTCACTGCCAGCGGCCATGCAGCATGGAGAGAGAATCTGTGCCCTTTGGAGAACGAACTCGCAATGCCGGGGGACTTTACATTGAACTCAGTGCCGTCCTGTCATGGCAAGGAATAAAGCCATGCTGGTCTCCTCCAGTGCCTGCACACAGAGAGAACATTTGGACCAGCTCTAGCCAAAGGTGAATCCTTCAGTCTAGTGGTCGGAACTTGAGTTTCTTGGCAAGCCTCACCACTGTGGGATGAAGTGCTCTGGGATCATAGGTAAACATGAAAGGCAGTCTTGGACACAGGACTGCAATTCCTAGGCAATTCCTAGTGCTAGGCTGAGTTCAGAGCCAGTGAACTAGGGTGGCATGTGACCTAGCGAGATACAAGCTGGTGCAGCTAAGGGAGTGCTTGCACTATCCCTCCCCCAACCTGAGGCAACACAGCTGGCAGCAACAAAGAAGAGGAGACCTAAGAGTCAAGAGGATGTTTTCTTGAACCTTGGATACCAGCCACAGTAGGATAGAGCACTGGGCAAAGTCATTAGGCCCCCAGTCCAGACCCTAGCTCAGGGATATATCTAGACACATCTTGGGCCAAAAGGGAACCTGCTGTCTTGAAGGGAAGGGCCCAGTCCTGGCAGGATTCATCACCTCCTTACTAAAAAGCCTTCGGGCTCTGATTAAACAGCAGCAATACCCAGGTAATATACCATGGGCCTTGGGCTCTGAGACATGCTGGTTTTGGGGTGACCCAGCACATTCCCAGCTGTGGTGGCTACAGTGAAAGACTCCTTCTGTTTGAGACAAGCAGAGGGAAAAGTAAATGGGACTTTGTCATGCACCCTAGGTACCAGCTCAACCACAGTTGAGTAGAGCAAAAGTAGGCTCTTAGGGTCCCCAAGTCCAGTCCTAGGCTCTTGCACAGCATTTTTAGACTTGCCCTGGGCCAGAGAGGAGTCCACTGCCCTGAAGGGTGAGTCCCAAGCTTGTCAGCATTCACCATAAGCTGACAGATGAGCCCTTGGGCTGTGAGTGAACATGAGAAGTGGCCTCTCAGAACACCCAATGGACCAGTGGTGATGCTGACCACAGGGAGAGGATCCTCTGCCTATGGAAAAGGGAGGGAAGAGTGAGAAGAACTTTGTATTGTGGTTTGAGCTTAGCTGTAATAGAATAGAACATCAGGTAAATTGCTAAGATATTTCACTCTAATCCTTGGCTCTCAGATAGCATCTCTGGAGTTAGTTACCCAGGGCCTGAAGAAACTTACTGCCCTAAAGGGAAGGGCCTTGGGCAAGGCCCAGTGCTGTGCTGGCTTGAGGTCTCACCCGTTGCAGTCCCAATGATGGTGGTCACAGGGGTGCTTGCATCACCATATCCCAGTTCCAGGTGGCTCAGAACAGAGAGAGAGAGAGAGACACCATTTGTTTGAGTGAAAGTAAGGGAAAAGAACAAGAGTCTCTACCTGATAACCCAGAGAATTATTCCAGTCTTGTCCAAGACCACCAAGGCAGTATCTCTATGAGTGTGTCAAAGCCGTGGCATTATAGGGGTTGGGACCCAAGTTCCTTTAAATACCTAGAAAGCCTTCCCAAGAAAGGTGGGCACAAACAAACCCAGACCACAAAGTCCATAATAAATACCTAACTCTTCAATACTCAGACACCAACCAATATCTACAATCATCAACACCATCCAGAAAAACGTGATCTCACCAAGTGAACTAAATAGGGCACCAGGGACCAATCCTGGTGAGATAGAGATATATGACCTCTCAGACCAAAAATTCAAAATAGCTGATTTTAAGAAATTCAAGATAACACAAAGAAGGAATTCAGAATTCTATCAGATAAACTTAACAAAGAGATTTAAAAAAATTAAAAAGAAGCAGAAATTCTAGCGTTAAAGAATGCAACCAACATGCTGAAGAATGCATCAGAGTCTCCTGATAGCAGAATTCACCACGTAGAAGAAAGAATTAGTGAACTTGAAGACTGGCAATTTGAAAATACATGGTCAGAGAAAACAGACGAAAAAAGAATAAAAAACAATGAAATACGCCTACAAGATCTAGAAAATAGTTTCAAAAGGGCAAATCTAAGAGTTACTGGTCTTAGGAGTTAGAGAAAGTGATAGGGGTAGAAAGTTTATTCAAAAGGATAATATCAAAGGACTTCCCAAACTTAGAAAAAGATATCAATATCCAAGTACAAGAAGGTTAGAGAACATCAAGTAGATTTAACCCAAAGAAGACTCTTAGGTCTCCTCTTCTTGAGCAGAAAGAAGCATACCCTTTTGTTGCTGCCAGCTGTGTTGCCTCAGGTTGTGGGAGGGATGGTGCAAGCATTCCCTTAGCTGCACTAGCTTGTGTCTTGCTAGGTCACATGCCACCCTAGTTCACTGGCTCTGAACCCAGCCTAGCACTAGGAATTGCCTAGGAATTTCAGTCCTTGTTTCCAAGACTGCCATTCACATTTACCTATGACCCCAGAGCACTTCATCCCACAGTGGTGAGCCTTGACAAGCAAGGACAAAGTTAGTATAGAGCTTTTATTAGTTTCTTTTTGAAAAGAAGACTGTGAAAAATCCAGAAAACAAATAACAAAATGGCAGGAGTTAAGTCCAAGTTATCAATAATAACATTTAATATAAGTGGACTAAACTCTCAAATTAAATGACATAGAGTGGCTGAATGGATGAAAAAAACACGACCCCATAATCTGTTGCCTACAAGAAGCACACTTCACCTATAAAGATACACATAGACTGATAACAGAGATGTCAAGAGATATTCCATGCCAATGGAAACCAAAAGAGAGCAGGAGTAGCTATACTTATTTCAAACAAAATGGATTTTAAAAATACATCTTTAAGAAGAGACAAAGAAGATTGGTATATAATGATAAAGGGGTCAATTCAAAAAAGGATCTAATGATTATAAGTAGGTATGCACCAAACACTGGAGTACCCAGATATATAAAAGAAATTATTAGAGCTAAAGGGAGAGAGAGACTTCAAAACAATACAACAGCTGGAGACTTCAACATTCCACTTTTATCATTGGACAGATTTCCCTTACAGAAAATAAACAAAGAAGTATCATACTTAATCTGCACTATGGAACAAAAAACTTAATAGATATTTAGAGAACATTTTATCCAATAGCTGTATAATATACATTCTTCTCAGCACATGGATCATTCTCAAGGAGAGACCATATGTTATGTCACAAAACAAGTATTGAAACATTCAAAATTTGAAATACTGTTAAGCATATTCTCTGGCCACAGTGGAATAAAACTAGAAATCAATAACAACAGTAATTTTAGAAAATACAGAAACACATGGAAATTAAACAATAGGCTCCTGAATGACTAATGAGTCAATGAAAAAATTAAAAAGAAAATTGAAAATTTTCCTGAAACAGATGATAATGAAAACACAACATACCAAAACCTATGGAATACAGTGAAGGCAATACTAAAAGGGAAATTTATAGCTGTAAGTCCTTACATCAAAAACAAAAAAAAAAACTTCAAATAAATTACCTAATGATACATCTTAAAGAACTAGAAAAACAATAGAAGACCTAATGAAAAATTAGTAGAGGAAAAGAAATAATACAAATCAGAGCAGAAATAAATGAATCTAAATAAAGAAAACAATACAAAAGATGAATGAAACAGAAAGTTAATGTTTTGAAAAGTTAGACAAAATTGACAAGCTTTAGCCAGACTAAGAAAATTAGAGAGAATACCCAAATAAATAAAATCAGAGATGAAAAAGGAGATATTACAACTCATATCACAGAAATGTAAAGGATTATTAGTGGCTACTATAAGCACCCATATGCCAACAATTTGGAAAATCCAAAGAAACAGATACATTCTTAGATACACTTACCCTACCAAGATTGAATCATTAAGAAATCCAAAACCTGAACAGACCAGTAACAAGTAATGAAATTGAAGCTGTAATAATAAATTTCCCAGCAAAGAAAAACCCAGGGTCCAATGGCTTCACTGCCATTTAAAGAAGAACTAATACCAGTCCTAGTCAAACTGCTCTGAAAAACAGAGAAGGAGAAAATACTTCCAAACTCATTCTACCAAGCCAGTATTACCTTGATACAAAAACCAGACAAAGACATATCAATCAAAAGAAAGCTATAGGCCAATATCTCTGATGAATATTGATGCAAAAATCCTCAACAAAATATTGGCAAACTGAATTCAACAAAACATTAAAAAGATCATTCATCATGACCAAATCAGATTTATCCAAGGGATGCAAGGATGGTTCAACACGCATCAATGAATGTGATACATTATATCAACAGAATGAAGGACAAAACCCATATAATCATTTCAATTAATGCTGGAAAAGCATTTGATAAAGTTCAGCATCCCTTCATGATAAACATTCTCAAAAAGCTGGGTATAGAACAAGCATACCTCAACATAATAAAAGCCTTATATGACAAACCCACAGCTAGCATCATACTGAATGGGGAAAAACAGAAAACCTTTTATCTTAGATCTGTAGCATGACAAGGATGCCCACTGTCAAGACTGTTATTCAACAGAGTAGTGGAAGTCCTAGCTAGAGCAATCAGACGAGAGAAAGATATAAAAGGCATCCAAATTGGAAATGAAGAAGTCAAATTATCTGTATTTGCAGATGATATAATATTATATTTGGAAAAACCTAAAGATGCCACCAAAAACTATTAAAACTGATAAATTCGGTAAAGTTGCAGGATACAAAATCAACGTGCAAAAATTAGTAGTATTTCTACATACTAACAGTGAACAACCTGAAAAAGAAATAAAAAATACTCTCATTTACATAGCCACAATAAAATTGAATACCTAGGAATTCACTTAACCAAGGAAATGAGAGATCTGTACAATGCACGCTATGAAATGCTGATGAAGGAAATTGAAAAGAACACACACACAAACAAAATGGAAAGATATTCCATGTTCGTGAATTGGAAGAATCGTTATTATTAAAATGTCCATACTACCCAAAGCAATCTACAGATTCAATGCAATTCCTATCCAAATACCAACGACATTCTTCCCAGAAATAGAAAAAATAATCCTAAAATTTATATGGAACCACAAAAGGTCCAGAAGAGCCAATATTATCCTAAGCAAAAAGAAACAAAAAAGTGGAGGAATCACATTGCCTGACTTCAAATTATACTACAGAGCTCTGGAAAAACAAAGAAACAAACAAACAACCAGTATGGTACTGGCATAAAAACAGACTTACAGACAAATGGAACAGAATAGAGAACCCAGAAACAAATCCACACACCTACAGTGAGCTCATTTTTGACAAAGGTGCAAAGAATATACATTCGGGAAAAGACAGTCTCTTCAATAAATGGTCCTGAGAAAACTGAATATCCATATGCAGAAGAATGAAGCTAGATCCCTATCTCTTGCCTTATAAAGAAAAAACAAATCAGAATGTATTAAAAACTTAATCTGAGACCTCAAACTATAAAACTACTACAGGAAATCTTTGGGAAAACTCTGGGCAAAATTTCTTCAGTAACACCCACAAGCACAGACAACCAAAGCATAAATGAACAAATTGGATCACATCATGTTAAACAGCTTCTGCACAACAAAGGAATCAGTAAAGAGAAAAGACAACCCAGAGAATGGGAGAAAATATTTACATCTGACAAGAGATGAATAACCAGAATATATAAGGAACTCAAAAACTCTATAGGAAAATATCTAGTAATCTAATTTAAAATCCGGGCAAAAGATTTGAATAGTCATTTCTTAAAAGAAGACATACAAATGGCAAACAGGCATATGAAAAGGTGTTCAGCATCATTGATGGTAGGAGAAATGCAAATCAAAACTCCAAGGAGTTATGATCTCACCCAGTTAAAATAGCTTTTATCCAAAAGTCAGGTAATAACAAATGCTGGCCAGGATGTAGAGAAAAGGAAACCCCTGTATATTGTTGGTGGGAATGTAAATTAGTACAAACACTATGGAGAACAGTTTGGGGGTTCCTAAAAAATCTAAAAATAGAGCTACCTTACGATCCAACCATCCCGCTGCTAGATATATACCCTAAAGAAATTAAATCAGTGTATCAAAGAGATATCTGCATTCCCATATCTGTTGCAACACTGTTCACAATAGCCAAGAAGTAGAAGTAACCTAAGTGTTCACCAACAGATAAATGGATAAAGAAAATGTGGTACTTATACACAATGGAGTACTATTCAGCCATAAAAAGAATGAGATTCTATCATTTGCAACAACATAGAAGGAATTGAAAATCATCATGTTAAGTTAAAATAGCCAGGTGCAGAAAAACAAACATTGCATGTACTCCCTTATTTGTAGGATCTAAAAATCGAAACAATTGAACTCATGGAGATAAAGAATAAAAGGATGGTTACCAGAGGCTGGGAAGGGTAGGATGGGTTTAGGGGTTTGGGGGAGGATAGAAAGAATAAATAAAACCTAATATTTGATGGCACAACAGAGGGACTATAGCCAACAATAATTTAATTGTACATTCTAAAATAACTAAAAGAGTATAATTGGAATGCAAAACACAGGATAAATGCTTGATGGAATGGATACCCAATTTTCCATGATGTGATTATTATGCATTGCATGCCAGTACCAAAACATCTTATATATTCAATAAATATATACACCTACCATGTACCCACAAAAATAAAAAACTAAAAAAATTAAATTACATAACTAATAAGTGTTTGAGAGTGGATTCTAAATCTGATTCCAAGCTTTATGTTATTTCTGCATTACCACCCTAACTTAGAAAGGGCTACAAACAAAAACTTTGTGACAGTTATTCTTGTTTTGAAATCATGCACAAAACTCCTGTGAAATGGACCTGAAGAAAACTTCTTCTCCCATCCCTATCACCCCAACATAAAACAAATAAGAACTGTAGGCTGGGCTTCCTTTCTTCACATTGAGTAGAATAGAGCAATGATGTTGTACACCTTCACAGCCACAGTCATTCACACATCAAAGAAGGAGAATTAGCAACACTCGAAACTTAGAGTTTTGATCTTTATAAGATTTAGGGCGTAAAATAACCAGCCTCCTTCATTTCATCCTTGGCCTCATAATACCACTCCTGAACAGAAGTCGGAGTGAGCTTTTAAAAATCTAAATCATATCGTTAAAATAAATCCAAATTCTTGCAAGACTGTATTTTGTCTTTCCCTCTCACCCGACCCTGTTCTCTCCAACTCATTTACCACTTTCCTTATCATTCAACCCACTCTTAATACAATGGTCTTCTGTATTCCCTGATCATGACAGCTCATTTCTATGTTTGCCTTTTCATGGGCCTGGGAATTATCACTTGAGATCTCAGGACTGTCTTCTTCCCATCATCACACCTCTACTCAAATGACAACTTGTCTTCAACGACAGTTTTCTTGACCACCTGCACCTGTGTCTCTCTATCCCAGTACTCTGGCTTATTTCTTATTAGCACCATCTCTCTCTAAAATTATATCATTCATTTATCAGTACAGTTCTTTAATATCTATCTCCCTCTACTTGTATGTAAAGTCTTTTTGCACAAAGACCTTGCCTGTCTTTTTCACCAACATATAGAGTACTGCGTGGCACACGATACACAAATACATCAATGCTGCATGGAGAAATGTGTAAATGTATGTGGCCTTTGAAATAAAATGTCCCCTTTTACTGATATAGCCTAGTTGCTAAGGCAAGGACTGTCACTTCAGCTACAAGGTGTAATATGAAAGGTCTGTCAATAGTGGTGTAAGAAGTACGTGGAATAATGTAAGAAGTGTAATCATGAGCTCAATCTGGAAAGAAATGATAATAATTTCTAATTTCTGCAGGGATGCACACTGCTTATGTGTACTATATGCATTTTCACTTGTAAACATATTATTTCCACGCTGTCCACTTGAACCCTCAGCTTTTCAGTGTTGTGGCATCTCGTGATTTCAGGGCACCTGGAGATTATTAGGTGTCTAAGCTTCTAAGCTGTCACTTTTTGAAGCTAGAGCATGGAATTATCTGAGCAGAAAGCTAAGAAGCCCCATTTAATCAGCTGCTACTGTGGTTAAACTCCTTCAAGGCAAACACATTTTGACTGGCCCAAAATAGTAATAATAGCCAGCTCTGAGTATATTAACTCTTCAGAGTCATCAGTAGCAAGTGGAAGTATTTTTAATTCTGTTTTTCTTGTGTGTGTGTGTGTGTGTGTGTGTGTGCGCGCGTGCGCGCGCAGATTAAAAATTCATACTTTAAATGACAGCATTGTTAAATAAATTGAAACCCTTGAAGCTGGTTATTAGAAGAGCCAGAACTGAATGGAGCAAGCTCATTTATAAAACCACCTTTTATTTTAAGAAAATATAATGATCAAATTCTGTGGTAGTAAAGAGGAAGGGTGTTGTTTGGTAATGTGTGGTTTAATTTTAAGGTGTATATGAGGCTAGAATTGAATTATGCTGGAGACATGGTGATTTAATGAACCGTGGAAAGCACATTTACTTCAAGGGGACAAAATGTGCTCAGCATATTTCATCAGGAACCTTAGAAGGGATACTTTTGAAAATAATCCAAATTGACTACCACAGTGGGATCAGGTTAGAGAGGAGAGGTGTGTGTTTGAAACAGTCAATTTGGAGTTGATTGCTAAGAAAAGCTTCAGTTTGCAAGATCTTATATATCTTTCTGTTGGGATTAGCCTAAGGCATAACTGTGAATTTAGTCTTGGAAATATTTCCTACATTCTCTTCCGATGCCCCTGATTTTCTTTTTGGTAACACTCATGCTCACTCCATCCATACCATCCATATATTTATTCTTTACCTACCAAACTTTGACAATATGTCATTTGTGCCTTTGTTCTCCATTATTATTCTTCCTTCTTCCATCAAAATTTTCCATCCCATAGTACCTGGAACTTGAGGATTTCCATTGTTCACTGAAATCAAGTACTTATTTTTATCAAAAATCTTTTCTTAAGTGCATGTGCATAAGAGTGTGCTAGGTACCATGTATGGAATAGAGAATCATCAGACACACGACCTTCTTTCATGTTACTTAAAAGTCATTGCTAATTGTCCTGGAGGAGGTAATACAGTTCACATGAATAAGTAAATGGCTTATAACAAACAGCAGCACATGAAAATATATGTATATATATAGGCATGGAGTTTTAAAAGAAACGCATGATTCTTTAATGGAAAAGTTGAGTTTCTTCTTCTTTTTTTTTTTTTTTTTTTTTATGAGACAGTCTTGCTCTGTCACCCAGGCTGGAGTGCAGTGGCGTGATCTCGGCTTACTACAACCTCTGCCTCCCAGGTTCAAGCGATCTCCTGCCTCAGCCTCCTGAGTAGCTGGGATTACAGGCACCCGCCACCACACCCAGCTAATTTTTGTATTTTTAGTAGAGATGGGGTTTCACCATGTTGGTCAGGCTGGTCTCAAACTCCTGACATCATGATCTGCCTGCCTCGGCCCCCCAAAGTGCTGGGATTACAGGCATGAGCCACTGCACCTGGCCAAACTTTGAGATTCTATTACGTGCAAGTGGACAAACTATTCTGGGGGAAAGAGATAATTTTCACACTAGTTGCAAGTATTGTGTAGGTATTTGCCTCATCCTGCTTATGTGTGAACTGACTATAATACTAAATAACGAAATTAAAATTACTGTAACTAGAGGTGGTAACTGGATAATGGCCTTCCCCTGACAACTGAATGCATGGGCTCAGGCATTTATGCACAAAGTAGAAGGCCTTTTTAAGTAGCAGGAATCCAATTTCATTGTCATTATTACCGTTGTGCCAAATGACTTGTAAAATAAAATAAATGAGATCTACAGCACCTAGCAAGCTAAGACAACCCCCAATTCATCATTCCCCTGCAAAACTGCACTCTGATGGTCTCAAAATGAGGGTGAGAGAGAGGATTAGTTCTGACCTTCCACTGATCAGAACAAAGTGTTATTCTTGATCTCACTTCACTGGTTTCTGACTAGCATAGCATTTTTTGTATTGTCTTATTTTTCTCTCTTCATAAATCAAAGTTAGCATCCAAAGAGCCACAGGATCTGCTGTCTTGCTGGAGTTTTACACAGAAAGCCCCTTTTGTGATTATTAGAGTGATTTGTACCTGAATAAATAGGCACATATTAGGCTCCAGGTGGAAACTCTTAATTTCATGCCACCTCCAGAGAAACACATAGCAATGAGTCTTGGGCAGAGTTTAAGAAATGTGTCACCCACTCGTCACTGTATAACTTCATATTCCATATTTACCTTGTATGACTGGCACATTATGGTATGACTGGCACATTATGTCAGAAAAGTAGCAAGTTTAAGTAAGTGAGGAGAGAAATGCACAGGACAGTTTTTTTATGCATACACTATATATATAATATATACTATATATATATATTTATATACACAAAATGTTGAGAAACTCCAATGATAGGTCTTGACTTGACTTCTGAAAAAGCACCTTTAAATGTTTGAAGCAGCCCCTTCACCTTTATTTCATGTTGTGAACCTGAAAAAACTATGTAGTCTGTGCATAGAATCCAAAGCATATATAATACAATTTTCATAATAGCACCAAATGCTGCTGGGATTATTTAAAGTCACTCAAATATGTGAATCAAGTAAAACTTAAACATTACAGCACTATTTTATTACCTACCTTGGCATAAAGCCACAGTAGTTCTTGTTTAGGGAAATTGACTTATCATTACAAAGTAGCCATGTGACTGATACTGCCAAGAATGAATTCATTCTTCCTCACAGCATCTGAATTTGCGCTGAATTACACCTACATCCTGTGTGATCTAGTTGAAAAGGTAGAGGCTTTGGATTTAGACAAATCTGACTGTGAATTTGGGCTGAATTATACCTACATCCAGTGTGATTGAGTTGAAAAAAATAGAAGCTTTGACTTTAGACAAATCTGATTGTGAATCCTGGATCACCATTTACTATTTGAGTGACTTGAGCAAGTTACCTAAAATCACTGATCCTCAGAATTCCCATCTAGAATAGTAATAATATTTAGATATTTAGGGGTTCTATTCCTGCTTGGGGGATTGTTTGTTATATGCCAGGCAATGTGCTAAGTACTTTACATACATTGTGTCAATTAGTATTCACAATAACACCAGGTATTAGCCACCATTTATATTTTAGCACACTGATATTCAAAAGGGTTAATTATCTTGAATAGTTTTACAACAGGTGTGCCTCCAAAGCCTGCGCCCTATCCATTGCTCTCAGGGAATTAGGGAGAAAGTGACTCACAGGCACTCCCTGAATGGCCTCCACAACGGGGTGGTGACTCTTCCACTGCCTCTGCTGCTATTCTTGTGCTGAGCAAAAGCCACGTAAAGCAAGACTGAGACCTACTTCCTGTGTAACTTTATTCCCTTCCCTGCTCTTGTTGATTGCCATGATTCTTTTACAAAATACAAAACCTAGATGCTGAGTTTTTCTTGCCTAAATGTCTTGGCTTAGGCTAAAGCTAAGCTGTGTCTTCATTGTTTGTGAGTTCTGAA
Source organism: Piliocolobus tephrosceles (assembly GCF_002776525.5). NCBI lineage: Eukaryota > Metazoa > Chordata > Mammalia > Primates > Cercopithecidae > Piliocolobus > Piliocolobus tephrosceles. Next base: position 145,688,634 of record NC_045438.1, read on the forward strand.
CCACTGCACCTTGACCTTTAGCTCTACCCTACTGGAGTCTAGAATTCTTGTCTACTTACATCCCATAAAACTGTGAGTGCTCTATCTCCGTTTGACGAACTTGAGGACCGTCAACTTCAAAGTTTGTAAAGTTTTTTTTGATCTCCCCATACCTTTCTGCTTTAACTAACGTTTTCTCTGATGAACCTGTTAGAACTATAACACCTACCTGAATTTCCCTGCCATTCTAATGTGTGTGTGTGTGTGTGTGATCATCCACTTGTTTACAGAACTCCTATTCCCATCCTCCTCACTTCCACAGCTTCCAAAAAACTGACAGACATAGCAGCCTTCCATGCTGTGTTAATACCCAATCCCAAAGCATATGGTGCCCTACAAAATACCCTAAGGCTTATGAATGGATTATTTTCTTTTCCATCAACAAGTCCTGGTGGCAGCAAACACAATATATCTGTAACATCATTTATGAAGGCCTGTGGAAAGGTTAAAAAAAAAAAACACTATTCTCCTTTTTAAAATTATGAACATCTTGAATGCATACAAGAATTTTTTTTTCTTTGACTTGCTGGTTAAATTGTATTTAAAAGACATTATGCTATACAAAAAAAAATTACTCTCACCAAAATGAAGCATAAAAGCAGAAAAAAAAAGGCCTTTTACTCCTGTGAAGGTCAAATTGTTTTTTGAGACCACATACCTAAGTGTTATTCAAAACCACAGACTTTAGGCTCAGTTCAGTTTTTTTTTTTTTTTTTCCTCAGTACCAAATATTTCACTGAAAATGTGAAGACAGATCGATAATTCAATGTTTTATTAATTTTATCTAAGAACTCAAGTATAAAGTATCACATTTTTCACAAAAAGCCAGGAGAAGGATCTATGGTACACAGGTCCCCATAATGCACACACACTTTTAAAAATCAACTGATTAAAATAAAAATCTATCAAGCACTACTCATGCACAGCCTCTTTCGTGCAAGATATCCTCCTGCCTGCATCTGTGGGGGTGATGGGTGACAGCTGCAGCCTCAGCCTATGGAAAACTACCGTGGGTCACAGATGTATCAGATGGGAGGGTGGGCAGCTTCTGTACTCAAAATTACAGTTGGAGAAATACAGAAGAATTTACTTGGTAGTTTTTTTTGTAATAAATAATCTGAAACCAGTTATTAATCCAAAGGACTATAAATCAAGGAAAGAAACCATAATGCAATGCTAAGCAAATCAAGGACCAAAGGGAGCCAAAATAAGGAAGTTTGAAGCAGACTAAAGGAAAACAGGCCTAGAATTCCAGGAGCAAGAACTCAGGCATGTGTGACTGGTTTGTGTAGAGTTCTGGTGGACTTTGGGATTTTTATGTTAAAGCTAATTAGAGGCCTATAAGAAATAAACATATACCCCAGTGCTAAGCACTGTTGGAAATAGATAAATGCACTATGGTCCTACCCTAAAGAACAGAAAGAGCAAAACCATTCACTTATTTTGCAAATGCCTATTGGATCAGGGTATTTTTCCCCCTGCTGAGCCAGAACAGCACCTTCAGGTCCTTCCCAACAGGGTACCTCAGGTATTGACTGCCCGTCATTGGAGGTGACATGTCAAGTGAAAGTGATGTACCACCTCTACTTAAGAAGCTTATACCTAGAGGAGCAGTACAACATCTGTAAACCACTGCAACCCATAGCAGCATGTAATAAGTTGTCTGAAAGTAACATAACAGTAAAATATATTTAGAGAACACTGATTTCTGATCAGGATGATAGCGGAAGGCTTCATAGATGGAATGGACTCTGAACATCCAAACAGTGGCCAAGAAAGCATCTCTGAAACCTAAGAGTAGATGGAAGAGGAGGTAAAAGTTGTTTTGCATGACCATATAATGCTGTATTATTTGGGTTTGGATTTTAGAAGGCTGCTAGAGGTGTTGTCATGTTTTAAATCAAAAGGGAGAAACCTTTCCAATACATGATGAGGATAATTAAAATATTTGTGTGTCCATGAGAATGATATATAGTCTGAAAATATAGTACTGACAGATGAGCTCCAGAATTTGCTAATTCGCTATTTCTAAATGTGGGCACTATTATTTATGAGAATACTGATTCTTTTTTATGGTGGTTACATAATCAAGTGTTTCTATGATTTAAAAATAACAAAGTACTGGTCACATAAAAACAAAATAAATCATATAACTAATTAAATTTATAGTAGATGCTTCATTTGTGGGGCATTTGTGTGTGGTTATAACTGAATCATCAGCCTTTCATTTCACATATGCATGAGTGCACTAGTCACTTAAATGCATTTGTATTTGAAGTTAAGGAAAAGGTAAGAGCCAATGAAGCCTAAACTCTGAGTTTGTAGGTGGATAAATACATGCATTTGTTCTTTCAAGCATATGATGACTTGTTTTTCAAATTAAGCTTCACATACAATGGATGTAATTCTCTAATGACCAGAAAACAGCAAATTCCAGCAAAATCTGGTACTTCCTCATAGTGTCCACTCTTGCTTTTCAGAAAATTCAGTTAGAAAACTTTCTAGGAGCAGACTGAGGCTCAATCCCAGTATACCACTCACATTTTTAGAGAATATATTTTATTTACTTGTTTTTTGGTTTTCCTCTTTTGTCCATGGGTAAACTATTTGGTGAAAGACTGGAGTCATTCCACATAGAACAGAGAGTTGTTTTTTGAACTCTAATACACTTGTGGTTTAAACCACATATTGTCATCATAAATTATTTCTTAGGGCTGTTTGTTTGTAAATGTGTTAAGGTTGCCATAACAAATTACCACAAACTGGGTGGCTTGAAACAACAGAAATTTATTCTTGCCCAGTTGTGGAGCCAGAAATCCAAAATCAAAGTGCTAGCAGGATTGGTTTCTCTTGGAGGCTCTGAGAGAGGATCTGTTCCTTGTCTTCTCCAGCGTTTGGTGGCTCCAGGAGTTCTTTAGTTTGTGGCAGCATCACTCCAATCTCTGCCCCCATCACAAGGTCTTCTCCTCTGAATCCCATCTTCTCCCCTTCCCTTCCCTTCCCCTCCTATCTCCTCCCTTCCCCTCCCCCCCATCCTCCCCTTCCCTTCCGTCTTTTCTTCTCTTTTTTCCTCTCCTCTCCTCTCTTCCCCTCCCTTTCCCTCTCCTCCCCTCCTCTTCTTGTCCCTCCCCTCTACTTCTCATGCACTTGTTGTTGGATTTAGGGTTCACTCTAATCAAGGATAATCATCTCTATATCCTTAACCTCCACAAAGACTCTTTATTCTAAATGAGGTCACACGCCCAAATAAGGATCATTCACAGCTCATGGGTGGACACCTCCTTTGGGGGACCATCAGTCAACCCACTGCATTCATTTTCTGTTATTTTTCCTGTTATCCACATTGTAGAAATAACTGATTCTGCCCCTTTTAAAATACTTTTAATTTAAATTGAAAATAATCTGACTCAGCACAGTGAAATTTTATGCTCTTCTTATTTTGTATTTTACTCTCCTCTTACTCTGTTTGGCTTTGGTAGTTTGTGTAAATTCTATGCATCTTCCACCTGACAATAGAATTGCTCTAAATCCACCAAAAGCTTAATTTCATTTTATTATTAAAATTCCTCAAATATCACATTCTATTTGAAAGAAAATAGGAAATAGCCATCTATTTATTTACATTCAATTAATTAATTATTTTCATTATATGTTCTCCCAGAATACAATAATCCATCTATTGTATTGTTGGTAAGTTATAAAAATATTTTAATACTGGGAGATGATGTGGTATTGCTAAAGTAAAGTGTCCAGGCTTTAGCCAGAGATTGTTCTGCCAAGGATTCGTAACTCACAGCGTTAATACTGTCAATCTATTTGATTTAAACAAGGCACTCAATCTTTCTTTGTCCATGTTTTCTCATCTGTAAAATAAAGACACTAATACCTCCTATGCCTGTTTATAATAAGGATTGGACATAATATAAGTAAATCATCAGTGCAAAGCCTAGCACAGAGTATTTACTTTATAAATACATTGATATTTATTACTTATTACAGTTTTTTCTATAAAGCAACATATAAAAGGAAATTTTAATTGGAAACTCAGTCATTTAATTCACTTAAATGCTGAACTGATTGGTGTCTGCTGTAAAGTAGCTTTGGGAGTTATGGTGTAACTTGAGATTCCAAGGTTCAGAGTTGTGTCCTAACAACTTCCTTAGTGAATCTGCTGCCCCATCCTCTGCTTTTCCTCTGTTAGGCAGGTCTCCACACTCTCCCTTAAAACCTGATTCTTTTTGCCTTCAGTCTTGCTCATGCTGTTTGACTACTTGGAAAGAGTCTCCTTTCTTCTCTGCTATCCACATCTGTCCCTTGTTTATGGCCCAAGAGAGGTCATTTATTTTATCTGAGGGATCCTCTCATACTTATGATCAAATGTTGCCCTGCTTTGGGATTTTGAAGTGCTTATAGTTTGCACTCATTTTGACATTTGAGGTGTACCACCTTGCATAGTTAAAAGATGTAGGCTCAGTGTTGAACATCATCAAATGTGTCATGAGGACAGAAATTCTAATTAAGTGCCTTAATGTTTATGGATTGCATTCTAAACTTCATTAAGTTGTTCTTGCAAGTTCAAGTCTTAACCTCAGAATCTTTATTTTCTTTAAATAAATTAAACTCCAAGCTCCCACCATCCAGACAAGTGGAAAATTCAACTGTGGTAATTACTGAGGCTTCCTCTCTCATGTTCATTCAATCATTCAGAGATTTTAGATGGAGATTTTAGATGGACGACAAATACTTGTGTCTTCCAGTCCTTGACCCATCCTAGTTACACCTGGAAAACCACTATCCATGCCTGCATAGCTTTGAAATCTGCAAGTTCCCATGTCGTGTAGGATAGGAGGCTTTTCTATGACTAGGAGCTCCAGTCACTAGAGTTCAATGTAGCTCTTTCCCAGATTCCAGTCACCATTTTGTTTTGTAAGAAAGTAGATCTTGAATCCCAAATTCTCACAGATCTCAGAAACCACCGCCTTTTCCTTTAGTTAGGAAAAACCTTTCTCAGTCTATTTCCACCCTTTCTCTCTTCAAAGGCATTTGCCCCTCCCTTCCCTACATATTCAGTAAAATTCCTTCATTGACTTAGATTCACAAATGGCAGAAAAACAAGCTATCTTCAGTAACCTTCTGCTTTTGCCTACATTCCTACCCTAGATAGGTCACACTGCTTAACTCAATTGGAAAAAAAAAAGTCCTGGGAGATTATGTAATTTAATGTTTAAGTAAATTTTTCTTTCCAACTGTAAGCATGTCAGAATATAGATTGTCTGGATTTTTCTTAAAGACTTGTGGAGCATACCTATTCATGATCAGTATGTGTGACAGCCTGAGGAACCTCCTAAAAAATAAATTATTTAAAAAAAAGAAAGATTTTGAAAGAGGAGTTGGGTATGGGGAGTATGACTCTAATCATATGAAAGAAGATGAGTGGGAGTGAGTTACATTCATTGTATTTGTCACTCTCACTTGTTAAGATGTGTCTTCTAACTTGGTGCCTATGATCTGAGAACTAGATTGAGAAGCGCCTGAGAGTGAAAACTGAAAGAGTACTGCTTTACCTGTAAGATACTGGAAGCACATGGGAATATTGCTTTAGGATTCATTTAGTGTAGTTGAGGGAGAACATGAGTTTAGAATATTGAAGGATTTGAATAACAAAGCATGACTGTAGGCCATTGAGATTTTGGCACAATGGTATGAAAACATGCCTTTGACATGGGAGCATCTTCACTAAGCACACCATGGTAACATCTCCTGCAGCCAAGACCTTGTGGACATGTGGGAACCTGGTAACCCATATGGTGTTGGGTAACCTCCCAGGGCTCTGTTGCAATGGGAGTATGTGCCAATGACAGACAGGTAACTATGGTAACTTGAGTAATAATGAGCCCACATTCATCCTCATTGAATACTATTCATTACCAGAACCCATGGAAAATCACATTCATAGAGCGTGCAAAACATTGAGGTCTGAGAAGCAGAAATATTTGAACAGAATCAGAAAAGAGGAAAATGATATTTTATACAAGGTAGTTTGAAAGATTGTTTGGTAAAACATATGGATTAATTCTCTGGACTCTCAAAATTGTGTGTGTATTTGGGGGTTGGTGGGTGGGTAATACTTGGAAAGGGACTAAAGTTTCAAACATATTATTTGCTTTCTTCAGGTTACAACAGGAGAAATATTCTCACAATGCTCTTTGTCTTAGATTCCCTGGAGTCAATGCTATGAGTACATTGGTTACATTTATATTTCTCTTTGTGCTAACATTTATTCAGAGGTCAATAAATATTTGATTTGATAAACTGCACAACTTCTTCAATTATTTTGATTAATTGTTAAAGAAGTTAGTTGCTTAATGCTGAATGTTTTCTGGGACTACATCAAGATATAAAAACAGTTACTCAAGACCAGGAGGTAGAACATTATTGACAGGAATATTATCACAGTATCTTCAGCTACAAACTATGAAATTGACCCCTTTAGTATTTCCTGAATATCTGGTGTTTCCTGAAACATATCCTATCAAATTCCAGTCCCTCAATCAAGATATTCACTGGAGATGGACTACCCCTTTAAATAAAATTAGTATCATCGTCTTAAATATCCATGGCACATACTGCATATGATGGATTGTGAACAGTCCCATAATTTGTTTTTAAATTGCTTTTACTTAGCATACATCACATTAACTTCCCATAATACCTATTTCTCAAGAGATATCTATTGGCAACTCCTAGCAAATATTGCTCTATAGACCTATAGGTAGGTATATAGAGATACATATTACAAATGCGTGTATTTCTAACTTGATAAATGGCATTGGCAATTTTGATCATTAAATCCCTATTGTCCCAGCACTTTGGGAGGCCAAGACAGGCGGATCATGAGGTCAGAAGATCGAGACCATCCTGGCTAACACGTGAAACCCCATCTCTACTAAAAACTACAAAAAACTAGCCGGGCGAGGTGGCGGCGCCTGTAGTCCCAGCTTCGGGAGGCTGAGGCAGGAGAATGCTGTGAACCCGGGAGGCGGAGCTTGCAGTGAGCTGAGATCTGGCCACAGCACTCCAGCCTGGGTGACAGAGCGAGACTCCGTCTCAAAAATAAATAAATAAATAAATAAATAAATAAATAAATAAATAAATAAATAAATCCCTATTGAAGATAAGCAATGGGCAATATAGCTATAGCATACATAATTTGTACAAACATGATATATATAATTATATAGATATAATGTATAAAATATAAAAATATATGTATTTAAGATATAGATATTTAAAATATGCATATATTTAAGATATAGGACACAAGATTTGGACACATGAGATATGAATGTATCCAAATGGTTTTCAGTAAAATAGAGACTATTCTTAAGGCCAGTAAAAAGCAATAAACATGATAGCAATTGTTTACAATGACCAGGAAACAGGTACAATTTCATGGCCTGTGGGTGGCAGGAAAAACTTCATGGAAGAGACTGTTTCCATGAGGTACTTATCAGCATAAACAAGTGGCTAACATTTAAGCAAGCAAGTATGTTCTAAGTAGAAAACTAGAGTTAATAGATGATATACATTAAACTGTCACCTGCTAAGGCAAACACTGTTTCAGATCATTCCATGTGAAGCTTTAGGCTCTGTGGGCATTTTTGGTTTTAAAGAAAAGGAGGCTAGTCAGCATTGGTGTATTTTAAAACTGTACAATATTATCTCTTCATATCATTTTATTTCTTCTAACTACATTTTTAAGGGAACAAGATAATAACAGCATGATTGAGTTTTCAATACACACTATCACATGCTCAGTCTACTAATTTGGTTACCTTTTGCATAATATGGTAACACTAGGGTACTAATGCTTAGGAAATTACAAATTGCATGTTAAAAACAACCCTTTTCATAAAGAAAACAAATATGAAATAGAAACACAGAAACAGCATGCTATAAATTTAATACATTTGGGGCCTCAAAGCTACATTTTCAGAAATGGTATCTCTCTCTTTATTATAGTATAAGACATACAGAGTCTAAGAAAGAGCTAACCTCTTTCTTAGGTAATAGTATGAGTCTCTCTGCCCTGACCAACCTAAGGTAGTTTCTGATACACAGTATTTTCTCGTCAAAAATATGTTGACTAAATACACACACACAGACACACACACACAGACACACACACACACACACACACACACACACACACAGAGGTACCAGTCTGAGTTAAACAGATATGTTTCTATAGAATGCAGCAAAATAAAAATCTAGTCATTTCCTTTACTAATTTGATAAATAGAGGCAAAATTAAATCAGATCATTTAAGCTTGAATATCTAACTGGCAACCTAAAGTATGTAGTTTAAAGCAAGTGTGGCCCTAGAAAAGACCTGTGTGGTTCAGTGTCTGTTTCTTTGTCCTGGCTCCTCAAGTCTTACTCATGAGTAGGTCATAAATAATCCCAAACACTCTATACAGTTTCCTAGGTTGCCAAAGGCAAACTTTCAGAACAAACTTGCACCTACTCTGATATCCCTCATGTCAAAACAAATGAGTTTCTCAAACTAGTCCCTGTAGCTGATTTCATCACTACCTGAAAATGGGCCCAAATGCTAAGCATCCCCTGGGGGAAGACTTACCTCTACAGTGCACCTATGAATGCAGCAACATTGTCTAGCACAGAAATTCCAGGGATAGAACCATTGCACGTTCAATCAGGAAAAGATCTGGCATCTTAACTTCTTATTTTACAGATAAGAAATCTAAAGCCTAACCAGATGAAGTGAGTGGACCAAGGCCAACCCAAATCATAGCACACCAATATTAACCTAGACCTAAAAGTGTTGAGAAAATTGTAGAGATAACTACAACTGATCATTACTGATTATCTTATTTTAAGATTAATATATAATTGGGAGGCCGAGACGGGCAGATCACGAGGTCAGAAGATCGAAACCATCCTGGCTAACACAGTGAAACCCTGTCTCTGCTAAAAAATACAAAAAAACTAGCCCGGCGAGGTGGCGGGCGCCTATAGTCCCAGCTACTCGGGAGGCTGAGGCAGGAGAATGGCGTAAACCAGGGAGGCGGAGCTTGCAGTGAGCTGAGATCCGGCCACTGCACTCCAGCCTGGGCAACAGAGCGAGACTCCGTCTCAAAAAAAAAAAAAAAAAGATTAATATATAAGTGAGAAGATGGCAAAGCAGTAGGTCAGCCTAAAAAAAACAAAGACAATATGGAACTCATTGGTTGAGCCAAGTAATCTTTGTGTGGTATAAACCATGTTCTAAGCCACCATAAAACTAGAGTATAGACATGTTAATGAGTATCTAGACATTACAGATTAACTTCCAAGCATTTTTTTACAGCTAGCAAATAGACACAAATAATCAGATACATTGAGCTAACTAACTAATTTTCTAATAGAATATTTACTCAAAGGCTAGAACTACATAGGAAAACCCTGCAATTAACCTTTGAAAACAAAAGGAATTGTTGCCTGGAAGGTCTTCAGACCTTAATTATTGATATAAGCTTAAGGGTAAATCTAAACCGTGACCTTAAACATTCTTTATCTTTATATATCACATCTTATTTGAAAAGTAAGACAATTCTAGTTCCTAAGCTGTCTTCATATAAAATGAAAAAAAGCAATGTTCTATATAGCTCAGTTAGTTGATCAAACTTTGTTTTTAAAATATTAATTTTGTTGCTTCATAAATTCAAGAAATAGATTTTTTCAGTTTATATGTCATACAGAGAGAATATATTTTTAATAAAAGTAATAAAATACTTTTCCTTCACTAAGTTAAACTGAAAATTTTCTGTATTAACATTATTAAATCCTATGTCTAATTAAGGGAAACTATATACAAGGCTGAAAGTGGCATGGTAGAGAAGAAATTATAACAATCTAATTGGCAAATACATGCTGTCTTGCTGGGCATCATTGATCATGCCTATTTCTGAGTCTTTACAGTGCCATACTGCTATTGCATGTTTTGTGTGCATGCTTACCAATAAGGAAAGGAAAAAAAAGCATCTCTTATTAATCATATACTATGTGTTTGGGATGTAGTAGGCACTTAATAAATATTCTTGAATGAAGAAAAGTCAGGCACTGTGACAAACAATTAATATGTACCTTGTCATTTAATTTTCTTTTTACATGAAGTATATTGAGATGCTCTGAAGTTAAGTAATTAGCTCAATAATGCCCTATAGGATAAATCCACAATTTAACTTCGGTCTACCTTTTTGTAATCCCTAAAAATGTTTTTACCCTAACAATTCCATTTACATTAAATATGAATCCAAATACTCATCTTAAGTTGTCCAACATTTCACCCACAGGCTCAAAATAAAGGGATGGACAAAGATCTACCATGCAAACAGAAAACAAAACAAAAAAAATAGCAAGAGTCACTGTTCTCATATCAGATAAAACAGTCTTTAAACTAACAACTGTTAGGAAGTACAAATAAGGGCATTATATAATGATAAAGAATTCATTCAGTAATAAGACTTAACTACTGTAAATATAAATGCACCTGACATTGAAGCACCCAAATTAACAAAACAAGTTCTTCTTGACCTACAAAAAGACAGGCAACCATACAATAATTGTGGTTGACTTCAACACCCCACTGACAGCGTTAGACAGATTATTGAGGAAGAAAACTAACAAAGAAATTCTGCACTTTAACTCAATCCCTGACCCACTAGACCGAATAGACATCTACAGAATACCCCAAGCAAGAACCACAGACTATACATTCTTCTTATCCACACAGGGAACATATTCTAAGATTAAGCAGACGTTTGGTCATAAAGCAAGTCCCAATAAGCTTGAAAAAACTGAAATCATACCAAGCACACTCTCAGACCACAGTGCAATAAAAATAGAAATCAGTACCAAGATACCTCAAAACTACACAAAAATGGGGAAAAAATGGAGATTAAACAAATTGTTCCTGAATAATTCTTGGTTGAACAATGAAATTAAGGCAAGCATCCAAAATGTTTTTGAAATTAATGAAAATAGAGATACAACTTACCAAAATCTTTGGGATGCAACTAAAGCAGTGTTAAGAAAGTTGATTGTGCTAAACACTTTCATCAAGAAGTTAGAAAGGTTTCAAATTAATTATCTAACATTGCACCTAGAGAAACTAGATAAAGAAGAACAAATCAGCCCCAAAGCCAGCAGAAGAAAAGAAATAACTAAAAGTTGAAAGTAAAACTCTACAAAATTGGGACTAAAAAGTCCACATAAAAGAGCAAAGAAACTAAGAATTGGTTCTTTGAAAAAATAAACAAAATTGATAGACTGCTAGCTGGATTTACAAAGAAAAAAAGAATAAAGAGAAATTCCAAAGAAGGGCAATCAGAAATGACAAAGATGACCTTACAACTGATCTCACAAAAATACGAAAGATCCTCAGAGACTATTATGAACACCTTTATACACACAAACTAGAAAATATAGAGGAAATGAAAAAATATTGGAACTGCACAAACTTCCCACAATTGAACCAGGAAGAAAGTGAAAACCTGAACAGACCCATAATAAGCTCTGAAATTGAATCAGTAAGTCATTGTAATATATATATAGTATATATAACATATATAAAACCTAATTCAGTAATTTAATGTAATATACATTGACATATTATATGTCAATGTCATATGACAAACCCATGGCCACCATCACACTTAATGGGCAAAAGCTGCAACAATTCCCCCTGAGAACTGGTACAAGACAAAGATGCCCACTCTCACCACTCCTCTTCAACACAGCACTGAAATTGCTAGCCAGAGCAATCAAGCAAGAGAAAGAAAGAAAAGGCATCCAAATAGGAAAAGAAGTCAAATTATCTCTCATCATGGATGATAGGATCCTACAACTAGAAAATCCTAAAGACTTTTCCAAAAGGCTTCTGGAACTGATAAGCTACTTCAGTAAGGTTTCAGGCTATGAAATCAATGTACAAAAATCAGATGGATTCATAGCCAAATTCTATGAGATGTACAAAGAACTGACACCAATTCTACTGAAACTATTCAAAAAAAAAATCAAGGAAGAGGTCCTCCTACCTAACTCATTCTACAAAGCCAACATCATCCTGATACCAAAATCTGGCACACACACACACACACAACACACCTTTAGGCCAATATCCCTGATGAACATCGACACAAAAGTCCTCCACAAGATACTAACAAACTGAATCCAATAGCACATCGAAAAGTTAATTCATCATGATCAAATAGACTTTATTCCTGGGATGCAAGGTTGGTTAAACCTAAATAAATAAATACATGTGATTCACCACATTTTATCACAAGCAGAATAAAAACAGAATAAAAGACAAAAATCATATGATGATCTCAATAGAGACAGAAAAAGCCGTTGACAAAATCCAAGATTCCTTCATGAAAAGAAAAAAAAAACTCTCAACAGAATAGGCATCAAAGGAACAGACTCAAAATAAAAACAGCCATCTGTGACAAACCCATGCCAACATCACACTTAATGGGCAAAAGCTAAAACAATTCCCTCTGAGAACTGGAACATGACAAAGATGCCCACTCTCACCATTCCTCTTCAACACAGTACTGAAATTGCTAACCAGAGCCATCAAACAAGAGAAAGAAAGAAAAGGCATCCAAATAGGAAAAGAAGTCAAACTATCTCTCATCATGGATGATAGGATCCTACAACTAGAAAACTCTAAAGACATTGCCAAAAGGCTCCTGGAACTGATAAACTACTTCAGTAAGTTTTCAGGCTATGAAATCAAGGTACAAAAATCAGTAGCATTTCTGTACACCAATAACACTCTAGGTGAGAGCTGAATCAAGAACACAATCCCATTTATAATTGCTGCAAAATAAATAAAATATCTAGAAGTGCATCTAACCAAGAAGGTGAAAGATTTCTATAAGGAAAACTACAAAACACTACTGAAAGAAATCACACATGACACACAAAAAATGAAACAAACATTCCATGCTCTTGAATTGGAAGAATACATATTGTTAAAATGGTCCTACTGCCAAAAGCAATTTACAGATTCAGTGCTATCCTTATCAAAATATCAATGTCATTTTAAACAGAAGTAGAAAAAAATCTATTCCAAAATTCATATGGAACCAAAAAGGAGCCAAAATAGCCAAAGCAATCCTAAGCAAAAAGAATAAAGCTAGAGGAATTACATTACTCTGCTTTAAACTATACTAAAGCTACACTAACCAAAACAGCATGGTACTGGACAAAACCAGATGCAAAAATCAATGGAACAGAATAGAGAACCCAGAAATAAAGCCACACAAAGCTAAAACCATCTGATTTTTTTTTTTTTTTTTTTTTTTTATTTTTTTTTTTTTTTTTGAAACAGGGCCTTACTGTCTCCCAGGCTGGAGTGCAGTGGTGCAAACTCAGCACCACTGCAGCCTTGACCTCCCAGGTTCAAGTGATCCTCCTGCTTCCCGCCTCAATCCCCATAAGCAGCTGGGAATACAGCTGTATGCCATTATGGCTCATTTTTTTGTTGTTGCTATTTTTTTGTTTGTTTGTAGAGATGAGGTTTCACCATGTTTCCCAGGCTTGTCTGGAACTCCTGACCTCAAGCGATCCACCCACCATGGCCTCCCAAAGTAGTGGAATTACAGGCGTGAGCCGCCGCACCCAGCCCAACCATCTGGTTTTTGACAAAGTTAACAAAAAGAAGCAACGGGAAAGAACTCTCTATTTATTAAGTGGTGCTGGAACTCTCTATTTATTAAGTTAGCCATATGCAGAAGAATGAAAGTGGAACCCTACATTTCACTGTATACAAATGTTAACTCAAGATGGATTAAAAGACTTAAATTAAGACATCAAACTATAAAAATTCTAGAAGAAAAGCTAGGAAATACCTTTCTCAGCATCATATTTGGCCAAGAATTTATGGATAAGTCCCCAAAAGCAATTATAACAGAAAGAACAATTGACAATTGGGACTTAACCAAACTAACAAGCTTCTGTAGAGCAAAAGAAATTATCAACAGAGTAAACAGACAGCCTACAGAATGGGAAAAAATATTCATAAGCTATGTATCTTAACAAAGACTTTATATCCACAGTCTAAAAGGAACTTAAATAAATCAACAAGCAAAAACACAAATAATCCAATTAAAAACTGGGCAAAAGACATGAACAGACACTTCTCAGAAGATGTACAAGCAGCCAACAAACACATGAAAAAAAAAATGCTCAACATCACTAATCGTTAGAGAAATGCAAATCAAAACCACAAAAGGATACCGTCTCACACCGGTCGGAATGGCAATTATTAAGAAGTCAAAAAATAACACATGCTGGTGAAGCTCCAGGGAAAACGGAATGCATACACACTTGGTGGGGATGCAAATTAGTTTAGCCGCTGTGGAAAGCAGTTTGAAGATTTCTCAAAGAACTTAAAATAGAACTATCATTTGACCCAGCAATTCTATTACTGAGTATTTAACCAAAGGAAAATAAACAATTTTACCAAAAGACACATGAACTTGTATGATATCACAGCACTATTCACAATAACAAAAATATGGAATCAACATAAGTGCCTATCAGTGGTAAATTGGTTAAAAAAAAATTGTACATATACATGATGGAATACTAGGCAGCCATAAAAAATAAAGAATTCATGTCCTTTGCAGCAACATGGATGCAGTTGGATGCCATTATCCTACACAAATTAACACAGAAACAAAAAACCAAATACTCCATATTCTCACTTATAAAAGAATGCTAAACATTTAATACACATGGATACAAAGATGGCAACAATTGACATTGGGGACTACTAGAACAGAGAGGGAGAGAAGGGGGCATGGGCTGAAAAACTACCCATTGGGTACTATGCTCAATACCTGGGTAATAGGACCATCTATACTCCAAACCTGACCATCATGTAACATGCCCATTAATAAATCTGCACATATACACACTGATCCCCCACTCCAAAAAAAAAAAATGCCCAGCATCTTCATAATATTGTGTCTCTTTATGTGCTCACAAGTGATCAGAATGGGGAAACACAATTGCTTTCATGAAGATGTTAGAGTGGGCATTCTTTTTTTTTTTCTTTCTTCCTTTTTTTTCTTTCTTTTTCTTTTCTTTTCTTTTCTTTTCTTTCTCTCTCTCTCTCTTTCTTTCTTTTCTTTCTTTTTTTTTTTTTTTTTTTTTTGACAGAGACAGAGTCTTACTCTGTTGCCCAGGCTGGAGGGCAGTGGTCTGATTTCAGCTCACTGCAAACTCTGCTTCCCAGGTTCAAGCACTTCTCTGCCTCAGCTTCCCAAGTAGCTGGGACTATAGGCTTACATCACCATGCCCGGATAATTTCCACCCCACTCCCCAGAGATGGGGTTTCACCATATTGGCCAGGCTGGTCTTGAATTCCTGGCCTCAAGTGATCCACCTGCCTCAGCCTTCCAAAGTGCTAGGATTACAGGCGTGAGCCACTGCACCTGGCCATGTGGGCTATTTTCTAATGGTAGGGTATAGTGAATAATGTGAAAGATCATCTCCTTCAAAATCTCTACACCATGTAATTTTGGTTTCACGTGCTGTCTACATTTCTATTAATAAGAGACTAATTTATGTTAATAATTTTCCTCTTTCAAAATGCAAATATCCTTGGGAAAATTAAATAAGTTGCCATTAATTCATTAAAGTGAATTGATTTAATCAAATTGCTTCCACCCAGCTGATATAACCTTGTTGAAGAAATTGGCATTTCCATTCAGAAGCTTATGCCCTTAATGGGAAGGTGGAAAAGGGCATTTCATGTGAGTCCAGGCCTGGGTAGACACCATGAGAATCTTTGTACATCCAAAAAACAGCATGAGGGTGGTAGATGTGTGCATTTGGAAGAAGAGATGGTAATAATTTAGAGAGAGAATCCAGAAAGAGAAGCTGAAGTGTAGAAATGTGTGGCTTAGACCAGGCTCAGTGCCTGTAATCCCAGCACTTTGGGAGGCTGAGACGGGTGGATCATGAGGTCAGGAGATCAAAACCATCCTGGCTAACACGGTGAAACCCCGTCTCTACTAAAAATACAAAAAATTAGCCAGGCTTGGTGGCGGGCACCTGTAGTCCCAGCTACTCGGGCGGCTGAGGCAGGAGAATCACTTGAACCAGGGAGACGGGGGTTGCAGTGAGCTGAGATTGTGCCACTGCACTCCAGCCCAGGCAACAGTGTGAGAATCTGTCAAAGAAAGAAAGAGAGAGAGAGAGAGGCTTATCTAGCTAGTTTGCTTAGGTGTCCAACTACTTTAAAAATACACAGAAAAAAATATTCCTGAACACACTGTGACTTGGACTATATGATCCTAATCTATTTATTGACTTGTTATCCTGCATAAGAAGGCACTATCCTTACACATGGTATATCCTTAACCACTAAAGAAATGACCTATTTACACAAAGAATCAACATATATGTATGTGAGTAAACATGTACGTTTAAAGTGGGAAGGCCAAAGACAAAGAAAGCACTTTTGCCTGTCAAGGAGTTTGCAATTTGACTCTTGCAGGCCATAGGTTTCTGTAATAACAAGTGTTGTCGAATAATGCAAAATGCTAAATATCAGAACTCAATGTATTAGTTTCTTATGGCTGCTGTAACAAGAAATGGTGGCTTATAACAAAGAAAATTTATTTTTTCACTGTTCTGGAGGCTAGATGTCCAAAATCAGGGCATCAGCAGGGCCATGTCCATCTGACAGTCTGGGTAGAAACCTTCCTGCCCCTTCCGAGCTTCTGATGGCCGCTGTCTACCCTCAGGGTTCCTTGACTTGCAGTTGTCTCGCTCCAGTCCCTGCCTCTCCTATCACATCTTATCCCTCAGCCTCTCCCTGTGTGTCTTTTTCGTCACATGACATTTTCCTCCTTTTGTAAGGACATAAGTCATATTAGACTAGGGCTCACCCTAATTACCTTGCCTTAACTCAATTACATCGGCAAAGACCTTATTTCCAAATGACTTCAAATTCACAGGTATCTGGGGTGAAGATTTCAATATATCTTTGGGAGGACATAATTCAATCCATAAAACAACTCGTTTTTAAATAAGTAATGGCCGCTTAATTCTGTTTATAGATGCTGAGGAATTGTGTTACCATTCCCAGTGAGGCTGTATGAAACTCAGCCAGCAGCTGGTCTATGATCCTGAGGTGGTGTCCATGATTTTGTTTTCATGTGTTTTGTGATCTAACAAACTCAGGTCCTTCATCTAACAGCTAGGGTATTCCTAAATAGGATTGAGATTATAACCTAATTATTAAAAGTAAAACTATGGGTCAGGCATGGTGGCTCATGCCTGTAATCCCAGAACTTTGGGAGGCCGAAGCAGGTGGATTGCCTGAGGTCAAGAGTTCGAGACCAGTCTGGCCAACATGGAGAAACACTGTCTCTACTAAAATTACAAAATTTAGCCAGGTATGGTGGCAAGCGCCTGTTGTCCCACCTACTTGGGAGGCTGAGGCAGGAGAAGTGCTTTAACCCAGGAGGTGGAGGTTGTAGTGAGCCGAGATTGTGCCATTGTACTCCAGCCTGGGTGACAGAGCAACACTCTGTCTCAAAAAAAAAAAAAAGAAAAGAAAAGAAAAGAAAAGAAAAGAAAAGAAAACTGTTTCTATAAATCTTCTGTAAAATAACTCTAACACTGACAGATGCAAAGAGTAAAATTCCAACACTAAGATAAAGGGTACCATATATAACATAATTTAATGAAAATACTTATTTTATTTCTTACAATATTTAAAATGCTTCTTCAAATCCTGTCATTTTGGACTTTATTCAGGACTTATTCTCTGTTTTTCATATTTCACTAGTTGTATAGATCAGTATAATCTTCTCACCTTTCAGGTAAAGAGGATATTCTTTATTATAAGCAGTGAGCAAAAGGTCATCTCAGACTAAATCTGTTTTAGTCACTTCAATAATGTTTCAATTTTTTGTCTAATTTTAATCTTGGTTTTCTTTCATGTAGCTTCACCCAAACTGCTGTCCACCTCTTACCAAATAACAATGTATTTTTTAAGTTCACCTCTTCCAAAGGGCCATCCATCATTTTCTGCTTTCTAATACACATAGGACAAAGTTTCAAAATTCATTCCATACTCACTTATTATGTAAAGATCACGTGCAACCCTGTTTTGCATTCTGGATTTTCAACATTAGAAACCTGACATTAAAGCATTATATTTCTACTAAAATAGGATGGATTGGATTTAAAACTTGCAAGATATATAGTCTTATGAGTCCTGAGTTTGATGAATTAGAATTCATCAAATTCTATTCCCTCCATACTGAACTGAACCAGTGTTGAGGTAGGCATTCTATTCTAATTATTTTGTAACAAGATGTTATTGGTTGATACACTTTCAACTCTGGGAGCAGTACTAATATAAATTTTCAAAACAAGTTACCATATAATAGTAACATAGTTCTCATTTGGAAAAAATTATAGTCTGGATAGATACAGATGGCATTAAGCCATAGAAAGACACAGCTCTGACAGCCTGGGTCTTCCTGATTTACTGGAATTTGAGAAGTCCTCATCAGGTCTTCAGAGTAGCTTCTGGGCCTGCACGTCTCCATCATTCCAGCTCCAAAACTCACACCAGAACTTATATCACTGAGCCTAGTTTCATTTTACTCCTGAACCGGGGCCAGACTATGACTTGCATGGTTTCTTGGCTTCAGGTAATACTTAGTATAACTACTGCTCAAGTGTGGTACACACTCATGCTTTGGGTAAAGGTAGCCTTCAGTCTAGTCTACATGAACAGATTCACTTCTGTCTTAAGAGTGAGAGTGGGACTAGAGAGGCTTCTTTCAGTGAAGACATCCCCTCGAAAAGCCATTAAATAATACATTCACAAAAGCTGTATCTATAGGCCCTGTTAGGGGTTTACTTGCATCCCCACAAAACTTATGTGTGGAGGCTCTAACCTCCAGTATTTCAGAGTGTGGCCTCATTTGGACATATGTTCATTGCAGATGAATGAGCTAAATTAGGATGATGTCATGCTGGAATAGAATGAGCCCCTAATCCAATATGACTGTTGTCCTTATAAAAAGAGAAATTCAGACACAGACATTTACACAGGGAGAATACCACCTGAATGCGAAGGCAGAAACCAGGCTGATGTGTCTGCAAGCCAAGGAATCTCAAAAAATCTCAGTCACCAGAAGCTTAGGGGAGAGGCCTGAAACAGAGTCTTCCTCATAAAGAAGGAACCAACTTGGCTAACACATTAATAATCAGACTTCTATTAACAGCTTCGAAAACTGTGAGACAACAGATGTCTGTTGTTTAAGCTACTCAGTCTGTGCCATTTTGTTATAGCAGCCCTGGAAAACTAATAGGGGCCCCATATTAAGTGCAGCTTTTGTGGTCATCTCCTCACCACTATAGACACACACATACGTAGCTATAGTACATGACATAATATTATATATGGCATATACTTTGATATCTAATATATAAGAAGAAGTATAGTTTCATACACCTTAAAGTTTACTTAGCAAAAGATGCTTAATTTTATTTTGTCAATTAAGAAGGTGAGGTTAAATTTATCTGTTCATATTAGGAAAAAAATCAAAACCAAATAAGCATTCATAAAATTGCATCTTGGAAAAGTGCAAAGCAGTCACACACACAAACTCCAGTCCTTAGCTAGATTTCCTGCTGCCTTCACGTACACTGTTACTCATTTTTCTTATGATTGTATATTATCAAAGGATTCAAATAGCAATTCTATGATTTATGGTCCTTTGAATTTGGTAATTGTTGTCTATAAATCACTGTTACCCAGTTAATATGTTTACTAGCATACGACTTAGTCTAATATAGGGGATGTGAATACAGTGTGTGCTTCTTTGCATGTGCATGCCACAAGTACATGCACATGCTTATTCACATGTTTAATAGTTTCTTGTCAAGAAAAATGTTAACAGTGTGGATGCTGGAGCAGACTGTGTTCACACCTTTGCAAATGAGGCTGCAAGTCATAGGGCCATATGCTGTGTTTTTAAGAAATCTGATTTTTTGCCAGCCCACATCAACACCTGTGGATCATGTGCCTATTATTTTATCTGCCTTTCCATTAGGTTGTCTCATTAAGATGTGCCTGTAATGGAGAAAGGTGTGTGTGTGGGAGGGCTGGTGGGAAAGCTCAGTAAAGGCTTGTTTAGAATAATCCAGATTGGTGAGGTCCTTTTTATCTTTATCTTTCATAGTTGTGGGCTTATAGTTTTCCCTTTGCCAGACATATCTGCTAAAGAAGTCCGTATAAATAACTAACATATAAATGTTAACAGAAGTTCAAACTGGGAGAATATGGTAGATACGATACACAGAAAAATCTCTATTAGTCCACACTAATTCAGAGTTGCTATTTGTTCTAACATAAGTTGGATTATAATTTATTCAGCATAGCTTATGTGAGGAAAAGGGATGTTAAACAAATTGCTAGTGTCAAAGGTATTACTTGACTCGGTTAGATGTCTGGCAACCATGTTTTCTTCTATGCCTTTGCAGCAATAAAAGCAGCACTTTTGCATGCATCAACATAATAACTACAGATGTTTCTGAATCATGTATTAAAATAGGCCTAATAACCATTATTCTCATATTATTTAAAATTATGGGGACCAAATTTATTTAAAAATAATAATCTATAATAATTTAAATTTTCATTAATCAAGACTGGGTTCTCTCTACCGCATTTGTAGTTGTGCAATTTTCCACACACATCTCTCTTTAGCTTTCATGTGCTCTTGGAAGCAATAACTTTGAGAATGTTGATACCCAGGTAGCCAGGAAAGGCAACACCTGCAGAGAAATGCCGCCATTTTTAAGTCAGGAGTTTTCTGTTGCAAACTGGGAACTTTTCCATGAGATGATTCATCTTCTGAGTAACAATTAGAAAAACTGGAACATGAAGATAAAAAAGAAAACATAATTATCCATAGCAATGCTACTGGAAAAAAAGAGTTCATGGTTTTCTTTTTGTTTGGTTTTATTAAAGGACCAACATCCCTGGTGCTTCATATTATCTGTTAAAAAAAAATGAAAAATGAACAAGTCATGGATTTTCAGTGCTCTAATGACTTATCCTAATGTATTCCTTCATCTAAATACAGATTTCTATTTAAAATTCAGTATGCAGGGGTATTATGAATTCCAGTTTAATGGATTCCAAATAATTGCCCTTTAGAAATGATGAATAGCTGTTTAAATCCACTGATAAGAATATACTATTTCTCTCTGAACAATAGACCTTCTACATTAACTGTGTCATATATGCCTGAAATTAATTTATTAATTTTTTAGTGATAGGCAAAACCCAAACTGATGGCAGACGGAAAATAACCCTTTGTGGAGAGCCCCCAACTTTCCACCTAAAATGTTATTATTATTCTTGTGGGTGATAAAGGAGAGCCATGGCAATAACCTTTCCGAAGAAGGCCAGGCCCATGAAATGCAGAGCATGCCCTTCTCTTCTTTCTTTACTTTTTTTTTTTTTCTTTTTCTTTTTTTTTTTTTTTTTTTTTTTTTTTAGTTTCTGTAGTTCAAAAAGATGTGTTTCTAATGTGGTCAAAATGGCCAGCGATTTCCAAACTCCACAAAGACAAAGCTTTTTGAAGGTCCTGGTCGTTACACAGTGCTCTTAGAAAAGACTTCGAGGCCTTGTTCCTCACTTTAAAAGGTAGCAAAAGCAAAAGAAGTAGATCTATTGAAATTAAAAATACATTATTCATTTCCCTTATGTAGTATCAGCCTAGGGTGATTTTTAAAAAAATTTTATCCCTGATCAGAATGAATGGCTTTTCTATGCTAGTTAAAAACACAAATAATACTCTGAAAGCCGTGACCAGAATAAATGGAATAAACACTGTCCTATGTTGAAGTAAAAAGCATATATTCATTACTGGAATCTTGATGTTTTCTGTATTTTTAAACAATTGTATTACATTATGCAACCTGTATCATTCCATTTTTTTATGTGTTCAGTTAATAAAGAATAGTCATTCATACAGATAAAAAGAGAATCTGAGCAGTTTCTAAACCAAGTTGTAATAAATGGTGCAAGGGAAAAAATGGGCTCAACTGTTATTCAATCTATTGACAAGAAGTGCTTTCAATAGCTTTGATTTTATGCCTCTTACCTTTTCCATAGAAAATTCTATGAAAAAAAAAAAAATCTAGGCTTCTCACAAAATGTAAAACAGAAAAAAATAATTTAAGGTAAACAATATAAACTCAGAATGTATTTGATTCTTTGTTCCTTGCTAGTTGATTTATAAAATCATTATACCAAATGCAGTGTTTATATTTTTAGAACACCCCCTGAATGATTTATATACTCTGTGTATGTGGTGGGGGATGGTATACACACTCCTCTATCTAAGCACATGTAATTACAAGCAAACTGTAATAAAATGGAGATGTCTAGCTTTTCATGCCCAGCACCCTATCCAGGAAAATACAGGTTACCAATTTAAAAAAAAAAAAAAAAAAAAAAAAAAACCTTCACACTTCCCATTGTACCTCTGCCATCAATATCTGTTCCTATAAGAAATGCTAGTCAGGATACAAGTGAAGAGGAAAATGGAGGCAAAAGCTCATTTTATTTTTTTGTGAGTAAATAACACTATTACTTCCTTTCCATAAATCTCATCTAACAGGAGTGAAAGACAAAGAGAGACAAATATATTTTCATATATCAGAACCATTGAAAATACAGGAGCAAGGGTAAAATCTGTTTTTATCTTTTCAGCACACTTGTAAAATCCTGGGCTTCCGTGACTGGAGGTTTTTCTTTCTCTCTAGCGGAGGGTGACTGCCCCTTTTCTCCAGGCCTTTTGTGTCTTCCTCCAGGGTCTGCTGACTTCCCTCCACACCATGGGTACCCTGAGAAGAATAGCTCCTCTGTTTTCCTGCCTGCCTGCAGATTCATCCCGTGCTCCATTCAGCTGGCGTTCAGGTCTGCTAACTGCTGCCGTACAACTTAGCTTTTATACTCTACTGATGGGTTTTCTGAAGCCAGACGGTTTCTGAAAAGAGGGCCTATTTGTATAAACAATGCCATGTGAAGAGGTCTACTGGAAACAAAATCAAAATTCACTCAAGCAAATCTTCCTGATCAACTCATCTTTTTTTTTTTTTTTTTGCAACTAACACCTCCTATAGTTACCATCTGTATGTTAAAATGTGACTGAGAGTTTGAACAATTTTTTCCCTCCACTTCCTATGTGTCCAGTTTTATGAAACTAGCCAAAAACATATTTTATTTTCTGACTTAGTCCCAGCAGAATCCATAAATAGACTGTGGTATGTGGAATGAGGAATGCGTTGTGTGTTAAAGGAGGGCAGGGGGCCAGCTATGCATCAGCTAGCCAGAGCCTTCCATTAGATTTGCCATAGGAGCTGCATCAAAATGCACATCCCAGCCAGGAGCCGCCCATCCACGGGCTCCGTGATTTCAGGTCACCAAACGCAGTGCTGCGTCAGCACTGAGGATCACAGTGGGGAACACAACCTCTGCTCCTTCCGGCCCTTTCCTTAGTTTCTGATCCACAGAAATAGACCAAATTATGGTAGCAAGCTTAAAACAGGCTAGAGCAGGCATTTTGAACAAGGCTGCATAAACAAACTAAAGAGGAACATTATTAAGCCAGTCACATCCATAGAAAGCCATGACTGATTTCTTAAACATCTTACAGCACATTCAGTTTTAAAGGGGGTGCTTACTGGCAATACTAAGAATTTTTCACTTAATAAAAATCCTCAGGTTAAAAACATGTGCTTAATCAAGCAGGAGCTGCTAGGCTCTCCTATCTGAAACAATGGACGTAATTTGACTTAAATCTTCCTTTTGTCTTTTGGAGAGGGTTAATATTATGACTTGGATACAGAGAAAAAGCAGAAATTCTTCCAGGATCTTTTTTCCTTTTGTTTTTCCTTGTCTAGTATCAAACATAATCCATTTGGCTTCCTGGATTGCCCAATCTAGAGTGCTTTGTTTCTCTCCTTAAAAATGTTATGATTGTGGCCTATTAATACTACTTCCCATAAAAAAGATATGACTTCTTTGAAAAATGGTTGACTCCAGGTATGGGACAGGAAACATACAAAATGAAAAGATATCATCTTGTCACACAAAAAGAGAAGTTTCTTCATCAAAAGATTTAGCAGCCAAACTGGGTAAACTCTCTCAAGCCAAAGATGGAATAAATTTTACCATCAGCAAAGCCAAAACCTACCTTGGCATAAGAATCAAATATGCTTATATTTGTGCATTTATAATGATACTTAAAAAACCAATTGGTCACCTTTGGAGGATGCTAAGAAACCATTTCATCTTTATGAGAACTAACTAGTAAGTAAAAAGAAAGATGAAAACAATTTTCTCACCTTTTCTATGTAATCAGTACTCCAGGGGAACCAAAGAGTGGAAGAGAGGAAGTTCTTGTTATAGAAATAATGAATTTAAAATGTGTTGCCCTTATGAAACAGGAAGTCTGGCACAGATCTGGAGTTGTTGATTTATTACCTCCTAATGCCACTCTGAGTGAAAGCATCTTTGAGGGTCATCTGGTCAAAACAAACCAACCAATAAACGCAAACCTGAACGTGAATCTTCCCAGGTCTTTAGATATGAGAGATGCAAGGGACCGAGGAATATGACAAATTACACCATAGGGATAAAATGAGGAAAATCTGGGCTATGTAAAACTCCATAGGATAAATAATCTAAGTTTTCAACCAAAAAAGTTGCAATTAGGGCCAAATGTATCCAAAAGAGGCTTGAGAGACATAGGTTCCTATGTCCACAACCTTACTTGGCTCTCAACCGACATGTGTCTGTTAATTAATTAAGTGGTTGAATGAAACTAAATGAAAATAAAAATTAAAGTAAATTAATAATAAGGTAATCAGGGAAATGTGAACTTGACTCAATATTTGATGATATTAAGAAATTGTAAGTGTGATTAAGATATTGTGGCTATGAATTTAAACATTGATCCTTAAGTTTCAGGAGAATTTACTGAAATACATACAGATGAAATAATATGCTGTCTGTGCGTGGCTTCAAAATAATCAGGGAGACAGCAGGATGTTTGCACGAACAGAGATGAAACAAGGTGAGCCATGAATTGATCATTATTGAAGTTGAGTGATGAGAAAACCAACTTCATCACACTATTTGCTCTACTTGTGTGTATGTTTAAATTTTTACATAATGAAAACTATTTTTAAAACTGAATACTAAGGTTCACTTACAAAGTGGTCCTACAAAAATAGGTACTATTTTCCCCACCAAAAATTTAAAAAACATTAAGTCCCCATGACTAAGATATGGAAGTGGGTTAGAAATGAGGGAAGCAGATGATCTAGACAAATAATTGCCAAACTTGGAAAAACCACATATTTATAACATATACAAAAGACTAATACATACAAGGCCATAAAAAACGCCACTTAGTCTCTGGAAACAAAAAGCATATTTATCTGCTCTCTTAAGCAAAACATTTGTTAATTATTTTATTAATTATCTATTTATTAACTTAAAGCACTCAATTAGAACTGTTACGACTGTGGCAAAACTTAACCATATTAAAATGCATAAACCCATTTAGTATAAGATTTCAGGAACTGTTTTTTATTGATTTAGACCATGTTTAGAATTTTCTGTGTACTAGGACCTGAATCTTCTTTTTGTATTTTTAGGCATATATCATTCTTTTGGCTTTCAAAACATTGCATGTGTGCATAGTCATATTTCTTTTACAAAAGACTATGGAACAGTAAATTAATATATCTTCAAATTAAATCAACTCCATTTTTTAAAATAAATCTTCCTCTATAAAAATAACATCAATAAGAATAACTAATATTAACTAATGAAATGTTTCATGATCATCTTATCTCATTTAATCATCCCAACAGCACCATGAATTAGATATAAGGGAGACAATTCTCCATGGGTCACTTACATATCTGCACATCTTGAGGGCAGAGTAACTGTATCCATCCATTTTCACGCCACTGATAAATGCATACCTGAGACTGGGCAATTTACAAAGGAAAGAGGTTTGATGAAGAACTCCCAGTTTCATGTGGCTGGGGAAGCCTCACAATCAAGACGGAAGGAAAGGAGAAGCAAGTCACTGGTGGATGGTGGCAGGTAAAGACAGAGTTTGTGCATGGAAACTCCCATTTTTAGAAACTATCAGATCTCATGAGACCCATTCACGATCTCAAGAACAGCACGGGAAAGACTTGCCCCCATTATTCAATCATCTCCCATAACACATGGGAATTATGGGAGTTACAAGAAGAGATTTGGGTGGGACACACAGCCAAACAATATTAGTAACCGATAGTGCTTTTATAATGATCTATTTTAACAAAGTTGTTTGTATAATCAACAACCTTGGAAGACAGAGGTTGTGTTTCGCTTTGCAACAGAGGGTAAGTTTGCACTCCAACATAATAAAGATAATGTCTGTTTCTTGAGCAATGATTGCACAGTTTTGCTTGTACATCCTTATAAGAGATTGGAGTTTCCTAAGTCCTGGGTCCCTCAGCTGTGACGCAAACCCACTGGGTGCACAGCAATCACCTGGTCCTCTCTGTGTCACTCCCCTGGGACATGAGGGTCATAAGGCACCAATGTGAACATGAAGTTCATGCTACCTGCTGTGCTATGAGTAATAAAGTTCTTTTCTCTGACCTAGGAGTCTCATGTCTCCTGCCAATATTGGTAAAACTATACTAGACTAAATTGTTTAAAATGATAACATTTCAGACCCTTTAGAGTGTGTGAATGTTTCTGGCAACAAGGACAGGATGTGACAAATGCATAACCTTTGGGAAAGGGGAAAGTGCCTTGTAGGTAAGGTTGGGAGATAAGAGACGACTCTGTGGAATCCA
Organism: Piliocolobus tephrosceles; assembly: GCF_002776525.5. Classification (NCBI taxonomy): domain Eukaryota; kingdom Metazoa; phylum Chordata; class Mammalia; order Primates; family Cercopithecidae; genus Piliocolobus; species Piliocolobus tephrosceles. The sequence continues at coordinate 145,715,667 of NC_045438.1, forward strand.
GAAGCAAATGCTCTTGTCCAAAAGTGAGCCAAGGGGTTGAAGGAGTAAGGATCCCCTGCTGCCCTATTGTTGACAAATGGTTAAAATTTGAGCAATAAGAGTTGGATTAAAAATTAAAAAAAAAAAACAAAAATTGAATGATGCTGTAGTTGTTGCCCTTCTCTCCCAAGCAGAAGGAGGAAGGCTCAAGAAATCCTCAAAACCCAAATTAGACTTTGGGAGGACAAACACATGGCAGCTCTTTGGGTTGAGCCATGAGCAACCACTGTGCCTTGCTTCCTGGCCTGGATCTGGTCTCCCCCTCAGTACCTCTGATCACCTTCTTGCCTCTTCCCTGACTTTAGTTTTTTAAGGAAAAAGATGATTCTGGAATTGTATTAGTCTGTTTTCACGCTGCTGATAAAGACATACCCAAAACTGGGTAATTTATAAAGAAAAATACGTTTAATTAACTCCTATTTCTGTGTGGCTGGGGAGGCCTCACAATCACGGCAGAAGGTGAAAAGCACATCTTATGTGGCGGCAGGCTAGAGAGCCAAGCAAAAAGGAAAACCCCTTATTAAAACATCAGGCCTTGTGAGACTTATTCACTACCATGGGAACAGTATGAGGGAAATCGCCCCCATGGTTCAGTTCTCTCCCACCACATCCCTCCACAACATGTGGGAAATATGGGAGATACAATTTAAGATGAAAGATGAGATTTGGGTGGGAACACAGCGAAACCATATCATTCTGCCCCGGCCCCTCCCAAATCTCATTTCAAATCATATTTCATTTGAAATTAGATTTCAAAATCAATCATGCCTTCTCAACAGTACCCTAAAGTCTTAACTCATTTCAGCATTAACTCAGAAGTCCACAGTCCAAAGTCTCATCTGAGACAAGGCAAGTCCATTCTGCCTATTAGCCAGTAAAATCAAAAGCAAGTCAGTTACTTCCTAGATACAATGAGAGTACAGGCATTGGGGAAATACCCCTGTTACAAATGGGAGAAATTGTCCAAAACAAAAGGGCTACAGGCCCCATGGAAGTCCAAAATCCAACATGCCAGTCATTAAACCTTAAAGTTCCAAAATGATCTCCTTTGACTTCATGTCTCACATCCAGGTTATGCTGATGCAAGAGGTGGGCTCCCAAAGCCTTGGGCAACTCTACCTCTGTGGCTTTACAGGGTACAGCCCCCCTCTCAGCTGCTTTCACAGGCTGGCATTGAGTGTCTGTGGCTTTTCTAGGTGCACAGTGCAAGCTGTCAGTGAATCTACCATTCTTGGGTCTGGAGAATGGTAGCCTTCCTCTCACAGTTTCACTAGGCAGTGCCCCAGTGGGAACTCTGTGAGGAAGCTCCAACTCCACATTTCCCTTTCACACTGCCCTAGCAGAGGCACCCTGCAGCAAACTTCTGCCTGGAAATCCAAGTGTTTCCATACATCCTCTGAAATCTAGGTGGATGTTCCCAAACCTAATTCTTGACTTCTGTGTACCCGCAAGCTCAATACCACATGGAAGCTGCCAAGGTGTGGGACTTACACCCTCTAGAGCCACAGCCTGAGCTGTTCCTTGACCCTTTTAGCCACAGTTGGAGGAGCTGGGACGCGGGGCACCAAGTCCCTAGACTGCACACAGTAGGGGGGGCCCTGGGCCTGGCCCACAAAACCATTTTTCCTCCTAGAACCCCCAGGCCTGTGGTGAGAGAGGCTGCTGCAAAAGTCTCTGACATGCCCCGGAGATATTTTCCCCACTGTCTTGGTGATAAACATTGGTTTCCTCATTACTTATGCAAATTTCTGCTTCAGGCTTGAATTTCTTCCCAGAAAATGGGTTTTTCTTTTATATTGCATCGGTAGGCTGCAAATTTTCCAAACTTTTATGCTCTGCTTCCTCTTGAAAACTTTGCCACTAAGAAATTTCTTCCATGAGATACCCTAAATTATCTCTCTCAAGTTCAATATTTCACAGATATCTAGGGCAGGGGCAAAATGCCACCAGTCTCATTGTATAACAAGAATGACCTTTATTCCAGTTCCCAAGAAGTTCCTCATCTCTGTCTGAGACCATCTCAGCCTGGATCTTATTGCCCATATCACCATCAACATTTTGGCCAAAGCCATTCAACAAGTCATTAGGAAGTTCCAAACTTTCCCACATCTTCCTATCTTCTGAGCCCTCCAAGTCTCTAGGAAGTTCCAAACTTTCCCACATTTTCCTACCTTCTTCTGAGCCTTCCAAACTCTTCCAAACTCTACCTGTAACCCAGTTGCAAAGTCACTTTTACATTTTTGGCTATCTTTACAGCAGCACCCCACTTATGGTACCAATTTACTGTATTAGTCTGTTTTCACATTGCTGATAAAGACATACCAGAGACTGGGTAATTTATAAAGCAAAAGAGGTGTAACAAATTCACAGTTCCACGTGGCTGGGGAGGCCTCATGATCATGGCAGAAGGTGAAAGGCATCTCTTACATGGCTGGAGGCAAGAGAGAATGAGAGCTAAGTGATAACAGAAACCTCTTATAAAAACATCAGTTCTAATGAGACTTATTCACTACCACAAGAACAGTATGGGGGAAACTGCCCCTCATGATTCAATTATCTCCCTCCAGTTCCCTCCCACAACACACGGGAATTATGGGAGCTACAATTCAAGATGAGATCTGAGTGGGGACACAGCCAAACCATATCACGATTGGACCAAGGTTTCCTTGTCTCCAATGGGGACTGAAAAAGAAGTCTGTCTGAATATGCAGGGAAACTCTAAGAAGTAAAGAGAATCAAAGTTGTATCAGTCCATCAGATACAGGCACTGAAATCAAAATCAGCCATGTGCCCTAATCCCTGAAGGAAGAATTATTCTGATTACCTTGTGGGGATTTAGGTGCTGAGTGTTGAGAGGCTAATGTGACCTCATGAGTGAGCCCTTTGTGTCCATTCAATATACCTTTAAAATTGCTTCTCTGTATAAATGTATAGATGAATTGATGTGTTCAAAGCTTGTACTTCCTTGTCCTGTAAGGGTCAGAGGAGGTTCTTCTAATGGGGAAGAGAAGCATGTAGAGGAGGGATTGTAAGGTCAATGTCCCTGCCATTTGCCACCAGTAGCTGGTTCAGAATTTATCACAATTGCCTCTATTCTGTAATGTCAGAACTTTCACTGTGTACATATAATGTCCTGTTGAGTGACAATCCAGAAGCCTCAGCCCCAGATGGCTTAACTACAGTGTTGTCACAACTGTAGGGAGCTGCTCACCCAGTAAAGATTCTTGGAACTATGTGATTGGCCTAACAATGCTCATTCTCTTCAGCAAGCAAACCATCCTCTGCTAGCCTGAGCACCATGAAGTAGGCCCAGCTTATTGGAATCATAGAGCCGTGTATGCCTCACCTGTGCATGCTACTTGGTCCCTTATACTGGCTAACCCACAAATTAGCATCCTTGAAGTGGGAACCAAACTAATAGGCTGCACTGGAAACTGTCCAGCAAGCTGGGGTATGCTTTCTATCTTTGAGGTCCCATAACCCTAATGACTTCTTTGAGATTCAATCTCTGTGACTAATGATTTTTTTCTAACAGAGCCCCTGGAAAAGGAAGGCAACCTCCATCTGGAGAGCCACTTGGGGTTTTGCATTTGTCACCTTCCCAACATGGCTACCAAGTACACTGCTTTAAAAAGCAGATCTTGTTTTGCTGCTGGGCTCTTGTTGAAATGAAATGTCTAACCCACGGAGGTCTTGTGGCTCTCCAGTCTGTTATTCCCATTTGGGGTTTAGTTAACTCAGACTCCATGACTAATGAGATGGAAAAGGCCAAATAAAACTTTATTTGTCCAATAAAAATGCTGTATTTGAGGATATAAATGGTCTGTCACAGATGCATTTTTGCTTTATGTGACAATGTGACAGCTATTCCAATGGGGGGAATTTTCTCCTCTACTCTGCAACTGAGGAAAAGCTGGAAGCTCCACAGGGCCCTTTCCTTGAAGAAACCAACTGGAATCAAGACGCTGATTAAGCCTGTTACCTCCATGGTTGTCTTCACCCATTGTCGTGCCAAATATGGTACATAGCCACCATCATAGACTGACTATGGAGTAAAGGACTCTACATTTCTGATGCAGAGGCACCCACTGAATGACAAACTTGTGATTCCTGCCAAAAGTTGACCCATCTCTTTTATAGTGAGAAAGGCTAAATCACATTGGCCATTGTTCATGCCTACATCTGACTTCCAGCCCCTTCTGAAAGCTATGGGTGGTGCCTGACCACTGTTGAACTTTTTCAGGCTACAGCTTTGCCATTCCAGTCCAATCAGCTAGCTCCCACGACAACACTGTGGCTGTCAAAATGAATCTGTGTTGTGGTTTTGGCTTTGCGGTCCATTTTCAATCTGACAGTGAAGTACCCTTTATTACAAGATCAGCTCAACAGTAGGCTGAGAGTTAAGGTATGTAATGGACTTTCAGTGCTCCGTACCACTTAGAGGTATCTGGTATTATTGAGTAGTAAATCAGCCTCCTTGAAAATTGGCTTGAAAAGATTTCTCTCTGCCTCCCTCATCACACTCTGGCCCATATAAAATAGGAAGACAATTTGGTCACTGACCACATGAAAGGATCACCCTTTCTCAGCTACTTCTTGGATAATGATCAAGATGAAAGGAGTTAGAGATTGAATAGGCATATTTTGAAAATTCAGGATTCTGCCTTGACCATTCTAAGCATTATATGTCTTTCTTTCCCCGAAGAGCAACCCTAGCTCAGGCTGGTTGATACATTCTCCAAATGGAAGCTTGGCCTAAAGGGGGCCAGCCTAGAGGATTCAAAATGAATCCTAGTTAAGTTTTATAAAAATGCCTTTGTTCTTCTTGTACCTAACCCTTCCAGACAAAAGGTTTGGATGTGGGTTGGGGATAATCAGAAATAAAGGTGATGTGATAGATACTGGAATAGAACACTCCCATTCTGTGGCAATGGAGAGAGAGCAACAAGGAGCATTTTAGATTTGGGACGTATAGAAGATAGAGGATCATTAATGATATATTGTCTTTCAAAATTATCCCTGGGCCCTTTCTCCTGCAGGAAGATGCCCTCATGTGGAGCTCCCAACCTGCTGCAGGTGCCTCAAGTTTAACCCACGTTCAGTCTATCATCCCCTACCAGAGGATTCTGATCATGATTTGATTGCCTTTTTTCTTAACCTTGCTGAGAGCCTATTGGAAAAAGCAGATGGCCTCAGTTCCTGCTCCTCCCATGTAAGAAACCTCCAGATGTTCCCCACCCCCTACCTAGCCATTCTCAGTCAATCCAAGGGACAGATGAATGACACCTGGGTGGTGGTGTGGATTAACAGGACCGAGGCACCAAGTGCCTTCAAAATGCAAGGACTAGACTCAATTTATTTGAACAGAACTAGGAATCCCAAGGCCTACCAACCAGCTAGGAAGCTACCTCAAAGGCTCTGCCAACCTCTGCCCTTTGAATAATGTAGGTCCCACTTGGGGGACCCCAACATTTGTAAACAATACTTGATTTTCAGAGTCATCAAATGTGTCCTTGGAATTGTACCTCTTGTGTGGGAATGAGGCATTCATTTACTACCCTGTCCCAAACTGCAATGCTATCCTTCTGATTACAAAAGGTGGTACAAAATCCGTCCTTCCTTGACTTTAGTTAAATTGACCAATTATACTACATTGACCCTGGAAGGAATCCAGGTCAGCCTCAATTTACTGACCAAGCTGTTTATAAGTAATGCATAGACTTCTTCCTTGCAGGCAAAGGCAGTCTATGCGGTCACTAATACATCATGCTGTACTTAGATTATTGCCTTGGATCTAAAGGAAAAGTTAATACAGGAACTTATAAAGAAAGTTACCTGGCTTTCTAAGGTAGACCTTAGTGGTCCCCGGGATTTGTTCAGACGGTTGAGTCCAGGACCAGGACTCAGGGCCATCGTTCAGGTCAATGTTGAATAGGCTTCATTCTGCTGCTTGGAGTCCTGTTGACAGTAGCCTCATTCAATGTTGTATAGACAAATTGAACAGATTTGATCCCAAACTTTGTCAATCAGACTAATCAGATCAAGTAGAACACTCATGGAAAAATATGCTAGAAATCAAAACTGTGTAGAAATGAGAGGTGAATATTAGGGGGTAAGAGCGGGGGTGCGCTGGGAGAAAGCATTGAAGAGTACCTGCTGAAACACAGGTTTGTGTGAAGGGATCACCCTGCTTTCAGAAAGTTTGTCTTTTAAGCATTTATTGTTAAGTTGATGATTTGAACAACAAAATGTCTTTGCTCATAGAAAATGTGACAAATAAAGGGTTAGATTCCTAGACTAGAACACAAATACTTATTTAATATGTATGATTTAAATAGGGCATTGCATATTTGGTTTTAAATAGTTTTCTAACTTTTTTTGATGTGTGTCTACATATAAACACATGCTTTTTTATTTCAGTGACATTATATGCTAAATAGACTGAAAAATAACTGTTGGGAGCTGACCACAATTTACCTCATTTTTTTCTGTGAAATTGTATGCACCAAGGCATATACTCTATAGCTTTATCACAACTACAGAACTCAAACCACAGATGAGACAGTGCATAGGCTTAAGAAACACTCACGGCCCCCACCATGGTTCTGGGCATCAGGGAAGTGTCAAAGAGAAAAAGAAAACTCAACTCAGAGGAACACTTCTCCCTTTAGCATTTTGGAAAGCCCTCTTCCGGCATGTACCAGCCATTGACACATTCAAATGCACAAGCCTGATTATTTTTGTTGGGAAGTGCTCTGTATTTTAGAGTTCATAGAAGGTTACCAGAGTTGGAATTCAGTAGAAAATTCTGTTAAACCCTAAACAGAGAGAACCTTTTTAAAAAGCCATAATTGCTTTAACTGAAGATTATTTCACAAATTCTATTTAAACTAACTATAATTTTTTTTCTCCTTCGTGATAGATAATTCTATGTTGGAAGTAGATTTCAAGGTTAAGTCACTTTTTACTATTTTTACCGGAACAAAATCTTTAATATGACCATGAAAAAAATAATAATAAAAGAAAGTAAGAAGTTAACAGTAGTGATTCCAAAACAAGGTCGGAATAATGAATACATCCTCGGAGAGGAAATAACATGCAGAGATTGATATGTTAATCACCTCCACATGTTAGTCTACTGCCACTTTAAAAGATAATCTTTCCTGAGCTACTCAGTTTTGTTTGTTTTTTTTTTTTTCTTTTTAACTTTCTTTATTGGGATGAAGGGTAAGGGGGTTTTGCATGGAATTTCTTCCCAGAAAAGTTCACATAATGACAAGTAATACATACATAGTATGGTTTTTATATTCCAGAAACTGTACTATATCCTTTTCTATGCATTGAATCATTTAAACATCAAAACAATTCTATCAGGCAGGTAATATTATTATATCCATTTTTCAAAAGAAGAGATACCGGCACAGATAAGAAACTTGTCAAAGCTCACGTGCTAATAAGAGGAAGAGCAGGGATTTGGACCCAGGCAGTGTAACTTCAGTATCTACCTGAATCTACAGCCCACTACACTCCAGTGTTTCACACTCACAGATGCACAGGGATATATGGAATCGTATATGCAATCTCAAAAGGTGTCACTAACTCTCAAAGCCTAGATTTAAAAATCCTTATTCTAAAAGCTTTTTGGCAACATTCACTCTTCTGGAATATTTTAAAAATATGATGTTATAATCATATGTCCCTTCTACCTAAAGAGAAAGAGGTGGGAGAAATAAGATGAACAGACTTATGGTTGACATTCTGTTTCTGTTTCAGAAAATTCTAAAACCACATTTTCCCTCTGCTCTTAACACCATAACAACCAGCATGGAAGACTTCTATAACCAAATGTAGGTTTGTTTGTTTGTTTGTTTTCCCACCAAGAAGCACTGGACGCCAGCTGGGTGTCCTTGGATTCAATTCCAACACTGTCTACCTGGAGATAGCTTCAGATCCCACAGGTTGACGGCTCAGACCCCAAGATTGGCCCCCTCCCTTCAAATACCAGTCACAAGTCCAGGCCTCTGGAACTTCTGACCAAATGGCTTCAAGTTGGAGTTTCCATATTTCCCTCTTTGTGTTTGATTAATTTGCTGGAACAGTTCACAGAACTCAGGGAAACACTCACTGTGTTTATGGGTTTCTTACAAAGGACATTGCAAAGGATACAGATGAAGAAATGCATAGGGTGAAGTATGAGGAAAGGGGCAAGGAGTTTCCAGGCCCTCCCCGGGCATGCCATCCTCCAGTAACCTCCACGTGGTGAGCTATGAGGAAACGCTCTGAACCTAGTCCTCTTGGGTATTTTGGAGACCTCGTTATGTAGGCATGATTGACAACTGTGCAGAACAGTGATTGGGCAAAAAGGGCATGATCTCATACTACTAGACGGAGTGGGGAAACACAGCAAGGAGTGTCCATTCAGATTCTTCTTGGCACCTCTGAGCAGCATTTTTTCCTCCAGAATGCAAAGCAGGACCCCATTTGGAATGAGGTTCTTTTGACCCACAATCAGATTAGATTCCTGCCTTGGGCAGGTAAGAGGAGGAGGAGAAAGTCAGAGAGAGAGAGATTCTGTTTTCTGATTCCTGCTCCTGAGGCCCAAAGTGCCCTAGCATCACGACAGAGGACTATAATGAGGATGTGGGTATTAGTGAGCCATTAGCCATGGATGAAAACCCATATATGTAATAATAATACCACAGTCTCTGATATACACAATTTTTTAGATGAATGAAGTGGTTTCTCCCTGAGACCTAAATCTAGATACCTAGTTTCTCCCTAAGAATGAAATCTAGATACCATTTATTTCTCCTGTGTTAGAGGACATAACATTTTTCATATCCCTTTATGTTAGAATGTATGCAATATTTTTGGCCTGCAGATCAGGTGACCCTTCTATCCTTAAGTTTCATAAATCATCCAGCAGAGTAGTGTCTATCAGGCAGGGCCATGCTACTCCTTTGTTCATTTTAATCTTCGGGTATTGTCAGACTAGCTGGTCAAAGCATGCCGGTAATATTCTTGTGACATCATGAGCTGTTCATTGTTTTAAATTTTTACTATTTTTTTCACATAATTTTTTTTTTTTACAGTTAAAATCATCAGCAGTAGAATTTATTGTCTCTTGTGAAATTAGCAGGATATATGTACAGTAAAGCAAGTCAATGAACTAATCTATGTATATAGTTCATTTATTTCCTACATATATATACACCTGTGTAACCACCATTCAGACCAAAATGTAGGGTATTTCCAGCACTGCAGAAGGTTCCTTCATGCCTCTTCTCATCAACCTCAACCCCAAGAGGTAAATAATCGGAATTCTGATTTCCATCACCATAGTTTTGCCAGTTCTTAAACTTCATGTAAAAGAAATATTTCAGCATATCTGTGAGATTCATCCATGTGTTGCAAGTAGCAGTTTTTTTCTTTATTACTATATTTCATTGTGTATATGTGTTATAATTTATTTGTTTTTCTATTGAATGACATTTCAGTTGTTTCCAATTTGGAGCTGTTGTGAAATAAGCTGCTATGAATATTCTTGCATATATCTTCTGATGGACAAAGATTTTCAGTTCTCTTGGGTAAACATCTAGAAGCAAGATTCTGGAGCATAGGGTTGGTGTATCTTTAACTTGAATAAATAAAGCTGAACAGTTTTTAAAGGGGTAGAATCAATTGCACTCCCTAAAGCAGTGTATGGAAATTCTTCTCACCAAAGCTTGCTGTTGTCTGTCTTTTTAATTTTAGCCTTCTGGTGAGCAGACATTTAAAAATTCAGGTTTTCTGACATTATAAACCATAGCTTTTCAGTTGGTACTTATAACAATTTCAAAGTTTCCTACCTTAAGTATTTCCCGTCATTGGCTATCACCTTTCCAGTAAAACAAATCTAATATTTAAAACGTGTAAACATAATTCAGGATGTTTTATGAGAAATAAGTAATTTAATTATCCATTCAAGTTATCTAACTATAACATAACAATCAGAAAAATTCTGTCAGAAATAGTCTCACCCATAATTTGAATATGTAGGAAATATTATCATCTAATATATTAGAAAGAAGCAAGTAGCTTCTATGATGATGGAAGTTTCTCATTGATGCATCTATTCCAATTTACATTTTATGTAAGTAGTAAGTTTAGAGGTACTGGTTCTGTTTCCTCTTCACATTTTTATTTTTATTTATTTATTTTTTAATTATTATTATACTTTAAGTTCTAGGGTACATGTACATAACGTGCAGGTTTGTTACATATGTATACTTGTGCCATGTTGGTGTGCTGTACCCATCAACTCGTCAGCACCCATCAACTCATCATTTACATCAGGTATAACTCCCAATGCAATCCCTCCCCCCTCCCCCCTCCCCATGATAGGCCCCGGTGTGTGATGTTCCCCTTCCCGAGTCCAAGTGATCTCAATGTTCAGTTCCCACCTATGAGTGAGAACATGCGGTCTTTGGTTTTCTGTTCTTGCGATAGTTTGCTGAGAATGATGGTTTCCAGCTGCATCCATGTCCGTACAAAGGACACAAACTCATCCTTTTTTATGGCTGCATAGTATTCCATGGTGTATATGTGCCACATTTTCTTAATCCAGTCTGTCACTCATGGACATTTGGGTTGATTCCAAGTCTTTGCTATTGTGAATAGTGCTGCAATAAACATACATGTGCATGTGTCTTTATAGCAGCATGATTTATAATCCTTTGGGTATATACCCAGTAATGGGATGGCTGGGTCATATGGTACTTCTAGTTCTAGATCCTTGAGGAATCGCCATACTGTTTTTCATAATGGTTGAACTAGTTTACAATCCCACCAACAGTGTAAATCTCCACATCCTCTCCAGCACCTGTTGTTTCCTGACTTTTTAATGATTGCCATTCTAACTGGTGTAAGATGGTATCTTATTGTGGTTTTGATTTGCATTTCTCTGATGGCCAGTGATGATGAGCATTTTTTCATGTGTCTGCTGGCTGTATGAATGTCTTCTTTTGAGAAATGTCTGTTCATATCCTTTGCCCACTTTTTGATGGGGTTGTTTGTTTTTCTCTTGTAAATCTGTTTGAGTTCTTTGTAGGTTCTGGAAATTAGCCCTTTGTCAGATGAGTAGATTGCAAAAATTTTCTCCCATTCTGTAGGTTGCCTGTTCACTCTGATGGTAGTTTCTTTTGCTGCACAGAAGCTCTTTGGTTTAATTAGATCCCATTTGTCAATTTTGGCTTTTGTTGCCTTTGCTTTTGGTGTTTTAGACATGAAGTCCTTGCCCATGCCTATGTCCTGAATGGTATTACCCCGGTTTTCTTCTAGGGTTTTTATGGTATTAGGTCTAACATTAAAGTCTCTATCTTGAATTAATTTTCATATAAGGAGTAAGGAAAGGATCCAGTTTCAGCTTTCTACTTATGGCTAGCCAATTTTCCCAGCACCATTTATTAAATAGGGAATCCTTTCCCCATTTCTTGTTTCTCTCAGGTTTGTCAAAGATCAGATGGCTGTAGATGTGTGGTATTATTTCTAAGGACTCTGTTCTATTCCATTGGTCTATATCTCTGTTTTGGTACCAGTACCATGCTGTTTTGGTTACTGTAGCCTTGTAGTATAGTTTGAAGTCAGGTAGCGTGATGCCTCCAGCTTTGTTCTTTTGACTTAGGATTGTCTTGGCAATGCGGGCTCTTTTTTGGTTCCATATGAACTTTAAAGCAGTTTTTTCCAATTCTGTGAAGAAAGTCATTGGTAGCCTGATGGGAATGGCATTGAATCTATAAATTACCTTGGACAGTATGGCCATTTTCACGATATTGATTCTTCCTATCCATGAGCATGGTATGTTCTTCCATTTGTTTGTGTCTTCTTTTATTTCACTGAGCAGTGGTTTGTAGTTCTCCTTGAAGAGGTCCTTTACATCCCTTGTAAGTTGGATTCCTAGGTATTTGATTCTCTTTGAAGCAATGGTGAATGGAAATTCATTCATGATTTGGCTTTCTGGTTGTCTGTTACTGGTGTATAAGAATGCTTGTGATTTTTGCACATTAATTTTGTATCCTGAGACTTTGCTGAAGTTGCTTATCAGCTTAAGGAGATTTTGGGCTGAGACAATGGGGTTTTCTAAATATACAATCATGTCATCTGCAAACAGGGACAATTTGACTTCTTCTTTTCCTAAATGAATACACTTTATTTCTTTCTCTTGCCTGATTGCCCTAGCCAGAACTTCCAACACTATATTGAATAGGAGTGGTGAGAGAGGGCATCCCTGTCTTGTGCCAGTTTTCAAAGGGAATTTCTCCAGTTTTTGCCCATTCAGTATGATATTGGCTGTGGGTTTGTCATAAATAGCTCTTATTATTTTGAGATATGTTCCATCAATACCGAATTTATTTAGTGTTTTTATCATGAAGGGCTGTTGAATTTTGTCAAAGGCCTTTTCTGCATCTATTAAGATAATCATGTGGCTTTTGTCTTTGGTTCTGTTTATATGCTGGATTACGTCTATTGATTTGCATATGCTGAACCAGCCTTGCATCCCAGGGATGAAGCCCACTTGATCATGGTGGATAAGCTTTTTGATGTGCTACTGGATCTGGTTTGCCAGTATTTTATTGAGGATTTTTGCATCGATGTTCATCAGGGAGATTGGTCTAAAATTCTCTTTTTTTGTTGTGTCTCTGCCAGGCTTTGGTATCAAGATGATGTTGGCCTCATAAAATGAGTTAGGGAGGATTCCCTCTTTTTCTATTGATTGGAATAGTTTCAGAAGGAATGGTACCAGCTCCTCCTTGTACCTCTGGTAGAATTCAGCTGTGAATCCATCTGGTCCTGGACTTTTTTTGGTTGGTAGGCTATTAATTATTGTCTCAATTTCAGAGCCTGCTATTGGTCTATTCAGGGATTCAGCTTCTTCCTGGTTTAGTCTTGGGAGAGTGTAAATGTCCAGGAAATTATCCATTTCTTCTAGATTTTCTAGTTGATTTGCATAGAGGTGTTTATAGTATTCTCTGATGGTAGTTTGTATTTCTGTGGGGTCGGTGGTGATATCCCCTTTATCATTTTTTATTGCGTCTATTTGATTCTTCTCTCTTTTCTTCTTTATTAGTCTTGCTAGCGGTCTATCAATTTTGTTGATCTTTTCAAAAAACCAACTCCTGGGTTCACTGATTTTTTGGAGGGTTTTTTGTGTCTCTATCTCCTTCAGTTCTGCTCTGATCTTAGTTATTTCTTGTCTTCTGCTAGCTTTTGAATGTGTTTGCTCTTGCTTCTCTAGTTCTTTTAATTGTGATGTTAGAGTGTCCATTTTAGATCTTTCCAGCTTTCTCCTGTGGGCATTTAGTGCTATAAATTTCCCTCTACACACTGCTTTAAATGTGTCCCAGAGATTCTGGTATGTTGTATCTTTGTTCTCATTGGTTTCAAAGAACATCTTTATTTCTGCCTTCATTTCTTTATGTACCCAGTAGTCATTCAGGAGCAGGTTATTTGGTTTCCATGTAGTTGAGTGGTTTTGATTGAGTTTCTTAGTCCTGAGTTCTAGTTTGATTGCACTGTGGTCTGAGAGACAGTTTGTTATCATTTCTGTTCTTGTACATTTGCTGAGGAGTGCTTTACTTCCAATTATGTGGTTAATTTTGGAATAAGTGTGATGTGGTGCTGAGAAGAATGTATATTCTGTTGATTTGGGGTGGAGAGTTCTGTAGATGTCTATTAGGTCTGCTTGGTGCAGAGCTGAGTTCAATTCCTGGATATCCTTGTTAACTTTCTGTCTCGTTGATCTGTCTAATGTTGACAGTGGGGTGTTGAAGTCTCCCATTATTATTGTATAGGAGTCCAATTCTCTTTGTAAGTCTCTAAGGACTTGCTTTATGAATCTGGGTGCTCCTGTATTGGGTGCATATATATTTAGGATAGTTAGCTCTTCCTGTTGAATTGATCCCTTTACCATTATGTAATGTCCTTATTTGTCTCTTTTGATCTTTGATGGTTTAAAGTCTGTTTTATCAGAGACTAGTATTGCAACCCCTGCTTTTGTTTGTTCTCCATTTGCTTGGTAGATCTTCCTCCATCCCTTTATTTTGAGCCTATGTATGTCTCTGCATGTGAGATGGGTCTCCTGAATACAGCAGACTTATGGGTCCTGACTCTTTATCCAGTTTGCCAGTCTGTGTCTTTTAATTGGACCATTTAGTCCATTTACATTTAAGGTTAATATTGTTATGTGTGAACTTGATCCTGCCATTATGATATTAACTGGTTATTTTGCTCGTTAGTTGATGCAGTTTCTTCCTAGCCTCGATGGTCTTTACATTTTGGCATGTTTTTGCAATGGCTGGTACCGGTTGTTCCTTTCCATGTTTAGTGCTTCCTTCAGGGTCTCTTGTAAGGCAGGCCTGGTGGTGACAAAATCTCTAAACATTTGCTTATCTGTAAAGGATTTTATTTCTCCTTCACTTATGAAACTTAGTTTGGCTGGATATGAAATTCTGGGTTTAAAATTCTTTTCTTTAAGAATGTTGAATATTGGCCCCCACTCTCTTCTGGCTTGTAGAGTTTCTGCCGAGAGATCTGCTGCTAGTCTGATAGGCTTCCCTTTGTGGGTAACCCGACCTTTCTCTCTGGCTGCCCTTAAGATTTTTTCCTTCATTTCAACTTTGGTGAATCTAGGAATTATGTGTCTTGGAGTTGCTCTTCTTGAGGAGTATCTTTGTGGCGTTCTCTGTATTTTCTGAATTTGAATGTTGGCCTGCCCTACTAGGTTGGGGAAGTTCTCCTGGATGATATCCTGAAGAGTGTTTTCCAACTTGGTTCCATTTTCCCCCTCACTTTCAGGCACCCCAATCAGATGTAGATTTGGTCTTTTTACATAATCCCATACTTCTTGCAGGCTTTGTTCATTTCTTTATCTTCTTTTTTCTTTAGATTTCTCTTCTCGCTTCATTTCATTCATTTGATCCTCAATCGCTGATACTCTTTCTTCCAGTTGATCGAGTCAGTTACTGAAGCTTATGCATTTGTCACGTGTTTCTCGTGTCATGGTTTTCATCTCTGTCAGTTCGTTTATGGCCTTCTGTGCATTAATTATTCTAGTTATCTATTCTGCCACTCTTTTTTCAAGATTTTTAGTTTCTTTGCGCTGGGTACGTAATTCTTTTAGCTCTGAGAAGACTGATGGACTGAAGCCTTCTTCTCTCATCTCGTCAAAGTCATTCTCCGTCCAGCTTTGATCCGTTGCTGGCGATGAGCTACGTTCCTTTGCAGGGGGAGATACGCTCTTATTTTTTGAATTTCCAGCTTTTCCGCCCTGCTTTTTCCCCATCTTTGTGGTTTCATCTGCCTCTGATCTTTGATGATGGTGACGTACTGATGGGGTTTTTGTGTGGGTGTCCTTCCTGTTTGTTAGTTTTCCTTCTAACAGTCAAGACCCTCAGCTGCAGGTCTGTTGGAGATTGCTTGAGGTCCACTCCAGACCCTGTTTGCCTGGGTATCAGCAGCAGAGGCTGCAGAAGATAGAATATTGCTGAGCAGTGAGTGTACCTGTCTGATTCTTGCTTTGGAAGCTTCCTTTCAGGGGTGTACTCCACTGTGTGAGGTGTAGGGTGTTGGTCTGCCCCTAGTGGGGGATGTCTCCCAGCAAGGCTACTCAGGGGTCAGGGACCCACTTGAGCAGGCAGTCTGTCCATTCTCAGATCTCAACCTCCGTGTTGGGAGGTCCACTGCTCTCTTCAAAGCTGTCAGACAGAGTCGTTTGCGTCTGCAGAGGTTTCTGCTGCTTTGTTGTTGTTGTTGTTTTTTAGCTGTGCCCTGTCCCCAGAGGTAGAGTCTACAGAGACAGGCAGGGCTCCTTGAGCTGCTGTGAGTTCCACCCAGTTCGAGCTTCCCAGCGGCTTTGTTTCCCTACCTAAGCCTCAGCAATGGCGGGTGCCCCTCCCCCAGCCTCGCTGCTGCCTTGCAGTTAGATTGCAGACTGCTGTGCTAGCAATGAGGGAGGCTCTGTGGGCGGGTGTGGGACCCTCCCAGCCAGGTGTGGGATATAATCTCCTAGTGTGCCCGTTTGCTAAGACCCTTGGTACAGCGCAGTATTGTGGTGGGAGTTACCCGATTTTCCAGGTATTGTGTGCCTCAGTTCCCCAGGCTAGGAAAAGGGATTCCCTTCCCCCTTGCGCTCCCCAGGTGAGGCGATGCCTCGCCCTGCTTCAGCTCTCACTGGTTGGGCTGCAGCAGCTGACCTGCACCGATTGTCCGGCACTCCCTAGTGAGATGAACCCAGTACCTCAGTTGAAAATGCAGAAATCACCTGTCTTCTGTGTCGCTCACGCTAGGGGCTGGAGACTGGATCTGTTACTATTTGGCCATCTTGCTCCGCCCCCCACATATATTTTTAAAGTGCAAAAACAACTAGACTGATGATCATTCCTGTCTCACCTCATCTTATGCCACTCTCCCCCTTACTCTCATACTTTGGCGGTGGCCACGTTGGCCTTCGTTTGGTATCTCAAATATGACAACCTCATTTCTTTCTGTCGGACTTTGTACTTGCTGATCTCTCTGCCCAGCAACTCTTCCTTCATATTTTCCAGGATTCAGTTCTCATGTCGCCTCCCCAGAGAACGTTTTCTTTACTGTCTGCATAGTAAATATAAGTCCCATTAGAACAGGGACTTTGGGAACTCTGCTTGTCTCACAAACTCGAACATCACCTGTGGGTAGAATAGAGCCTGATTCACAGTATTTGCTGAATAAATATCTTTTTTTTTTTGAGACAGAGTCTCGCTTTGTCACCTAGGCTAGGGTGCAGTGGCATGATCTCAGCTCACCCCAACCTCTGCCCCCTGGGTTCAAGCAATTCTCCTGCCTCAGCCTCCTGAGTAACTGGGATTACAGGTACCTGTCACCTTGTCCAGCTTTTTTTTTTTTTTTTTTTTTAATTTTTTGTAGAGATGGGATTTCACCAAGTTGGCCAGGCTGGTCTTGGACTCCTGACCCCAGGTGATCCACCTGCCTCTGCCTCCCAAGTCTTGGGATTACAGGCGTGAGTCAAGGTGCCTGGCCAAATATCTGTTGAACAAATAAAAAACCTTCATGCTTTGCCAGATCTCTAGTTCCAAACCTAGGTGGTTCAAATAGGCAGCTTGAATTTCAGAGGAGGATAAACAAATACATAAATAAATAATCAACAACATTCTTTACCTCTTTGTGACACCTTCGAGCAAAAAGTTCGGGAATTAGACTATAGGATAGTATAACATATCTTTCTCCATCATTTCTCTTTGTCAAAAACATTAATAATGCACACACTAGCACCTAACGATCTAATTTTATTGGTCAAAACTATAAAATGTTCATGTCTGTGGACAGCTTGAACTCTTGAACGTTAAATGCACATCAGTTAGGGAACTTTTTATTCCTAGAGAGCAGCTTTTCCTCAGGCATGGGTTTTCAAAACCAGCCACAGAAATTTCTCTATTGATATAAAACAGCAGCAAATTATAAAAATTAGTTTTGTGTTAATTACAGCCAGTTGTGGGGAAAAGAAGGCTGTTTGCAGCCTGATTATTAGGACCTGTGCAGGAGTAAAAGTGAACTTTGCATCACTGCCACCTAATCTTCATAACTTGGAAATCAATAAGAGACATGAAGGAGAACGGAAAAGACAATGGACACAGCCATTAAGCTTCAATCACATGTCCCTGGATGCAAAAATACACTTCTAAAATTATAACATGCAGTTTTTTCAGTTTGCAACTGGTCAACTGGCATAATTATTTTATTCTGTTTTGTTTTAAATAGTAGTCTCATCACCTAATGCATCTGGCATCCAACTGCAAGTTGACAAAGTATACATAATGACTCTTAAAATGGCTCTCAAGAAAAATTCTGTCATCCTATAATCATCGTATTCATTCTGAAGGCATACTACTGTCTTTGGGGAATATTCAAATTTGTGAAACATGCAAAAAAGGGAATGAAATGACACTTTTGAGAAGCTGCTACTCAGAGAACAATTACTTATTACAGCATTTATCCTGATGGCAAATGACAAAGGATTTTACTTTTTTTTTAATTAACCAAGCAGAGTGTTTTCCCAGCAATAATATTCCCAGTTTTGTTACTCGATCAAAATAGGAATTTGACAACGGTCGACTTGCTTGGATAACTTATATTTTTCCAAATTGCAATAAGAGTTTGTGAGTTCTTGATTTCAATATTCTAAAAATTCATTTATAGCTTTCATTTATGTTTTTACTAAAAATTCCATAACCATGCCTTAAGATTAGAAATATCTCAAGAATCATTAAAATAGATATGCAATCTTGTAACACCTGAGAGGTTATTAAAAAAATACATCTGCAATCTATAAAATTGCTCACTTTCCTAACTCATTTCTTGCTAATTATCACAATTCAATCTTAGATGTCTATTAACAGGATTATACTTCCCTCTCCTGCTTGTTTTACTTCCTGAAGTCTTAGGTCTTAAATCTCTAAGCACATCATCAATCTTCAGAAAAACATGACCACAAATTAGAAATGTTGCAACCAACCAGATTGAACTCTAAATAGAGTTTTTCTTTGATTACCCTTATCACTAAAAGAGTTGGAGAGAAGATGAAAATGATGATCTGTTTTAAATCCATCATTTGTTCAAGAGTGGCGATGAGATCTAGCACAACTGGAAGAAAAACTGATAGTGATGCCTTTCATTTATGCACCGTCTCATTAGAATGTACAAAGTCCTCAGCATACCTTTGTGTACTCAAATATTATGACATTCCCATAAGATAGGCAGGGCACATATTATCACCATTTCAAGGATGGAGAAATTGAAGTATGAAATGTTTAAATACTCTGCAAACAGCCACACATCTTAAAACATTGTGAAGCCTACACTAGGACCCTAATTCTAATTCTAATTCTAGTGTGGTTTCCACTCAGTAACTCTGGTACCTAATATGTAAGGCATTTTTTTTTTTCTATTTATAACTTTAATAAGTTAAATACCAACAAGTACCGTATTTTCTACATAATTTAATAAATATCTATATAATCAAATCGATGCAATCGAATAATACTAGAGGTCCAGTTTTACTAATAATTTTAGTTTTTTTTTTTTTTTTTGCAATTTTGTTGCTTATAAATTTGATGATCTTTCTAAGGCAAAGAATTGAAAATGACCTTTAAAAATGTTAAACCTTTTGGAATATATGGTTAGTCATTTACAAATGTATTGATCTAAAGTTATAGGATTCATTAGCATTGCTTAATTTATCTATATTGCAATATGGATAGCGTTCAAACTGCAAAATATTATGTACTGGATAAGATATCTTTTTAAAACCTCTTACTGAGATTCTATTGGGACTGGCAAATAATTGAAAACACTTAGTTGAATATTTCAGGGAATGTTGCCAAGGAATGAATAAGAGAATCACATTTCATTTTTAAATGCCAGACAAAAGTCACCTAAAATGATGGTAACAGTGGTTAGAAGAAGGAAGGAAATTGGGCTGGGGGAAGGCCTAATTTACATAAGGTGCGTTATCTAAAATTTTCTTTCTTTTGTTGAATTTGACAATTTACCAGAGCCTTTTCAGAAGTGTCTGACATCCCTTTTAATTAAGCAGCAAGTAGTAAGAAGTGACAGGCAATGTGTTTCTAGAGTATTAATGCATACCTTGAGTGAATTCACCCCCTCAAGAAGAGCTCTCATTCTAAAGAAAGCATTTAGTCTGTCTCATATAGAATGTTAACACTGAATAAAACCACAAAGGTGTATTCATTTAGGTTAAATCTCTCTCATTCCCTGCTTATATAAGCAATTTATTTTTTATTTGTATTTTTTAATTGAAATAGAGTCTTGCTGTGTCACCCATGCTGAAGTGTAGTGGCACAATGTTGGCTCACTGCAATCTCCACCTCCCAGGTTCAAGTGATCCTCTGCCCTCAGCCTCCTGAGTAGCTGGGACTACAGGCATGCGCCACCGTGCCCGGCTAATTTTTTTATTTTTAGTAGAGATGGAGTTTCACCATGTTAGGCAGGCTGGTCTCAAACTCCTGACCTCAAGTGATCCACCCGTCTCAGTCTCCCAAAGTGCTGGGATCACAGGCGTGAGCCATTGTGCCCAGTCATATAAGCAATTCATTTTACGCTGCAGGAGAGTCTGGTGTTTTTTTTTTTAAGTTAGGGGGAACGTCATGTATTTCTACTACAATTACTTGGAAGGAGCACTCAGTCATTTATGAAGACCAGCAAATTCTTATGCCAAATAGGAATGTCAGCTCTGAAAAGTGAGACTGCATGGCTGAGGTTAGATATGGGACTGTAAGAGTTTTCTCTGGGTTGGATAAATTATGCTAGGTTCTATGTAGAAAGAAAACCCCATGGATTTTTTATGCTTGTGTAATTTGTTATGGAACTGCCCCTGTTGTCACTCATTCTGTCTCTTAACCAGGACATTGAGAGTTCTCATTTGTTCATAGGATTCTTCTCAGTGTCCACCACTCCCAGATTATTTCTTCAATTGGCTTCCCCTGGCTCTTGCCTTTGAGCTTTGTTTTCTACACACAGGTCAATATCTGTTTCCACTGGTATATTCTGAGAGAAGGACAAAAGAAGCATAATGGAGAGAAAGCATCAGAACCCCAATGAACAGAGAGGCAGCAAAACATTTAGTCCTGAAATACGGAAAGAAAAGTAGTTGTTTCAGTGTCTTTTCATATTGAGTTCCCATGTTGACTCCCCATATATAATTATTTTCCGTGTCTTTTGTATTACTATAATATCCTCTCCTAGTGGTGGTATTTTGAGTGGATTTCTTGTCACCAGAAAATATTGACTAAGAGAGGATACTGGCTATTTCAAACATAGGTTTGTTAAGTGATTGACCTAGATGTTGGGAACTATCTCAACATGGTCTAGCTAGAATAACCACTGCCTTTGAAGTTATTCACTGACCTATCACTATTTTGGTTATTCTTCAAGCTTCAAAGGACAGAGATTTTCTGATGAGTGAGACCATGAATCATTATTGACATGGGGTAATTCCACTGAGTAATAATGCATCCAGAAGTTTGAAATATACTCTAATTTAAATGAACACCACTAGTTTAGACTTTGTTGAAAAAGGCCACCGTTTATAGAGCCCTGTCCCAATTTGTCAAATTGTTGGTGTCCTCGACCACAGTGAATCCCAGTCTAATATGAAGCCCATGACACAAAAGTGGCAAGAACTTCTGAACAGAAGCCTTCACCTCTGCCTATTGCTATGGACATTTGCCAGGTATATTCTGGCTGCTACACAGCTTCATGTATTGATTTTACAATGGTTCACAAAATTCGTAGCTTTCCTGAACATAATGCAGAAACAAGAGTTAAATAAGTTGCACTGCTTCCTGTCCTTAAGTGAGTCATTCCTCTCATAATAAGGATACCAGGTACATGCCTGATCAAAGCCATATACCCAGTCATTCTAGGTACATATAGGAATAACCTAGGAGTTCACCCATTTATCAGAGTCTGCAGCAGAGATCCTTCTTGCTATTTGTAGAGAAAAGTCAAAAACATAATGTCTTTCATTTAGTCATTTTAGTTCTTTATGTCTTGAGCGGAAAACCATCAAGCCCTACTTTTAATATCTGTTGCAGAATTCATCCACCAACTTATTGTCATTAATGAAAATTTAGGCTGCATGTGGCAAAGAAAGGGGTAAACTTTTCAAGAAAAAGAGACTTACAAAATGAGATATAACCGGTGATGGGTAAACAAAATGTGGTATATGCATATGCTGGAATGCCATTCAGCAATGGAAGGAATTAATTGCTGCTCATCCCACACTACAATATGAGGGAGGCCAAATCTGGGAGACCACATGCATATGAAATGTACAGACAAAGCAAATTTAAAGAACAGTAAGTAGATTAGTGGTTGTCTATGGCTGGAATGGGAAGAATTAACTATAAAGGGCATGGAGAATCTTGTGGGGGGATAATAATGTCCTAAAGCTTGCTGACGGGGACTGCAACACCACTTAGTAGAGATACTAAATATCACTGAATTGTCGATCTAAAATGGGTGAATTTTGCGACATGGAAAACATACTAAAAGTTATTTTTAAAAAATAAAAAAATCAAAAGAAGAGGCTTCCCTAAGCATGACACAGAATGAAGCACTAAGAATCTAAGCACTGAGAATAGAAATGATTTTTTAAAAACACCTACTATGTACCCACAAAAATTAAAAATTAAAGAAAAATTTTAAAGAATCTAAGCACTCAGAATCTAAGTACTAGGCCGGACGCGGTGGCTCAAGCCTGTGATCTCAGCACTTTGGGAGGCCGAGACGGGTGGATCACGAGGTCAGGAGATCGAGAACATCCTGGCGAACACGGTGAAACCCCGTCTCTACTAACAAATACAAAAAACTAGACGGGCGAGGTGGCGGGCGCCTGTAGTCCCAGCTACTCGGGAGGCTGAGCCAGGAGAATGGCGTGAACCTGGGAGGTGCAGCTTGCAGTGAGCTGAGATCCGGACACTGCACTCCAGCCTGGGCTAACAGAGCAAGACTCCATCTCAAAAAAAATAAAAAGAAAAAGAAAAATAAATAAAAAAGAAAAAAGGAAAAAGAATCTAAGTACTAAGAATGACCTGCTAAGTGCTAACTTCATGGTTGCTGCTGTTTTTCTGATTGTCATTGCCAGGACATATGAGGAAGCTAATGGCCAAAGTGCAATATATCTTGCCAAAAGTTTGTCTAATCTTTCTGCCCACATGAGAGAGAGCCTAACTACAGACCAAGTCCTGAGAACTCCTGAGGAAAAGGGAAAGTTCTACCTTCTCCTGGATGTGGCAGTAATGCCACAGGGTCACCCTTGGATGATGAGAAAAGCCCAGGTTGGTCCCTGACTTTGTCCCAACTCTGCTTTGGGCATGTGACATGTTGAGACTGTGGAGGGTCTATGTTTCTGGTGGGGGATGGAGAATTCCCTAACCTGGTTGAGTTACCTGTAATCTGCTTATCACAAACTGATGGGTTTTTTCGAAAAGATTATTTTACAATTGGAGAATAGACTGAGGAGAATCAAAAATGGAAATACAAAATCTTTATAGGACTCTTGCAATATTCTAGGTTGGAAACTAGGATCTTGACCAAGATGGTGACCATGATGACATGCATTTCAGAGATAGAATCAAGAGAACTTGACGATAGAGTGAAAGAAGAAAGGCTAAGGGCAATAGAAATAAAATCTGACATGTTCTGAAACAGGGAAGCATTGTTTAGGCAGATATTTTACTGATGAATCACAGTTACCATAGGAGATATTCGTAAGTATTATTATTCAGTTTACCAGACTATACTTGAAAAAGAAAAGTGTGTGTGTACATGGATATATATAAAATGTGTACTTTAAATCTATATTAATATGTAATGATATATGTAATATTATGTTACACACATAAACTTACGTAGACTAAAATACATAATACTAACACATATAGTACATATACATTAATACATTACTAAATACATATATTTACAACTGAACTCGCCAAGTGTCAGTTCATTCTTTGCCATTAATTCCTTTACCAGCGTAGATAATGTTTTGACTCAACCAAAGTCTTTCAGACACCACTAAAATGGCCTCATCCCAACAGTGTGTTCTTTTTAGGGAATTGCAGCTGGAAGGTGGTGTGGTGTTTGATCTTTCTGTAGGTGTGTCAAGCTACAAAGAAACGGTAGTCTGACTCAGTTGGCTGTGCACTTAATGGGGAGGAAGTGCTTGGTATGTTCTTATTTATTTAGATAATTCTGCATAATCCAGTAAAGAGCAAGTACACAGTGTAGCAGGTGTACAAACTTCCTGCCTTTGAAAAGAAATACCACAATTCTCCAATGATCAAAGACAAGGAAAGAAAGGTAAGAGGGAAGAGCTGATGGTGGGCTGGTTCCTGGCCTTGGACCTCCTGAATTTGTCCTAGCTAAGGACAGGTGTTCCACTCAGAGTGGGCAAGTTATTTACATCAGATCCCAACTGTTTTAAAAGAGTAATGCTTCTACTTGCCATTTATAACTGAAAGGGAAAGAGAAATTAATAGTTACTGCATTTCTATGCACTAAATGATAGAGTGGAATTATCAGACATGTGTTATCTATTTCTTGTAATATCCTCGCTAATAAATAATTTTCATACCAAATTTACACATATGAATGCCAAGCTTCTGATTAAGAATTTAGTACCTAAGTTCATATAGTTAGTAAGTGGAAGGGAAATTAAGATCTGTCAGCTCTACAGATTACTCTTCCCTCCCAATTACACTATGTGGCAAGGAAACGATTAGCCACACTGTCAGAGAGAGGGTAGGAGGAGACAGAGTGATTTGGAAACATTAGAAATTTCTATTGTTTTAAAGCTGTATCTTTAATGATCTGAAAGGTTACATTCAGATGCTTTTACTTAAATTCTTAAGAGCTACAAAGAAGTAGTAATATACAAGGCACAACTCTTCTGGGGCATCTTATCTATTTTTAAAGACATGAATTTCTCTGAATTGTAAGTGACCACGTTTGTTATATTTATGCTTTCTAAATATCTTATTGTACAAATAAGGAAAGCACGGAAGATGGATGCTAGGAAACAGCTTAAATATTATCACTCAGCATGTTACTACACTTATGGGCCTGAAAACATATCTGGAAGCAAGATATGCATTATAAATCAATAAGGAATTTGATGAATATACATTTGGTCCTTTTACTCAACCTTTGAAGAAATCTACTTCAATAGAGACTTGAACACATAGATTTCCACTGATACGCTTTGCCTACTGAAATCCTGACAAGGCAAGCATCTTCTTTTTCCAAGCACCTACATGATAGCTTGAGAAAAAATTTTGACTTTACAATAGGAGCTAGGAGTTGTGTTGCACAAAGCTTACTATTTTGCCACATATTTTAGTGACTTTGCTTATATGCTGTATTTAGTAGGTTGTTAATCTAAGAGTTCAAGTATTTACAGGGACAAAGACTAAGAATGACACCAACCCTCAAAGTGGCTGAATACAAAGCTAAGTGACTCTACAGTCTAGAATGGCTCAAAAGTGACTCACTGGAAACCCATGAGAGACAAAGGAGCCAATCTCTCTTTAAGATCAAAGAAGGTCTGGGAGTATAGTCAACCATAAGTCAAATTAGTGAGTTTGGTTTCATAAAACTCATGTATGAAACATCAGAAAAGATGCAGGACAGGAAGAAGTGTCTATGTTGCTGACAAAGGCAACTTCTTTTGTAATAGTATTTTGATCTTGATGAGAGTGAAATCATTTGGGTGGTGGTTGAGAGAATGTTGGTGAAATCATATAGATTTCTCCCTCACATGCAGAAAATGCCCAGTCACTTCCAACTGGCTTTGAAAGAAGTTACACTTGCTCTATGTAACAGAAAATTTTGCAGTCCTGCAAATAGTTAGGATAGTCACATAATATTTTAATCATATACAGACACAGATAAAAGATAAACATCATTTCTCATTTCTCAGGATCTTTAATTAGATTAGGGTTTAAGATAGCTTCTCAAAAAAAGTTTCAGAAACATTTCTTTGTGATACAAGAGATCACCATGGCACATCTTACCTATGTAACAAAACTGCACATCCTGCACATGTGCCCCAGATCTTAAAATAAAAAAAAAGAAAGAAAGAAAACTTCAGGCCAATATCCTTGATGAACATTGATGCAAAATTCTCAATAAAATATTGGCAAACCAAATCCCACAGCAAATCAAAAAGTTTATCTGATCAAGTCAGCTTCATTACCAGGATGCAAGACTGGTTCAACATATAAAAATCAATAAATGTAACTCATCACATAAACAGAACTAAAGACAAAAACCACATAATTATCTCAATAGATGCAGAAAAAAGCCTTTGATAAAATTCTACATCCCTTCATGCTGAAAACTCTCAATAAACTACTTATTGAAGGAACATACCTCAAAATAATAAGAGCCATTTATGGCAAACCCACAGGCAATATCATACTGAATGGGCAAAAGCTGGAAACATTCCCCTTGAAAACTGGCACAAGACAAGGATGCCCTCTTTCACCACTCCTATTCAATATAGTATTAGAATTTCTGGCTAGGGCAATCAGGCAAGAGAAAGAAATAAAGGGTATTAAAATAGGAAGAGAGGGAACTAAATTGTCTGCAGATGACATGATCCTATGTTTAGAAAACCCTATGGGTCTCAACCCAAAATGTTCTTAAGATGGCAAACAACTTCAGCAAAGTCTCAGATACAAAATTAATGTGCCTAAATCTCAAGCATTCCTATACACCAACAACAGACAAGCAGAGAGCCAAATCATGAATGAACTCCTACCCATTCACAATTGCTACAAAAAAAAATAGAATGCCTAGGAATACAGCTAACAAGGGAAGCGAAGGTGCTCTTCAAAGAGAACCACAAACCGCTGCTCAAGGAAATTGAGCAGGACACAAACAAATGGAAAAACATTCCATGCTCGTGGATAGGAAAAATCAATATCGTGAAAATGTCCATACTACCAAAAGTAATTTATAAATTCAATGCTATTCCCATTAAATTACCATTACCATTCTTCACAGAATTAGAAAAAACTGGCCAGGTGTGGTGGCCAGCAGTTTGGGAGGCCAAGGCACACAGATCACTTGAGGTCAGGAGTTCGAGACCAGCTTGGCCAACATGGTGAAACCATGTCTCTACTAAAAGTACAAAAATTGGCCAGGCATGGGGTGCATGCCTGTAACCCCAGCTACTCAGGAGGGTTGGGCATGAGAATTTCTTGAACCTGAGAGTTGGATATTGCAGTGAGTGCAGATGGCACTATGGCACTCCAGCCTAGGTGACAAATAGAGACTCTGTCTCAAAAATTAAAAAAAAGAATTAGAAGAAAACTATTTTAAACTTCACATGGAACCAAAAAAGAGCCTGTATCGCCAAGAAAATTCTAAGCAAAAAGAACAAAGTTGGAGGCATCATGGTCCCCGACTTCAAACTATACTATAAGGCTACAGTAACCAAAACAGCATGATACTGGTATAAAAACAGACCCACAGACCAATGGAACAGAAGAGAGAACTCAGAAATAAGACCACACATCTATAACCATTTGATCTTCAACAAACCTGACAAAAACAAGCAATGGGAAAAAGATTCCCTAGTTAATAAATGGTGCTGGGAAACCTGGCTAGCTATATGCAGAAAGTTGAAACTGGACCGTTTCCTTACACCTTATACAAAAATTAACTCAAGATGTATTAAAGACTTAAATGTAAAACCTAAAACTATAAAAACTCCTTAAGAAAATCTAGGCAATACTATTCAGGACATAGGCACAGGCAAAGACTTCTTGATGAAAATGTCAAAAGCAACGGCTGCAAAAGCAAAAAGTGACAAATAGGATCTAATTTAAGTAAAGAGCTTCTGCACAGCAAAAGAAGCTATCGTCAAGTGAACAGACAACCTACAGAATGGGAGAAAAGTTTTGCAATCTATCCATCTGACAAAGGTCTAATATCCAAAGTCTACAAGAAACTTAACAAGAAAAAAACAAACCCCATTAAAAAGTGGTCAAAGGACATGAATATACACTTCTTAAAAGAAAATATTTTCATGCGTCCAACAAACATATTTTTAAAAAGCACAACATGACTGATCATTAGAGCAATGCAAGTCAAAACAACAAGGAGATACCATCTCACACCAGTTAGAATGGCAATGATTAAAATTTCAAGAAACAACAGATGCTGGCAAGGATGCAGAGAAAGGGAAACACTTTGGGAATGTAAATTAGTTCAACCATTGTGGAAGACAGTGTAGTGATTCCTTAAAGATCTAGAAGCAGAAATACAATTTGACCCAGCAATCTCCTTACTGGGTATATATCTAAAGGAATATAAATCATTCTATTATAAAGATACATGCATGCATACATTCACTGCAGCCCTATTCACAGTAACAAAGACATGGAACCAACCTGAATGCCCATCACTGATAGACTGGCTAAAGAAAATGTGGTACATATAAACCATGGAATACAATGCAGCCATAAAAAGGAATGAGATCATATCCTCTGCAGAAACATGGATGGAGCTGGAAGTCATTATTCTCAGCAAACTAACACAGGAACAGAAAACCAAACACCACATGTTCTCACTTATAAGTGGGAGCAGAACAATGTGAACATATAGATAGAGAGGGGAACATCACACACTGGGCCTGTCAGGGGGCATGGAGGGAGGGAGCGCATCAGGAAAAATAGCTAATGCATGCTGGGCTTAATACCTGGGTGATGGTTTGATACATGCAGCAAATCACCATGGCACACATTTACCTATGTAACAAACATCCACATTCTGCACATGTTCCCAGGAACTTAACATAAAATTAAAAAAGAAAATTGGTGAAAAACCACTAGCCTTTTCAACTCTATTAGTAGAGCCACTGCATTCATAAATGATATCTCAATCAAGAAATAACTCACCAAATTGTCTAGATCACTTTCCTAGTGCTTCTCTTATTCTTTTTTTTTTTTTTTTTTTTTCTTTATTTTCTTCACCCTGGAGAAGAATCAAAGGTGAATGGCATGTCAGGTAAGTAAGGAAGGAATGCTACAGAAAATGTTCTAGTGCTATAAAAAATTGATTGATCAGGTGCTTCTTTAATATCAACACTGTGCACAATTTATGCTGTGTATTCCCAGGATATCTCACTACTTTCCATCTGGATAAGTCCATTATCCATGGGGTTAAGAGCAGGGCATGAGGAGACAGAGGTTTGAACCCAGCCTCACAGCTTACTATCTGTGTGCTTCTATACAAATTACTTAACCTCTTTGGGCTGCAGTGAAAGGGGGATAACCATAGGCCTACCACACAGGGTTGTTATGACAATTAAATGAGTTTATATTCATCAAGTTGTTAGAACAGTGTCAGAAATACGGTAAGCATGAAGCAAATGTTTCTCTCTTTTTTTGGTATACATTTAAAGGGTACAAGTGCAGTCTTGTCACATGAATATTTTGTACAGTGGTGAAGTCTGGACTCTTAGTGTAACCTAAATAAAATAAATAAGGTTTACTTATTTTTTATTTTCCATCTATTGGATTTTGGCAATTACTCCTATAATTTGACTTTCTTTACCCTATTCTTCCCCATCCAACTTTTAATACATACACACATATAAGTGATATATATTATTCCAGTGAAAATCATGCCACTGTATCTCACATTCATTGTCCATGTCTATGAAAACATATTAATAATAATCCCTGTTATGGTTTCCTTTAGCCCTTATTTTATCACTCCCGTTTCATGGAACACAGCTCTTTCCATAGAATTAGAGGGAAAAAAAGAGCCCTGGAAAATCCATTAAATTTTTTTCTTTACCTCTGCCACCCACTTTCAAGCCAAACCACACACATAAATCACCTCAGACTCTTTCTTCATCACAATGTGGTTTCCATTCACATCTACTCTGCCCTAAGGAAACGATTTTTGTTACAGGTGGGCAAATTCAGCACTAATGGCATTACCCTATGTTTTCAGGAAAACTTTTGAGGGCAAAATAGCCCCATTAAAGTTGCCAGTTTCACTGGTTTCTTGTCACTGATGAAGTTTAATTATTTCCGGTGCCATTGTTGAAAACCCAGAAACCAATTTCTCACTCACAATTCATGATCAGACTGGATAAACTCATGGCAAAACTCTTAAACTGCTTCCATAGTGGACTCCCTCAATTTCTTTTTTTTTTTTAGACAGTAACTACAAGGTGAAAATCTGCTATTTCATTGTTACTAGGTCATATGTTCTCATTAAACCCTATAATTTCATGAGAATAATATAGCTAGTCAATCCAGTTAAAAAAAAATAAAGATGGTATGGAAGCAGGTTGTGTGAAATTTGCACTATTAATTGATTGATTTAACCACTACACATAGAGACAAAACCTCTTGTTAAATATTAAAAATCCTATAGGTTCAAAATACTGGCTTGTGACTGGCTATATGCTTTTTAAACATTATATTTTCAGCACCTGGTGGGTGCAGGATTAAAAAGAATGAGGCATTGTGCTTTATTTTAGACAGCCTCCCAAACTATTGTTGAAAAACCTTTCTGCTTTTATCTGACGTCTGCTGTTTCTTCAGAGTTCATATAAAAGAGGCTGTGTAACCTTATGGATTCTCCAGTAATCTTCCTCAACTTGTCACTCTATCCATACAGAATAGAGAACAAAGGCTTCTCAGTTGCCATAGGACATGGTTGAATACAAATAATACTAGAAAAGCTGCTACCCCAAAACACTTTTCCTACTGAAGAATGAAATGACATCATTTGGGAATTTATTTATTTAAAGTAAGGTTCTTCATCTCTCAATGTTTTGAGAGACATAGAATTCAACTCGTGACTCTTGGCTGTGAGGGAAGCTTCTTCCCTGTTTTACTCTTTGGGAGGAGAAGATAGAGTGGAGTTAAACATCAATGTTTTCTCTGAGTTGTTGAAAGAGCAGAAAGAGATTCAGTCATTCAGCAAGTAATTATTTGGCACTCACTAGATGACAGGTGGAGTCCCAGGCACTATCAATGTAAAGAAGGAAAAGAAAAAACAGTTGAGGTCCTCTAGATGGAAGACAATATGGTATATGGTAATTGAACTACTGTGCGCACAGGTTATAAGGAAAGGGTCTGAGGGTCTACAGGGTATCTGGGGAGAAAAGGGAAGGATGTGTATAACTCTGTCTGGAGAGATCAGAAAAGGCTTCCCTTGAATAGGAGTTATCTATGCCCAATCTTGAAGGATAAATAGGAGTCCATCAAGCTGAGAAGAGCATCGCAGGCGGAGGAAGCAGCAGGCCAAGTACAGAGTGGTAAAGTTTAAGGGACAGCAAGAAACCACCATAAATCAGCACAGGCAGAAGGACTCTGTGATGAATTGATGGGAGATTTCATGGAGAAGATTGCCACGGGTGTCAGATCGTTACAGCCTTGGACTCTATGCCTTCTCCTGCAGATCACCAATTCTCATAAAAACATGATGTTTCCACATGTTGCACTCTTCCATGGACATATTCAGATTCATGCATAATTCCAAATGAACTTCCTCCAACTCTATCCCATTCTCTCCTTCTTAAGAAAAATGTGTCTGAATCCCAAGGAAAACGGTAAATAGAAGGATAATTTTAACGTTTATATTTTTATTTTCTGTATATTATGATGTTTTGATACTTAAATTTTGTTCTCGGTTGGGAGCGACTGCTTTCCCTGAGCCAGCCAGTCCTTAGAGATAGCACAGGGCTCAGCCAGGAGCTTACGTTTGATAATGCAAACTAACCAATCCAGAGTCATATCTCTGGTCAGCGAGCTCCAGGAGATAATATTCCTCTGCCTCAGTCATCCCGGTGCCAGGTACCAGGCAACCAGGAACCAGCCCGTAGCATAGAGCCCACCAAAATTATTTAAACTAGCCAGTCCTGAGGTATTCACCGTGCCCTGCCTCATCTCTCTCTCCAAAACCCCAATAAAGGCTCTCACCTAGACCTGTCTAACTCCTGCCTTCTGTCCCGTGACCACAGTGAGACCTCCCCATGTCTGTGAGGAGTGTCATATCCCCTGTTTTTAGGACTGATGAGGATAATTAACTTTGTTTTCCTGAGCCTCTCCTGTGTCTCCTCTTGTGGTTACACCTGACTGATCGTCCGATAAAAGAATGCAGAACAATAACCTATCCTGTCTTATTCATCAAAACACAACTCATCTCAAAATCCAGTTCTTCAATTTCAGTTAGGGGTGTGTGTGTGTGTGTGTGTGTGTGTGTAAAACTATCATACAGCAGCTCTCCTCATACCAATGTTCTATGATCACAAGATTAAGAACTACTCTTAAAGATGATGAAAAGCAATAAAGGGGTTGCATAAAGAGAGTGACATATTCAATTTACATTCTGGCAAGATTGCTCTATTTATAATGAGGGGAATGGATTAAAGAAAGCAAAGAATGGAAGTAGCATGTATTGGAGGCTATTTCAATCATCTAGAAAAGGAGTGAAGTTGTGCCAGTTTTAATGGAGAAGACTTGTTCATCAGGAGCGTGGGTGGTGAAGGAGACGGAGGGAATGAGGATGCTTAGATGTCCAGACAGGCAGCAAGAGAGGAGGATCAGAAATGGGATGAAAGGGAATGCGTTCATTGCATTCCCTTTGCAACGTTGAGAAATATTGAGACTTGGAATGACATACATTTAAATGTTCCAATTTTTGGTTCTTTAAAGACTAGTGAGAAAAGGGAGTATAAAACTTACAGGTCAAATAATATAATTAAAAATACTTGATTTATATACAGCAGGGTTCTGCAAACCTTTTCTGCAAGTGGTAAGGGAGTAAATTATTTTAGCATTTGAAATCTGCCGTGGTAGTGTCATAGATAGTATGTAAACAAACGGGCCTGGCTGTGTTCCAATAAAACTTTATTCACAGGTAGAGGGCTGGATTTGGTCGACTAGCCACAGTATGCCATACCAGGTATCTGGTATCCTTGGTGCAGAACAGATACCATAAAAAATATTTTCTCTGGGATTTCACAGGAAGTTCAGATTTACTATCATTAAATTAGATATTTTTCAATTGTCTGAATATCAAAGGCATGTTCAAAGCTTCCTTCGATTGTTACTTTTTTTTCTACTGCAGATTCTTATCATACATGTATTTTTTTTTTATAATTGAAGGCTCTGGCAAGTTTCAAATACAAAGCAGTTGCCATTTTACATTAAGCATGTATTAAGAAACATCAGAGTAAGGAGGAATAATTGTTTTCAGTTAACAAGTGTGTGTGTGTGTGTGTGTGTGTGTAAGTAATAACCTCTTAGAAAATATAAAAGACTCATCTACCAATTCTGGTGGAAAGTATCTGTAGGCTAGCTGGTTCATCTAAGATTTAGAGGCCACAAATATTATAAAGTTTTAATGTCTTACCAAAGTGATTTCCAATGAAAAGAAATGTTGCTAACAAAAATCTCCAGAGATGGTAATCAAAACTGTGATCTCTCTGTAGTGACTTATATTTGAAAGCTAGGAAAGCATTTCTTGTGTACCAGGTAGGAAAACTGTGATTTTGTTCTTACAACAGTGCGTTAGGCAACACTTTTTAACGAGCAGCCAAAAATAAGTTACCTAATGGAATCTCATGCTGCAATTCTATTCCCACTAGTTATATCATTAATGGGCTCCTGTCAAAAGATGGAATAAAAATAATGAGTAGATACTTAAACTTTTCTCATCTTTACATAGCTTTTTACTTTTTTATAATCAAAACAAGTGCCACATAAAGAAGGGAATGTAGAACTGTATGGAGAGGTCATTTGAGCCTACCTTTCCAAATGTCACATGATCTATTGAAAATTATTAGAGCAGAGTGAAGGAAAATGCCAAATAGACTTATAGTTATCTTTCTTTCCCTGAGATGCAGTTTGGTTTCAAAGACTTAATTTTTATCTGTTCTTGGTATCTGTCTCCATGGCAATGATATTTGTTCATAAATATTCTTGCTGCAGGTTGACCTGATTTTAGTTTATGCAATTAAAAAGTTCCTCTTGACCATTTATCATTTTTCCCTGGTGTAAAACTTTTTCTTTCATTTTGTTTTCTTTAGCCTTGGGAATGTGGCAATTCCAGGGTCTGGTTGATTTGCTGACTTTTAGGGAGGTCCTTCCCATCTATGATTGTTTTCTTTGCTTTTGCTTTTGCAGTGTGTGTTTTGCAGTCCTCTTATTTGTCAATTTTTTGTTAATTTGTGAATCTTTCACATTATATCAGTGTGAAAACAGAAGCTTCACCTGGTTATTTGAAAAGAGAATTTAATATTTTAAAACGCAGTTAACTAAATATGAAGTTTTTAGCTAGGTAACTGAAAGGGTAAAAAGAAAATTCTTGGTTAGAGATCAGGAAATTTTTTCTGCAAAGGGCCAGATAGAAATAGTTTTAGTTTCATGAGCCATCATGCTACTCAATTCTACAGTGGAAGCAAGAAAACAGCGACTTCAGACATAAGAAGTGGGCCTGAGTGTGTTCCAATAGGTCTGTATTTACAAAAACACAGGCAGCAGGAAAGATTCAGCCTATAAGCTGTAGTTTGCTGTATTACTCAGCATTCCCCCAGAGAAAGAGAACCAATAGGATATATGGAGATCTGGGATTTATTATGGAAATTGAAACATGAGATTATAAAGGCCAAGAAGTCCCATGATATGCTGTCTGCAAGCTGGAGACCCAGGAAAGGCAGAGGTGTAATTCAATCTGAATCCAAAGGCCTGAGGACCAGGGGGAACATTGGTATAAGTCCTGCAGTCTGAAGGCTCAAGAACCAGGAGCTCAGATTTCCAAGGGCAGGAGAAATTGGATGATCAGTTCAAGGAGAGAGAATTTGCCCTTCCTCTATCGTTTTGCTCTATTTGGGACCTAAATGGTTTGGATGACATTCACAATGGTGAGAACAGATCTTCTTTATTCAGTCCACTGATCCAAATGCTAGTCTCTTCTGGAAGCACTTTCCTAGATACACCCAGAACTAATGTTCTACCAGCTATCTGGGCATCCCTTAGCCCAGTCAAGTTAACAAATAAAATTACTCACTTGCCAACCCCTGCTCTAAATTATCATTGAGGTAGCAACTGCAGGAAGCAAATTCCATCCTTAGGGCCAAGGGAACAAAATGAAAAGATTGGACTGATAAAATTTGAAAACTTGAAAGCATTGTTTCATGAGCCTGGGACCTAGACTTTGGAGGAAAGGGCACTAGTTGCTTGTAGTGAGATCTTTGCGGGGTACGAACAAGTTGGTTCTACAGATGTTGGAGAAAGTACCCACTGGAGTCCACCAAAGGGAGCTACCACTTCCCAGTGAAGATGTATTGCTAGGCTAATATTCTGGCAGGCAGTCAGCAAGCAGGCTCTAAACTCATGAAAGAATCAGTAAGAAGGCACCAGTTGTTTTTCTTCTTCTTCTGTAGCTTTGCGGTCTTCCCTTATCATCCCCTGTTGGCTAAGCAAACTGGCAAATCAGAAATGCAGTTTGCAGAGACCAAGCATCAGCATCACAAAGGGAAGACGGGAAGGTTTGGAGCTGAAAGACAGTAAATTAATAATTGATGTATACATCAAAATCCAAGATTCTCTTTCAGCTAATGTTTTAGAATTAAATTATGACTGGAAATCCTTCATATTACTAAGACTATCTGCAATGATCATGTAAAAGACTATTTCAGGTTGGAATTATGCTAAGGCCTCCCTCTTTGTCCCAAATCTAGCAAATGTTGATAAAATAAAGAATAATTTGTAGTTTAAACCAATAAAATGAAAGGACAATTACATATATGGATGCATGTATGTTTGTAACTCTGTGTGTATGGATATACATATATATCAGGAAGGTCCTAACTCTTTATTCATGAAAAGAGTTATACTTTGTTCTAAAAGATATTTTTACTATTTTTGATGTTAGAATATAATATCTCTTTTTAAACACCTGTGATAGCATATGGTACTGATAGTTTCTGTTATTTAAGTTCTTGTTTGGAAAATAAAATATTAGCAACTACATGTCAATTCCTTCTTTCCCCCCTAAATTTCACTGGTTCATGAAATGAAAAAGCTTTAGAATGGTTGTTTATGAGAATACGTAGTTTTGATTGATTGATTGATTGATTGATTGGATGACTTATTGATTGACAAGTGATGAAGGATGACGGAGTGAATCAGGCTGGGCTATTTTGAGAAACATCCTTTGAAGATATTTTAAAAGTTAGACAGTGTGTCGCTCAAGAAAAAAATCCTCTAGGTTGACACACTGAATTTTAGTGCTCTAGACGGTCAGAATGGCTTTATTTGTAGGTGACCCTAAGTGTGTGTATATAGTAGATAATAAATAATATATGACATATAAACTACTTTGATTTCAGTATGTGAATACCTGCTAGCCTTGCATAAGAGCACATCTTCCTCTCAGCTCTACCACCTGCCTATACTTTATATTTTTGAAATTCTTTTCCTAAATAGTTCATTATTTCAGTGTCTTGCACACTACTTGGACTTTAGCCCTTTTATGAATAATGTTTTCTTGATGCAGCAAAACTGTACAGCATAATTAGCAGTCTAACTGTCACTACAGCAGGGAAAAAGCCAGAGATGGACTAAAACAAATTTTCAAGCCCATCTACAATATTATGTGCCTAGTGATGGCTTATAGGTACCTATTTATATCTCCCTCTAAATATTTCATATTTTCTCTATTTCTGATAAGAGTTAATCTACAAGTCTCCTGAGGGCTTTTCATAACTGTGCTTAGGATATAATTTCTGGTATTTGGAATCAACACACATTATTTTTATTATATAAGTTAGTTGGATTCTCAAGAAATGTTACCTGTTAGGAAAAACAAAATCAAGAAGATTCAGAATGAGTCATTGAGTATAATTCTGCACAAGGTACTTTATCATGGCAGCCACTGTGGGGAATGCTGTGCATGGTCCTAGTACATTGATTCTGAGTTTTTGAAATAGAATGCTTCCAACTCGCTTGCCCTGAGGAGACTGAAGATATTAATGGCTTAATATTTGCAAATCACTATATATTCTCACAGCAAAGAACAGTGCGTCTCATTTGTAAAAACATAACCCCAAGAAATAGAACTATATGTAAAATAAGCCATGCCAAAATTACATTTTACTTGGTA
Organism: Piliocolobus tephrosceles; assembly: GCF_002776525.5. NCBI lineage: Eukaryota > Metazoa > Chordata > Mammalia > Primates > Cercopithecidae > Piliocolobus > Piliocolobus tephrosceles. The sequence goes on from NC_045438.1 coordinate 145,752,456, forward strand.
CTATAAGAAACCAATTTGCATTATTAACCGGCATCCAAATTGTTGATTTTCATTAACTCTTTTATTGCTTGGCCACAGAAAGCATTAAGAAGACATTTTGATCACAATATCTTCTGTCGAGAAAAGCCAAGGGCTTCTTCCATGGGTAAGTGGTTTTAAAATCCCACAAAATTGACACATTTTTAGATGTCTGCTCAGCAAACATAAGTGCTCAAAATTAAGATTTTGAGGCCATAATTTTCCCAGCTGGGTGAAGCGGATAACTCTAGGAGGCCTCATAGATCATACCATGTTGTCATTTATTATAATGTTTTAACATACTACAGAATTTATGTTGTCAAGAACATTGGGTGGGGTGATTTATTAGCTAGGATTGATTATGTTGCTAATAGCCCAGATGGCTTGAATTTTGGAAGGGGGAAATTTCATGTTGCTGAGCATGAAGAAATAAATGCTAAGTTGCCAAGAGACAAAGGGGCCTTGGCTTAGAAAAGACTCATTTACCTGCCACGTGCAGATATTCAAGAGGCAGTTTTTGTTTTCCTTCAGACACATACTTTAAACTCTATTTTTTTTTTTTTTTTGCCTCAGGGAACAGTGGACATTTTATGTGTGCTGAATGTTTTTCTGCAGTGGAGCCAACTTTTGTCAACTCTCCCTCTGGGACAATGTGGGCAGTGCTTTCAGAATTTCTCTTTGGTTCCTGCTACAAGTACCAAAAACATGACCTTGCCTGCATGGCTTTTGCAACTCCATGTCTAGAGCTTTGACATTTGCACTGAGTTTCAGCAATTTCCGTGGGCTAACACCTGGAGCCATCATCTGCAGATGCCAGCTGACTCACTCTTGTACCTTGCACAGCAGCACAGGCATTTACTAAGAGGCACTGATCCACCAGGTGACATGAACAAGACAGACACCAGATTGTCTCATGCAAAAATGACACTGCCTGTCCAGATCTGATCGTCATGATTATTCAAAAATTCAAATGAGAGTGCAGGAATAAAAGGAGCAAAAAATAATTCATGAATAATAAATAACTCCTAATTCTACTTTTTCTTTCTAGGTGACGTATATTTAAGCTGACATTTTTCCTCAGAACCCAACAAGTCACTCTTTCCCTCTTTGAACCTGCATCCTGCCAATCCAAAGGCAGGGTTGTAAAAGCCAGGACCTCGGACTTTACCATGCTCTAACAGTCAGCATGCTCTGCTGGGTCCTTTACTCTTATTCTCTGCTGTCACATTACAATTACAACATCTAAATACAAAGTGACATGACAATGATAATGCTTGGGGAGAGCAGGATAGGAACCTTACTTTGAAGAAGACTTGATATGTTCTCAAGCTCAAGGTTGGCTTCATGAAATATTTTGTTTATAGCATTGAGTCACCTATAGACTAGAGATTCATCCTTCAAGTTCATTAACAAGATATAACGAAGGCCTCGTTGTCTAAAAAACTTAAGTGCTGATTAATTAAAAATGGATATGTCCCTTGGAGTGTCTCCTCACCAGAACAAGAGCACTCATCCCTAAGGAGAGATACAGAACTGGAGAAATTTCTATAATTGAGAGCACCTGCCTTTAAACAAATGGGATTTTACACGTCTGTTCTTGTACACAATCAGTCTTCTATACAGTGATATGTAGTCTCTGCAAATTTGCAATGCTCCATTTAAAAGCTTTTTATTCTTCTTCTATGCACAACTGGGTTAATAAACATACACTTCTCTTTGAAGTAGAATGTAGAGTAATTTCATGAAGTCAAGGAGTATTGTGAAGGAATGTAAAGAAAAAGGTGAAAAACTTGACTAACAACCATTTGGGGATGAAAATGTGTTTTAGTAGGGAGTCCATTAACGGATCAAAGAGGACTGTGTGTGCGCACAACACGTTTATGCAGGCTCTTAAACTAGAAGGTTAAATTTGTCTTTCCATGTGCTTTATCAAATGGGGTTGACCAACATCTTATTGACACCAGCACTACAATGTCACATCAAAGCAGATTTGCTCAATGCATCTCTGTAATTCATTACCTGACTTTCCTCTCTCATATGGAGCTCCATTTGTTCACTAGCTGGTGTTTATTCCTTCCTAAGAGCAGCATTCCATGTGAAGAAGGAACAGACTGGCTCATTCAGATGTGGACAACCATTTCCACTGGTGAAACCAGACAGAAAAGTGTTTCCTCCTCAAGGCAAAAGAAGTTTGTCTGCAGATTCAGCAGGCAGCTGAGATCTGGTTCTAGAGATTTTAAGTGTTTTCACTGAGCCTAAAGTCTGGGTCTACCTGACCTGATGCTCTCAGTTATAACAGCAAACAATTAGTATCTCTGAGTAACATTGCTGGCATGTTAGTGTGATAATAATTAATGAACATTGGAGCCCCTGCCGTACACCATTTACTGTGTTAGACACTGCAGATGTAGTGACAAACAGAGTGGACATAGTCCCTGCCCTCATGATTCATTCTAGATGTTAGGACAGGCATTTATTTGTTCTCAGATCTCCCCAGTTAGAAATACTGGCAATGACTCAAGGTTTTTCTGACTTCAGCCAGACGTGTGCACTGCCCCACATTCAAGGTGGGGGTGGGGGCAGCATGAAAGATGCAGAGGAAAAGATCAATAGGCCTAAAGTGATTTCTGATATTCCCTACTATTTTCATAACCTTTCCTATTTAATGACACCATTCTCCTGTTAATCCTAACCGAACTGAAATCAACAGTGTTACATTCCTTCTACTGCCCACGTGTCAGTGTCAGCAAAGGCCTCTTACATCAAGGCCTCGTAGACACAACCTTGTGTGACCCATCCTCTGATTAAAGGACACCATAGGGAGAGCACAAATGGTGTTTTTCACCACCAAACCCAGAGTGCTGAGATATACTTGTTTACCCTAGCAGTGTTTATCTTTGAACGGTGTTAGGTTGATTTAGGATACAGGTTTCCTTTCTTCCCTCCTTTGATCAGCTGGGGGAAAAATGGATTTTTGTCAAGATAATAAGCTAGGTAAATTCTGTGAAACATAGAGTAAAACATTCAGTGTGTAAACATGATTATACACCCAGTATTTTGGATCCAAAAAGAAAAAAAAAAAAAGAATGGTTTCTTTTGTTTCTGTTTCTGTGACTTTACACATGGGGTCTTTTAGGGTCTCCATTTATAGGAGTAATGAATCAGAAATTTCTCAGTGCTCTACTGCAGTGAAGCCTTCATATGGTGGGTGTTACCTAGAGACCCAGTTTTTTTTTGGTGAGCATTTCAGTACGTGAAATAGAAAGTGATCAGTGAGCAATGAGGACTATTATAATGAAAACATCATTTAAAATGAAGGCTTTAACATCTGTTTCATTTTCTAATTACAAATCCAACACTCCCTCCTGACACCCAATCTCGTCATTACCACTATAAATCACAATCATAAAAAAGTTAAAAAACCAAGTGATTTACATGGTTTTATGTGCTTTGTGTTCAGAATCACATGCATACTTTAATTACGTTCCTATTATGTACTAGATGAAGTCAGGTAGAGTGGAAGAAAAACAAATATAGCTCTTAAACTAACCATGCTTTAATTTCTCCCATAGATTTTCACCAAAGTCTCATGTAAACAGAAGAGGTCTTGGGAGGAGGAAAAAAAAAAAAAAAAAAAAACCCAGCAAAGAAGAAATCAACTTCAGAAATGTCTTTCAGACATTTACCAAATAAATATTTCCTAAAAACCTATTATGTGGCAAGTCTGGTACTGGCTTCCGGTGACAAAGTATTAAACTAAACAGACACTCATAGAGCTAACAACCTAAGTTTGAAAAAGATATTTTTTAAATGATTGCACACGTAAATATATAATTACTGCCATGATATTTCCATGAAGAAAAACTGCAACATTCCGTGATGATGAAATTTTCAACAAAAATTTCAAGAACGTGACAAAACCCTTAGGAGACAGTAAAAAGGCCACTTGAAACATTCTTTGACTGACTTTTACAAACACAAGCAAGATCATATTTCCAGGGTTTTTCAATTTCTAAAAAATTGGTAATTAAAAACAGAAAACATCTAGGGTAATTTAAAAAGAATGTTAAAGATGTAATTTGTAGATTTAAATTTCTAAAATTTCTAAGAAATGAGAAAAATCTGTAATTCATATGCCAGCTTTCATACCAAGAAATAATATGTCTAATGTTGACTAGTAGGGAACAGTCTGGTGTGCAGAAACAGAGCCATGGATTGTCTTGAACTTGATGATAGAATGAAGATTCAGACAAGAACTAGAGCAAATACATCTCACATCCAGTACAGGGTTACACTAATTTCTTGGAGAGAAGGAAAATATCATCAAAATAACATGATAGGGATATGTTTCTATTTTATGTCATAGTCTGACATTCCATGTACATCTATAAATACATGTATGCTACATATATTACATATTGTATTAAACATACTGCTTAGCCTAAGTCTATAATATACTGTATTGGTATAAGATAGGTTATGTTACTGTAACAAACAATTCCAGAGTCTAACTCCTTGAAAACACACTTATGCAACATGTTTATTTTGGTTCAGGGAGCCTTAGTTCCATGTTGTCCTTACTTAAGAACCTGCGATGATGGAGGCTCCACCAGCTGAAATTTTTCTGATGGCCATGGTAGTGGGAAGGCTGATGAAGAATCCCTCACTCTTTCTCCAATATTTCCATTTAGATGTTCACATCATTTCATTTGCTAGAGCAATTTATGTTCACTCAAATTTCATTGGTTAAAACAAGTGATATGACCATTACTGGACTAATCCTTCCCTTTGCCCAAAAATAGAGGCACCAGGTCTTTTTTTTTTCTACTTCACAAGACACATATGTAATATTTAATATACATAACATCATATACAATATGAGCATATTCTATTTTATCATCTATTTCAGTGACATGTTATTAGATATTAATACCTGCACTACATTCTCCTGATATCTATGATTAAGATACTGATGATTATATTAGTCAAATACCATAAACAGCCTTTGTCTTCCACCTGTTTCAGAAGTGGTATCTAAACAGGTGAACATTGCTTACTTCTATGTGAAAACATAAGGCCTTATGCCTACTAAGTAGAAATGGAAACACTGAAGACATTTTTGAAAGAGTGGAATGGTTCCCAAAACTCCATTCATGCCAGTAACTGGGACATGACATAATGTGAGTTTGCAAGATGGAGTTACTGATTGAGAGTCTGCCGTTACAGAAATCTAAAAGAGCAGAATTGGATGTGAGGTTAAGCCAAACCAATGAAGTCTGATTAATATTAACTCAATCTGTGTTCATTAAAAACGGTGGTTTCCCTAAAAATAGTATGTTATGAAGATATTAATCAATGGTCAGTCAGAAACACATATTTTCTCAATGTGTTTTACAAAGAATAAAACATTTTAGCTTTCATTTGCAAGGAGTTAAAAATTCATTTCATAGAGGACTTCTTTCACGTATACAAAATATTTTTGCTTAGAAATCTATATTTTAAAGATTATATATTGTGCCCTGTAGCTCTTGCCTCCTCCTTCTTCAAAACACACATATACAATACTGGCCCTAGGAAATGACAAAAGGCTTCATTTTAATACTAGAGCATAATTGAAACAAGAGCTAACTAAATGAGTACTTCAAAGAGAGTCTGAAAATTCATATTTTTATATGGTAACATATTTTTCTGTTGTTGCAAGATATAACCCTTGAAAACATTTTTATTATTCTCTATTCCTTGTCCTCCCTCTGTTTCCAGAGCTATTTGTAAAGCAACTAGTATCTTACAGCACAAAAGAAACCACAGTGTAGGAACGTTCAGTGTTACCTAATTAGAGTTAGGCATCTTTTCATTATATTTCTTTAACCAGCTAAAAAAGTTACCTGCCTGTCTGATTTTGACTCATCAGATCCCTTCATAGACATTAAAATTTTATTGTGATAAAACACACATAACATAAAATTTACCATCTTAACCATTTTAAAGGATACATCCAGAGACATCAAAAAATTTACAATGTTGTGAAACCATCATTCCTATTCGTTTCATATTTTTTTTTCTGAAAGGAAGCCCCATATCCATGAAGCAGTCACTCCCATGCCTCCTACCCCTAGTCCCTGGCAACCACTAATCTTTCTGTCTCCACCGATTTGCCTATTCTGGATATTTCACATAAAGGGAATGATACAACATGTGGCCTCTTGTGTCTGGCTTCTTTCAGTTACCATCATGTTTTCAAGGTTTTTCAATGTAGATATATCAGAAACTCATTCTTTTTATGGCTGAATAATATATCAAATTTTGCTTATCCATTCATTGCTAATGGACTTTTGGGTTCTTTCCACTTTGGGTAATTATTCATGTGCTGCTATGAACATTTATGTCAAACTTGTTTGAACACCTGTATTTAATGATTTGGGGTATAACCAAGGAGGGAAACCGTTTAATCATAAGGCAATTCTGTTTAAGTTTTTGAGGAACTGCCAAACTGTTTTTCACAGCAGATGCACAATTTTATATTCCACCAACAATATGTGAGGATTTCAATTTCTCCACATCCTAACCAACACTCATTATTTTTTTCTTTTTTTTTTTTTTTTCAGTCTAGTCATCCCAATAAGAGTGAAGTGGCCTCTCCTGTGGTTTTGATTTGCATTTCTCTAAAGACTATGTTGAACATCTTCTCATGTCCTTGTTAGCCAATTGTATGTCTTCTTTGGAGAAATGTCTATTAAAGTATTTTGCTCATTTTTTCCCTTCAGCTGTTTGTCTTTTTGTTATTGAGTTGTCAGAGTTCTTTATATAATCTGGATACTAGACATTTTTTGGATATATGATTTTGAAAATATTTTCTCTCATTCTGTAGGTAGTCTTTTCACTCCCTTGATACATGAAAGTTTTAATTTGATCAAGTACAATTTATTTTTTATTTTGTTGCTTCTGCTTTTTGTGTCATATCTAAGAAACAATTGCCAAATACGAGGTTATTTCCCTCTAAGTTTTTTCCTAAGACTTTCATAGTTTTAGCTTTTATATTTATTTCTCATATCCATTTTGAGGTAAGGGCTCAACTTAATTTTTTTGCGTATAGATTCCCAGTTGTCTCAGCATCATTTGTGGAAGACACTGTTCTTCTGCCATCGAATGCTTTTGAAACCCTGCTCAGAAGTTAAACATGGATTGGTCAAAGATAAATGGACTGATTTCTAGATTCTCAATTCTATTCCATTGATCTATATGTCTAGCCTATATCACATCACACTTTTTTTGATTGCTGAAGGCTTTGTTGTAAGGTTTGAAAAGGCAAAGTGGATAGGAACACTTCTACACTCTTGGTGGGATTGTAAACTAGTTCAACCATTGTGGAAAACAGTATGGCGATTCCTCAAGGATCTAGAACTAGAAATACCATATGATCCAGCCATCCCATTACTGGGTATATACCCAAAGGATTATAAATCATGTTGCTATAAAGACACATGCACACGTATGTTTATTGCGGCACTATTCACAATAGCAAAGACTTGGAAACAACCCAAATGTCCATCAGTGACAGACTGGATTAAGAAAATGTGGCACATATACACCATGGAATACTATGCAGCCATAAAAAGGGATGAGTTTGTGTCCTTTGTACGGACATGGATGCAGCTGGAAACCATCATTCTCAGCAAACTATCGCAAGAACAGAAAACCAAACACCGCGTGTTCTCACTCATAGGTGGGAATTGAACAATGAGATCGCTTGGACTCGGGAAGGGGAACATCACACACCGGGGCCTATTATGGGGAGGGAGAAGAGAGGAGGGATTGCATTGGGAGTTATACCTGAGGTAAATGACGAGTTGATGGGTGCAGCGCACCAACATGGTGCAGGTATACATATGTAACAAACCTGCACGTTGTGCACATGTACCCTAGAACTTAAAGTATAATAATAATAACGAAAAAAAAAGAAAAGGCAAAGTGGGAGTTGACCAACTCTGTTCAAGGCTATTCAGGTTTTGGGGGGTTTCTTAAAATTCCATAAGAAATTTAAGACCAGCTTTTCCATTTCTGCAGAAAAGGCCATTGAAATTTTGACAGTTATTGCATTCAATCTATAGATTGTTTCAAGTATTGCCCTCTTAAAAATATTAAGCCTTTCAATCTATTGACATAAAATGTTTTTCCATCACTTTCATTTTTGTTACATCAAAGAAGTTTATTTTCAAAATATTTCAAGAACTGATAGTATTATTTCGTACGTATGACAATGTTAGATATTTTGGAGTTTTATATTTTATTAGCATATAAGTATATAATAAATATGTAAAACATAATAAAATTTCTACTGAGACCATATAAATGAATTTAGATGGTTATTCCTTTTAGATAATCAAAATTTTAAAAACAATTTTTGTGTTTTAATAAGAGATATAAATGAAAATGCATCTTAAACTTCTGAAGTCACAAATTTATGAATATATTTATCACATTTTATTTCTGTGATCAGGGGTGTTGTTTATTCACTTCCAAAGTGCTAACACATTACTATTCCCTTGTCAAACTTAAAAAAAAAAACACACATAGAAAGAAATAAAAAATTGAGTCGATGTATCAGTTTAACTAACACTATAACCTGGAACTGTGGAAATGCCTCCAACGATTATGCCTCCTAATAATTTTCCTAAATAAAATGTATTTCCCAGAAGGTCAGAGAAGCAATCTAGATTAGACGTTGCCCTTTTTGCAGGCAGGCAGATGCAAGTAAAAGGGAGGAAGAGAAGAAGGGAGACAGGAAGAGAGGGAAGGAGAGGGAGAAAAAGACAAGGAGAGAGAGCTCTCTAGAGATCATCATGCTCAGCTCTTTTCCATAATTCAGTGATCAAATTAGTTCTTCTTCCAGACATGAGGATTTGTTGAGGGACACAAGGAAATTTATATCATATTTTCATCTCCTGAGAGTTCAGTATACCTTCTCTTTCTTCTGTGGAAATATGAGGAATGGAAAAGAAGTGCTTCCTTATATTCCCTACAGTGTTCAAACATCATGTAATCATATAAACCAGTCATTTTTTGAGCTTGCATTGACATTTTGTTTTAATCGATGAATAAGTGTTGCACAGACATTCACCCAATCTGTTTGTAACTTTTTCTTATTTTATATATAATTAGATTTGATGCATTTAAGGCAAAGATCAAGCAATCACAAATTCAAATCTATGTTCTGTATTCCAACTTCTAATTTGGGCCTAGGAATGTTCATAGTCTTATAATTCTTCACTGTTCCTCACCTCATTGCTCCCATATAAGACACACTTCAAACTTTAGAACATGGTTTATTGGTTTTGAAACATGGGTGCAATACCCAAATGGTCATATCCAGTAGGTAATCAGATACATCTTTCTGGAGCTCAGAAGAGAGAACCGATATACAGATCAAATTTTAAGAGGCATTGGCTAACATGTTGTTATTGAGGTCAAAGGACTGGAAAAGATGATTAAGTTCACTGCAAGAAGGAAAGGAGAAGAAAGGAAACCAAAGAGAGAACTTCGAGATAACTCCAAAATCCAGAGGAAAGTGGAGGAAAAGGACCTGAAATTAGAGACAAGGAACAGCCAGAAATGTCGGAAACAGATGAGAAAATAGAACCAGGGAAACCATGTTTCTAAAAGAAAGGAGTGTCAAATACCAGAGAGGAATCGTGTCAGATTAAGGCTTAAAAGCAGATGTTAGATTGGACATCTACTGATACTCATAAAGAACAGTTTCAGTGATTAATGAGAAAATAATCCAGATTATGTTAAACTGATATCAGGTGAATGAAAGAGAATAGAGTGGGAACAATAAAAAAAGTTGGAAGCTTGGCTAAAAAAGAAAAACAAAGAGTGGAAGAAGGAGGTCTTTAAAATACATGTAAGTGATACTTTATCATACTTATATGCCAGGAGGAAAGAAAAATGGAGATTGAGGAGTCGAAGATGTAGGAAAGAATGGGATTATTTGTTGGAACAAATTCTCTGAGGAAAAAGGCAGTTATGGATTCAATGCCCAGGTGGAAGGATCAGTTTTAGGGAAGACACAGGTCACTCTTTGGAGATTAAAAAAGATAGGACCTTTGCAGATATAAAGTTGGAAGCTCAAAGTTGAAGGGCTTCGGGTAGGCTTGAGAGCCTCTTTTATTTTACTTTTTTGGTCAAATGAGATACAAATAGTTATCTAGTGAGAAAGGGTAGCTAGGGCAAGGCTATCGAGTTGTGCAAGCTTTCAGGAGCGACTGAGGACAATTAAAAAGGAAGCCTATCAAGTACATTAGTACTTGTTCTGAGCAATGTTAACATGCTAATGATCTTGGAAATAATTTGGGTGGTCAATCTATGCACTTGGAATCTTAGTCAAGAGCAACTTTTGGGGTCCTAGCAGACTGGTTGCCAAGCGAGCAGGATAATCAAACATTAAGACACTAGATTCAATTTTTCAGTATATTTTCTTTCAAGTGAGACAGGAGGTAGATCCAGGAGAAATTAGAAAAAGCACATTCAAGCCAATGGAAGTGAGATGTGGGAAGAGCCCATGCTCTTGGGAACTTGACTAGAGCTTCCTAATGTGGACAGATGGGCCCGGCAAGAATTCAGAAGAATTTATTTGTTCTGGGGTCATTCCTACAGACTCTCAGTTTTATCCAGATATTTTCAGATATCCTCACATAACATTTCTTGGCTCTGTCTGCTTGACCTCACACCCTGGATTCAATTTGACCAGAGGCTTTCCATTATTTACTCTGATTCTTCAAGTTGGATTTATGGTAGGATTTGCTCTGATTCCACACAGGACAACCGCAGACTCAAGGAATGAGGTCAGAATGGAAAAGCATCATGACTTAGAGTTTGGAATAAACACCTGCCCATTGCACCATGAGGCAAAACCCAGGTTCTTGGGGCATCTCCTGAAAGGCCTGCTGGATTCTTCCCAGGAGAGAGCTAAGAAAATTATGAGTATTAGTAAATGCCTGTGACTACTGGCTACTTATCAATAGCCATTTTAGTGTGCGTGCATTCCAAAACATTATTCATGCCGTCAACCACATTGTGTACACATGTACTTCAAGAGATTAGGACTTACCTAACAAAAATTATGGTGAAACAGTGAACTTGTAGACAACATTTATGATGTTGCATCTCTTCTTTATTTCTCTTTATATTACAGAATTACCTACCATGAATCAAATTCTTAAATAGTCACCTATACAAATCCATCCAAACCTTCAAGCAAAGTTATAGGCAGCTTGAATTTAGCCTCTTAGGTCTTATATAAGAAGGTGACATTGACTTTCTCTCTCTCTTTTTTTTTTTTTTTTTTTTTTGAGACGGTCTTTGTCACCCGGGCTGTAGGGCAGTGGCACGATTATGGATTACTGCAGCCTTGACTCCCTGGGCCCAGTTAAACCTCCCACCTCAGCCTGCCAAGTAGCTGGAATTATAGGTACATGCCACCAGGCCCAGATAATTTTTTAATTTTTTAAATTTTCTGTAGAGACGAGGTCTTGCTCTGTTGCCTAGGCTGGTCTCAAACTCCTGGGCTCAAGCTGTCCTCCCACTTTGGCCTCCTAAAATGCTGAGATTACAAGAAATCCTCCTACCTTGGCCTCCCAAAGTGTTGGGATCACAGGCATGAGCCACCACACCTAGCTGAGATTGACTTTCAGAAACTTAATGTACATAATATTTTTCTAAGCCAACTTCTTCCTATTCTTACACACTTTCACAGAGTACCCCAGAGCCCTTTTATTACAGACCCTGTCCATCAGGACCTTTGCATTTGATATTATATTCTGCTTTCCACCTTTTGTCTTCAGCAGCAGATTCAGTGTAACCAGTCAAGGCAAGGTGAGGGACAGTAATGAAGATCCCTGAGAACCCAGACTGCAATTCCCAAAACAACATGGAACCACTACATTAGACTCTTCATTCTTCAGTAAGATCACACCTGTTTCCCTGTGTCAAGAAGGAGCAAAGTCAGTTCTTGGTTTAAATTTCTTTTGGTCTCTATAGTACAGTTAATCTGCATTATATATTATTGTTGAGGAGCAAACTCAAACACTAACTGACCTATACTGAAATAGTGCAAAAAGAGAAATTGTACATTATGGTGGTCAACTGTGTGGCTTTTGAAGTCAGGTAGATCTGAGTTTGAAAATTGACTCCACTAAATACTGATGGTAGTTAATATCTATAAACCATATTTTTCACATATATAAATTATTGATAAAATTATATTTCTCAGAAAGCACATATGAAAATTAAATGTCATGATGCCTAAATAGTCCCCAGTATGGTATGAGGCTCATACTAATAATTTAATAAGGGTTAATATTATTAGTTATGTATTGGTAAAGTGTCTTTTAGGAAACTACCTTTTTGACCTAATTAAATGGTAACTGCAATCATGGTACAAAACCATTAGAATAAGAAAATCATTCCCCATATCTAAAATAAATTCTTGCAACTACAGCATAAGAACACTTTCTCTCCTTCTTTCCTTGCTGGCAAAAGAAATTAGCTGGTCACCTTCCTCTGTTGAATAACACTGCACACAAGAGAATTGACTGTTAACCCTACTTACTCTGCTCCATGCTGTTAACTCTGCTTACTCTACTTCATGCTTTAAAAAATAAATAAACAAATGCCATCTCATTTAACCTTTCCAGACTGGGCTTGTTTTTTAACTCCTTGATCATCTTAAGGGCTCACCTTTGAACATGCCACGTTTTCTGCCTTGACTGTAAGGATTCAAAACAGATTCAGTGCCTTGCGCCTGCCTGGCATTGTCATATTCTGAGAATGGCCAGAGTGAAAAATGAAGATAGGCAAGAGCTTGGGTTTTCCAGTCAGATATTTTGCTGCCTTGAAAACAGTAATATGTTGCTGATGGCAGCTCTTAGATGCTACCAATTTGACACTAAGATCTGTTTCATTGCCATGTAAATATCTAGTCATTTCTATTCTTACTGGTGACTTTTTTTCTCCTGCTTAAGTTTCTTTATCTTGGCAAAGCAACATGTGGAAAATCAAGGAAAAAAATTATTTGCTGTAATGTTGTGAAAATGTAAAACAGGGCTATTATGGCCCAAAGCACATGATTAATTCCATCTATTTCCCATTTCATACTGTCTCTTTTTATAGACCATCTTCTGAACATGTACTCATATAATTTGACATCTGGACAAGATACTAACAATAATCAATATCAATGTTTTCATAGTAATGTGGAGAAAATGGTGGTGTGGTTAAAAAGATTGGAAACACTATGTTACATCCACCTCTTGGGAACCCCTGATGTACATTGGTTTATGAAAGCCTAAGAAGTCTAGCAGTAAGTAAGACTGTTCAATTCAACTAAACACGTCTTCCTCAAACCTATATCATGATGGAATTATTTTGGGGGATGCGTACTTACATGGGATAGAATTTGCATTCCTATGGAACACACGTTGAAATGTTGCTATTACTCAACTTTATTACTGTACATAAGGAAACTGAGAGCCAAACTGAGGCCCTTTATTTTTATTCCTTTCAAATGTTGTTTTCTTTCTCATGTTTGTGGGGAGGGGAAAACAGCTATCTATAGGGCATTTATGCTATCTTTGCCTCCCTGACATTTCTTATTGCATTTTCACCCAAAATGACTGAGCATGCTTTCATCTGCCTTCAACAAAGAGAAGTAGCAAAAGTGTAGGCTTCTGTTTAGAGATCATTTATATCCTATTCACTAATTGTCCCCTCCATAGACTTCCTCAAGACATGTTAATGCAAATGTGTCTAGGAGAAATGTGTATTCTTTAGTAATAAACTAGAGACTTAGTCTTTCATCCATCTTTGAATAAGTAGTTACATAGCCACATTTACTAGTTCCAAGTCCTGCTAATATATGAGGAAATGACAAAGCATTAGGTCACCATGAAGTCATAAAATATCTGAGGAGTTGATCAATATTAATTTATGAATGCACGTATAATGTGAATATATCATTTTTCAGCTGATGACTTCTATTACCCGGAAAGAGCCTCATGGAAGAGAATTATAAAAGTTCTTTCATGTCAGCCTTGAAATTGAAGGCCATAGAAAGCATTCATTGGAAGAAAGAGGTTACTTTTTATTATTGTGTATGACCCAGAGCAAGTGTCTTCAGTGTCTTCATTTCTTCTCTAAAGAACAACTCATTTGAAAATCACTTTGAGACCCTCACATAACAGATGAGAGCAGCGTACTATCAAAAACCTGAATAGGAAAAAGCTTGAGAATTGATTTTCGATGTTACTGTGACCAATCTGCTTTTCATTAGTTCCACTGACATCAGTACTAAATATATAAAAACAAGAGTTGTGTGTGTATATTGTTTTGTATTATTTTTGTTTTATCATAAGAGCACCACCCACCGCCCCTCATCTCCCACCCCGCCACATACAAGCTGCAGCCTTACAATGAAAGTGGAAGAAAAAAAATAATTCTCATATTCTCCTATTTGCCCCAGACCTGAATTACTCCATTTCCTCAAGTCAGCAAATCCCCTGTACATCTGAAGCACTAAACTCGGTTCCTGAAAATATTGCCTGCTTGTTAAATCACCCACACTGGATAGGCCCTTAAAGAGCCAGACATGCCTTGAAATGTACTGCCTCAAGCCCATCCATCTTTCCAAGGCCTGCAATTTTCTCAAGTCTTTTTCCCAGACAAAAAGCTTCAGATGTTTGTCCCTGCAGAGGGCAACCAAGAGCTATGCTGCCAGTCGAACCCATCTTTGCACCCTGAAGAAACAGTGAGCAAGGATTCCTGGCTTTGGCCTTTGTAGGACCTTGACAGCTAATCCAAATCATGTGAATGGCTTTAAGCTGACCCATCTTTTCTTTTTTAATTTAACAGTATGTGCAACTGCTTGGGAAAAACCAATTAGACTGACCCATCATTCCTTCAAAGGCCTGATTGTTCTGATGTTTGGTCAAGCACACATACTACACGTAGATATGCCATAGAAGCCAGATTCAGATACAAATCTACAGGCGTTCTGCGTTTCCCTGCCATCCAGCCAGCTTCCCCTCTTTTTAGGTAGATGTAGTCTCATTTGGCACCTCAAAGCTTGATGCAACACACCAGACTTCCTTCAGACAATTTTACAATTGGTTTGTTTCATTAATTAACCTCCTTTTGTGAGGTCCGTCAGCCAGAATAATATTGGCTTCGTAGCCAAGAGTTTTATAGCTGTGTCACAGCATATTTTGATTTTCCAGCTAAAATTATCTAGTATGCTCTCCGCATTACCATTTAAAGCACAGAACATTTTCTTTGAAGCTGACAGTGTCCTGTTCCTCTTCATTAGAGTAAGCCAGAACTGCGCCATTAAACATGCAGGCAGCAGAGAGGCCTGCGGGAGGCCCCTTCTCAGTTGTTCCTTCTTAGGCTTCAATTAAAAGATAATACTGACTACTTTCATAGCCCAGAAAAGTAAATTAACTCATCATCCAAGGAAACACAAGGCTTCAAATATAATTTCTTAGAAATTTGAGGAACTTCCTCAGGTGAAATCTGTTTTCAGCTGCTTCTAGCTCCTATTTGGTAGGCACTTTATGGAGACCTACCCTCCTGGTCATTTCAAATTCCTCTTAACACCTTTATGCTCCTAATGGCATCTCTGAATTTTAGATCTAGAGGGAATCAGACAGCAGATGCAAACTGAGAGATTAGACCATTTTATAATAATTCCTTAGACCAAAGTTCTCAACCACTGATACTGCTATCAGGAGCATTAACATGAAAATGCCCAGGTACCACGGATCCAATGAAGAAGAAATTCTGGGAGTGAGATCCAGCAAGCTGCATTTTAACAAGTCTTCCAGGTAAGTCTGATGCAAGCTAAAACTGAGAACCACTGCCTTAGGTATTTTTGAGGCTTTCGAGATTTCCAACTTATTCTGACATACAGTAGTTTCGCTTCTTTACATTATAACGTCCTTAAGTAGGCAGAGTAGATATTACCTTTTCCAAATCTCTGTAGAGGAAACTATAGTTTAGAAATTGTGTTTGTTCAAGAGCATCCTGTTGCTAAATGTTAAAGCAAGCCTAGATCACGGGGTTTCCAGTCCAACACTCATTTCCACCGCAGTCTGCAGCCTGCAGAACAGAGTTGCTACTGCATGGACATAGAAGCCAGGAAGTCTCACCTGGCTCTAGTGACAGCATTAACTGGGCCCACCAGGTGCAGCCTCTAATGGCTGATCCCCAGGAAAGTAATCAAAACAGGAAAGAGAGGGAAAGAGGAAGGGAGGAAGAGAAGATGGAAGGAAAAGGAAGAAAGGAAGGGAGGGAGGAAAAAAGAAAAGTTAGAAAATTGGATTAAGGAACATGGAACAATGGTAAGGAATGAAGAGAATCTATAGCACCAACAAATACAGTATGGGTATGAGAGAAAAGCAAACATTTAATGAAAGAGTAGAAAAAAGAAAAGGAGAGCCTACTTAAAAAGTAGAAGAAGAACCACCTTAAATATTTTTCTTAGGATTTCTGATGGGAGAAAACCACTCAAATTTAGCACAACATCTTATAACAAACAAATATGGAAGCCAAGAAAATTGTTTTGGTTCAAAACACATTCAAGGCATGTTTTATTTCCTTATTTCTCTTTACATCTTTATTGCCAAAGTCAGTGTGTCTAAAAGTGACAAGACAGATGCATTGGCTCACACCTGTAATCCCAGCACTTTAGGAGGTTGAGGTGGGAGGACTGCTTGAGCCCAGAAGTACAATACCAGCCTGGGCAACGTGGTGAAATCCTGTCTCTACAAAAAAAAATACAAAAATTAGCCAAGTGTGGTGGGGCACACCTGTAGCCCCGGGTACCCGGGAGGCTGAAGTGAGAGGATCACCTGAGCTAGGGAGTTCTAGATTGCAGTATGCTATGACCACATTTCTGCACTCCAGCCTGAGTGACAGAGCTACACCCTGTCACAAAAAAAAAAAAAAAAAAAGTGACAACAAACCAATCATATCAGAATGAACAGATATTTGTTTAAAATAAAGACTTCTGAGCAACATGTTAAATTTACCAAATCTGGATGTGGCACATGGAATCATTACCTTTATCCTGTATCTCAGGTGAGCTTCCATACTTGTCACTAGCTAGACCAGTAAGAATTCACAGTTTGCAACTGTTGTATTTTGTTTTTAACTAAATAGAATTTTGTAACTAAAAACGCAAATTAAAAACCTGCCTCTTCAACATCCAAGAAAAGGCCAAAAAAAAAAAATCTGTTTTGGACCCAGAGTGATGGGAAAAGGTGTGACCCAGGACATAACAGAAAAACTCATTTTATGTGGTATGTGGTCCCTATCTGAATTTAGTAGTAAATAAATAGTGTATTTTCCATAATTGATATATGTGGTATGTAATACCTCTTGAGACACATCACTATATCGTGGTAAAAATGAATACTATTTGTGCTCTAAGTATAAATATTGTACAAATACATTGTGCTATACTAAAAATGTTGCTAAGGGGCATGATTCTATGGGGAAAAAAATGAAGAAAAATTTATGGACCCAAAGATATAGTCTCTGGAAAATCATCCTTTCTGCCCAATCTCCTACTTATACTAGCTGGACAGAAACTGCCCATGCAGTGAACAAAACTGAGTAGATTCTTATCTTGTTAAGAGATCTTGACCCTGTTTCAACAACTGTTCTCCATCACTTAAAAACTAGGAAGTTAAGAGTTGTGAAAAATGCATATGCAAGAAAAATAAATGAATTGGCACACGCTTCTCAAGTCAATTCCGTCTGCTCCAAATAACACTCCCTTTTAAACTTTGTTCATTAAGCCATTGGTTCCCAACATATCCCCAGAGAACATAACTTAATTGGCGTGGGATGTGGTCTGGGTTTTGGAATTTTCAAGAGATGCCAGAGGATTCTAATGTGCAGATAAGTTTGGGAAACATTGCCTTAAACTAATCACTTAAAGCAGAATAAAAGCCAGTGTTGATTAGAGTACTGTGTTCTCAAGCTGCTATGAAGAAATACCTGAGACTGGGTAATTTATAAATGAAAGAGGTTTGGTTGACTCACAGTTCCACACGGCTGGGGAGGCCTCAGGAAACTTACAATCATGGCGAAAGGCACCTCTTCCCATAGTGGCAGGAGAGAGAATGAGTGGCAGCAGGGGAAATGCCAGGTGCTTATAAAACCATGGAATCTCATTAGAACTCACTAACTATCGTGAGAACAGCATGAGGGAAACCACCCCCATGATTCAATTACCTCCCACCGGGTCCTTCCCATGACACGTGGGGATTATGGGGATTACAATTCAAGATGAGATTTGGGTGAGGACACAGTCAAATCGTATCAAGTACTTAAATTCAATCAATTTCCCTAGTTGAAGCCCTCAGTGACTCCCCTTTGCCTATACCATCCATTAGGTCCTATATTCTAGTTCTTAAGCCTTTAGCAGGAAAAGGTAGGCATCCCATTATCTGACCATTGTCTGTCTTTTCAGTTTAATTTCTATCTTCCTGGCCAACAAATTTACAAATGTGAAACTTTTTATAAGGATTAAAGAAAACAGCTTGTGCTATACCTTTAAAAAAAATTTCTTAGCCTTCCCACAATGAGTCCTTGTTTCCTGAAATATTCTCCCTCACTCCTTTGTTTTTCATTGGCATGACTCTTACATAGCCATAAAATTTTCACACTGCTCTTCTTGCTACTCTTTGTCTCCTAAGTAAAACTTTCTAGTGTTCTCATAATATCCTGTGCACAGACCTAATACTGCATGGATCTATCTCTCCCAGTGGAATATGAACTCTTAAATGCAACAAACTATATCTTACTCGTCTCTGTACTTCCATACTAAGCACAGACATTGGTAGCAAATTCCCAAACCGTGTTTATTGAATCAATGGATAAGTAAGGACAAGAAAGTGTTTCCAAATGGGCTTCTAGAGCCATTCTAGTATTCAAAATCAGAACTTCTTTGTGGGTTTTGGGAGAAGGGAAGTATTTATTTATTATTTATTAGGTAGTTGGCTCTCATTTTCAATGATGGATTCTCAAATATTCCAAAGACTTCATACTTTGTTTTCAACCTTAGTTCATGTTGAAGCTAAAATGATGGGAGATATGATGGTTCTCCTTCCAGTTGTATTTCATTTAGATTAACCTTTTATGGTTTTCCTCCTTTCTGGTTTCTGCAGCCTGCGGTCACATTTGTGGGTATGCTGCCATGCGAGATGCATCTTCAGTGGAAAGTATTATATCTCACTCATTGATATGAGGAACTTCAAAGCTGAACAAGAGACACTGGTTAAAATCACATGTCCTTTCCCTTGGCCTTGTATGCACACCTTCACAGCTGAAGATTTCAAATCTACAGGGATACAAGAACTGTCCTCTAAATGAAGGTCATGCCTTTCTATCATGCCCTTTTCTTGTTTGGTTGCTTTTCCTGGGAAGCCACGTATTTGTCACACCCAGTCATATCCTGTCCAGCCCTCACATAAATCTCAGAATAAACACCCACATATATCTAAAATAACAGTTGAGAAATATAATTCTCCATGCACTGAGCAGCAATTCCAACCAATCACCTGATCACTGTCTTGCCCACATTCTCCCTGACCCCTCGTTTGGTTCTGCTTCCCCCGCACCCATGCACCCCTGCTGCCCCTGGCTCCTACTCTTAATGAAAATCTAGTTCAGTCTTTTCAAATAAGATTGGACTGTAGGCAACTGAGCTGAATTATTCCAACCTCTGCTAGACAAACATTGTTACTCCAAAAAAGTATGTGAGTGTTTTGAATTCTACAACAGAAATTTATTGCTGACTCTTTAACTTAATAAAGTTACTTTAAGGTCAAAATAAACAGACTGGGGGAAAGCATCAGAAATTGCTACCTCCATGGAGAGCTGGCAGCTAGCCCTCTTGCCTATCCAAATATACAATTGCCATTGCCAAATACAAGATAGCACATTTATATTAAATCCATAGGCTTTTTCTCAACTGACTCAATTGCAATAATCTACTCAAATGTGTGGCAAAATGTGGGTTTAAAATTGCAGGAACACCTCCTCCAACCACTGAACGTTATACCACATAGAAAAATGATGACAAAATATACCAAAATTGAAATATATAATATAGGCAGGCTGGAGTTATGCCATGTCATTTGACGTTATCCACGGGGGCTCAGAATTTAATGCATTTGCTCCTGGTGACACTTACGGATAATGTAATCATCCTTAATGAAGACATTAAAGAATGATCTGGACCTGGTACATTTCAGAAGTTGAAGTGGTTTATTATGATGGTTTAAGAAAGATGTTTTTAGTTTTGCAGTAAAAAGAATCAATATCAAAAATGAACAGGCTTTTGTTTAGATGCAAGGTAAGCAAGCGTACTGAGACAACTCTGATATTTAAAAGTATCTGGATGAGGAAAAATATGACAAATCAAACAAGGATGTTTGGGTATCTGTTATGTACCCAGCTTTGTGTAAAATGTTGAAAGCATAAACTTCCATAGGTTGACTTGACCTAGCCAGTTTACCTTCACCTTCATTCCTTGGAACCATACAGGAAAGTCTTTGGTTAATATTCAGTGTGTCTTTTAATATTTTTAAAAAATATATAAATGCCTTTTTTTAGTAAAGTTTTTTCTTCTTTTTGGTTTTGGCGTTTTGTTTCATTTTGGATTTTAAGGGCAAGAGAGGAAGAGAAAATGGAGAAGTAGGAAATTTCTTACTCAATAATAACATCAGTGACCTCATCAACAAACTTAAACATTCCCTCATAAGGTACCACATAAACTTCTTTGTGAGATTAGGAAGATGATTGATATTCCTATCAAGCTATTTTATATCCACTATCTTTTTCTTCAACAGGCTAATTATGTCAATGAGTCTAAGTATAAATATGAGAACTTTTTTTGTAAAAGGAAAACCTGAGATAAGGGAGAATTGCTAAAATTGAAAAGAATAGTGAAGATACTTGATTTCTTGAGAGTTAGGACTAGACTATTTATTAATTGAAGGCTGGAAGCTGAGATGCCTTTGAAAATAAGTAAAAAAGCAAACAGGTCATTGATTACCCTCTCATAACACAATTTGAGAAGGCAAGAACCTGGTTTCTCATTTAGCCAGGAGGAAGGAAGAGATTTTTTTCCCTAAAATGGAAATAACTCTACAGTTATTTTTTCAATTACAGAGGAAATAGAGATTTGTTGTGAAAATTCAAAAACCAAAAACCATAGAGAAGACTATCCCACCTGATGAAGTTAGATTGCTAATAGGTTAAGGAAATATTATCAAGAAGCCATAGCAATAACCATTATTCTCTCCATCAATAAGGAAACACATTCATCTCCAACTTATATGAGGATAATGGAGAATCAAGGCATATCAGGGTATAGAAGGAGGAGAGAGATTAGATAACGGAATGAACTGTATTCATAAACTTACGAATTTTAGAGCCATTAAAAATACCACATATGTCTGTTAAAAGAATTAATTGAGATGGCATATGTAAAGTTCTCACAACATGATAGGCACTAATAAACATTAATTTTGTTTTCTCACCTTTGTTTTCACTGCCAAGAAACTGATATGATCCCCAGGCCTCTTGGAGTAAAATTTTAAGCTGAACTTCTATGTTAGTTTGTTCTTGCACTGCTATCAAGAAATACCTTAGACTGGATAACTCATAAAGAACAGAGGTTTAATTGACTCACAGGTATACAGGCTGTACAGGAAGCATGGTGACGTCTGCTTCTGGGGAGGCTTCTACTGATGGTGGCTTTTTACCAATGGTGGAAGTCAAAGCGGAGCAAGCGGTTCACACAGCAAAAGCAGGGACAAGAGAGAGTGAGTGGGGATTGCTATGCACTTTTAAACAACCAGATCTCACTCACTCTCCTGAGAACAGCACCAAGGGGTGGTGCTAAACCATTCATGAGAAATCCACCCCCATGATCCAACCTGGCCCCAGCTCCAACACTGGGGATTAAAATGTGACATGAGATTTGGGCAGGGACACAGATTCAAACCATATAAACTCCCAAATTTTATATTTTAAAAACAATTGGGGCAATAAACATATAAAAAGATGCTCAACATGATTATTCATCAGAAAAATACAAATTAAGAAATACTAACAAGTAGCAGCATGGCTACAGTTAAGAACATAGAGTGTTGGGGAGAATATGGAGCAACAAAAACTCTTGAATTACTGGTGAGAGTGTTAACTGATATGATGACTTTAGAAAACTCTTTGGCAGCACCTAATAAATCAATATACTATATAACCTGTAATTTCACTGTTGGTTATGTACCAGTCCAAAATGAATGCTTTGTCCTCCAAAGGATACATACAATAGTGTTCATGGAAGCTTTATTTATCATAGCCCCATACAGGAATATATAAATATAAATATATATATATATATAAATTTATATACATATAAAAGAATGAACTACTGGAAAATTATACACACACACACACACACACACACACATATATATATATATTCCAATATGGGGATATGATAAATAGAGATATGTAATTTAATTTATATATCTATAAAAGAATCAACTACTCATATACATAACAACTGGGATGAATTTGACAGACATATGATGAGTAAAAGACATTAGGTACAAATACGTAAATTCCATATCTTTTATTTGTGTGAAACTCAAAACCAGGTGATACAGAATAATGGCTCCCTTTGGGGTGCACATTTGCGATGCAAGGTGAGCTGGAAGCCTCCTAAGGGGCAAGAAATGTTCTATATCTTGATCTGTGCATGGCTAAAAACGTTTCTACCACATGTAAACATTCAAGATCTTCACTTAAGATATGTGCACCTTCAAACGTATAACTGAATTAACAAAATAATTTCAGTTTTTAGATTTTTTTCAACATGCATGTACATTTGGATCAGCATTCTTGATGTTTATATCTCATCTGATCATTTCTTAAATTGTTTATGTTCAGCACCTCTACCTTTCTGAAAAGTTTCAATACATAAAGATTACTTTCAAGGGAAATCTAGTACCCTTTTCACAGAGCATACTTATAACAGGTGATTTTTCCCCACAGGTGAAACAAATGAGGGTGGGTCTACTCATAGCTCTAGGAGCCAAGGTGGCCCAATTTAATTTAATTTAAGTAGTGGCAGTCAGTGAGTTGCAGGCTTCATGTGGGCCACCAATAACAGAGTCTGACAGCATCACAGCAGCAAGTACTCAATGGAGCCAGAGTTGACACTGAGAGTTTTCTCTTTTCTATTTCAGGAACATGACAGCATTTTTTCCCTCCTCCAGTTTTCACTTCTAAATGATCTTTAATGGCAGGAAATTTTTATGCATTTTACATCTTCTGATGCAACCTAGGCCTGCTTTAAAGAATGCATTGCTCTCCTCTTTGCTTCCCTTTTCTAATCATTGAACCATGAACTTTACTAGTATAAACCACAATTCATGGCCCATATTTATTTTCACCCTGTTAAGGTGCAAACGTTTCATATATTTCTCTGAGGGAATCAATTCAATACGAAGATATAAAAGAAGACAATCTCACTTCTGACAAAAACAACATTTAAGAAAAATGCAAAAGTAAATAAAACAGAAATAAGTAAAGAATAAAGCATAATGGAAGACAACCTGTTTTCCTGATTTGTGTAGCTCAGATCCCTTGGACTTGAGCATTAACTCAGTAGGGGCCTTCTCTGCGGGTGGAACATGCTGTCATTCTTCACAACAAGTACTCAACATCCAGGAGGAAACAATGATTGCAACCTAACTTTAAAAATAAAAATTTAAAAAAGACTCATGCAGCAAAAAACAAAGCCAATCAATACTACATGGAATTAAGAGTTGTTAGTTTCATTTTCGAAGCACAATCCCAGGATCTTGGTAAACTCTGACCACGACCATCAAACATAGCAGCTTGCTAAGGGAATAGCACTGCTGCTCTCCAGGCTCTTTCATTCTCTTCTAGGTCTCAGGTTCATGCAAGGTCAGAATGTCAAGACTCCATTTTCTCTAACACCACGAACCATAAACAGTTTAGCCTAGGATGGTTAGAAGACTTCTGAAGCTTTTCAAAAATGAAAGTGAATGGCCATTTAGGTTTCAAAGTAGGTTTGTACCCTTCTTCACTTTATTTTTTATTTTGTTTTGTTTTAACGGGTCTGGGTCTGCCAAATACATTAGTCTACTCAGTCCTTCAGGTTGAACTGTGGCCCGTGACAGCACTTCACTTTAAAACAGACCACTCTCATTTGGGAGACGTCCAGAGCAGAGCAGCCTCTAGCTTGCAGCCTAAACACTCTGACCTCCTTCTCACTCTGTGCCTACTACTGTCCATGTGCAAGTTACACAAGCCAGAGCAATCTCAGCCTCCATCAAGAGCAAGCTCCAATTTAAGAGTAATGGCTGGAGTAGGTGTTATTTGTACTCCATGTCAAGCAGTGATTGTTCACATCTGGTTGCAAGCTGAACGGAGCTTTAGATTATTCAGAGCAGTTCAAAACGCTGGTGGTAAGAGAGGGGGAAAGGGTCTTGACTTATCTTGTGGTTTTCAGACAAAGAAGTCACCTTATTAATAAAGAAACATAATCAAATATGTTCCTTTCAATAATAAGTGATCATGTGTATCGTGTGTACATATAACCACACGCACCAAGGCTGCAAATTAAAAAAAAAATAATCACAATTGAAGTATCAAAGTAGAATAGGCATCCTTGCTAATAAGCTTTTTTGAAAATGGTGTTGATTATGAGTCAACAAAGAGGTTGCAACACACAAATGTGCACACACACATGCACACATGTTAATTTTGGCTATGGTTTTACACCTAATTTCTTCACATCAGGGCAGCAATCATGTTTTAAAACCTTATTTCTACATTCCTTTTCCCTCTTTTCCTCTTCCTTCGCCATTTTGTATAACGTAAACAGAGAGTACACATTTTGGGCTCCAATTCTTATGCCCGAGGATTAAAATGAAGCCACAAATAAAAGCTGCGTGAATACTGATAAAGAAATGCTGAGACATCCTGGCCATTGCTTTTCTTGAAATAAATCTCCTGGGGTGAAAAGCACACACAACATCAGTCGCTATTCAAATATTTTATCTCATGCACTGCTGCAGAGCTGCATAAAAATGTATTTTGAGTCTATATGGCAGGAAAATAGAAGCTGGGACTACAATTAGAGTGAACCCAGAGTAAATTACTACACGTGAGGTTAGACACAAATTTGACATGTTAAAATAATATAAAAAATAGAAAATAGAATTTAAAGTTAAGAAAACAAGTTATTCTGTAAGGAAATCGAAGTCGCGTTTTAGATTTTCTTTTCCCCTGCAATGTTTTTTTGCTACCTATTGCAATTTTCATTTGTAAAAGTGAGTTAATCCTAGAGCAATAGATAGTGAAATATACAAAAAATAAGTATGAATTGCCCTGTCATTCTTTTAATATCTTACAATGAGGTAATGTAAATTAACCAGTTAAGGAGATGATTAAACATGTCTTTTTTAAAACTACACAGTTGAGCATCCCAGAAACAGTGCAGAAGATTATTTTTAAACTATCGTCTTGACAGTTGCTCTTTAATTCATTTTTAGGTGGGCCCTGGTACAACATGAAAGAAAACAGAACAAAAGATGTAAACGGTGGTGTTCCCATGTGTAAGATATCTTTGGATACTTGTTTGCCCCTGTAAAGCTGCAGCGCACAGCTAAAATACTAAGATTCAGTTAGAGTAGTGTTCCTTTTGCTTTCTCTTATTTTATAATTTTTTATGACAAAGCACCAAGAATAAAAATTCTGTAGGAAAACACAGATTCCTTAAATAGAGAATACTTTCATGGAGTCTGATTTTTCTAGAGCATAATTTACAGCACTGTGGTAAAATTCATTTTGTGTTCTGATATTGAAAAGGATGATTTCAGTCAAAACAATTAATGTTCAAGATGACAAATGAAACAGTCTCTCATTCTCCAGTGCATTTTTTCCCTATTTATTCCATTCTTGGGAGACTTAGCATCAATCACTATATGATGATCTTCTCTTCTTGCCATCTGAACATTTTGCAGGAGTCAAACACCTGTTTTGCAACTTTGGTTTTAGATTTTGGGCTCCAGTTAGTCAGTCTAAATGCTGTGTTTTGGTTTTCTGTTATGTTGGAATGCCACAATGGCTCATGCCTTCTGGTATTCACATCTTCCTGTAGTACACTCTTCTTGAATATGAGGTGGGCCTGAAACTTGCTTTAATTATTAGAAAGCAGTGGAAACATTGCTGCCCTATTTCAGACCTAAACCTTAAGAAGCCCTGGCAGCTTCTACTTTTGCATTCCTGGGAGCCCCAGCTTCTGTGTAAGAAGTGTGGCATCCCTGCTAGAGATACTGTGCATTAAGGCCATGTGAAGAGAACCTATAGAGAAACAGAAACCCTTAGACTACTGGAAAACAGCCAATGAGCTCAACTAAAAGAGAAAATGTAAGTCCCAGACATGTGACCCACGCTGAGCCATTTTGAGCTACATACACGTCTGAAGCATGTGAGTGAAAAAGCCATTTGGACATTGTAACGTCAGCATACCTCTCGCCTATGACGTCATGAGAAATGATGAAAGAGTAGTTCTTTTTAACCCTTATATTTTAGGGCAATTTGTTACACAGCCACATGCAATCAAATATTTCTATTCCCTTTACTGTCTTTCCAGGTTAAAGAATGATATAGAATTTATTTTTCACAGCTAATAATACATGGGGCCCTCTCCAATCCTGATACTCTGTTTTTCTCTAGCAGTTATGGCTTCTACTCAGTCTTTCAAATTGATACTCACTAAAAGACAGGTTAGTATAAATTCCAAGAAAAGAACTCTTCCTCTGTTAGTGGCTTCCAGCCTTTTTTTTCTTTAAAACAGGGTTTTATATGATTATCTGAAGGCATTGGCTATTTTTTCTCGAAGTAAAGATACTTTTTCATATTTCTTCTCTTATTTTTGACTTCCTGGTGAAGGAGAACAATATACAGATCCTAAAAGTTCCTAAGTGAGGCTGAGAGAAAGAGAAAAGAACTAGAACTCGGCAAAACGTGCCCCAATCTAGAAAACAGAATTTCCTTGGCACCCTTTGATCTTCCTAGGTTTTAGGTAAGCACTCAGATGATACTTCATTTATTCTTCTCATTTATTCATTCACCGAGCTTTCAACAAAAATGCAGAGAACTCTACAATGTGTCAAAATACTATTTAAATATCTGTTTCTTTTTTAAAAAATCCTTTTAGTAACTACTTAAACATAAAGTAATCAAGTTCAAGAACCATATATTTCTCCAAGATCCCTTAAAGTCAACTGGATTTCTTTTAATCCATGAAAGTCAGGACGTTACTTTTTATTTTGTGTGTTTATTTCAATCCTTAATACAGAGCTATTCAGAAAAAAATGAGCACGAAACCTTGATGGGTAGATAGACCTATGTATAAGGGCATAAATGAATGAAGCAGAACTAAGTAGACCATAGGAACGCTCAATGCTGCAATATATCACCTATTGAATATGTATTGATATTTATCACTAGAAGATAAAATAGAGCCCTATTTGGAAGGCAAGAAGAATATTAACTTAGCCTTGACATTTTCCAAAGGTGAAGAATTTATCTTACTCCTTTGAATATCTTAAAATTTCTCAAAAAAAAAAAAAATCCTGTATCAAATTTAATCCCCCAAAATAAAATATTAATGATTCAACCACTTGACTTTAAAGGAAAACTGGAAGTTTGGTAGGCTTTAAAATAAAGCAATATGAGCAAAACTATTTCTTGGTTGCTCAGGACTGGAGATGGTTGGACAGATAGAATCCAGACGTACTTGTACCGTGTAGGCACTGCACAATCACCTGTGAGCACCATTTTTGCATCCTCTGAGTCTAGGAAAGTAACCAGAGGGAACTCAGAGGCTGAGAAGATTTCCTAACCCCATCCCTACCAAACAGATTCCAGCACTACTCAGTAGGGTTTATTTCAACAGTTTCTGTGAGGATAAGATTTTAAAATTGAATGCTAGATACAGTATATGAAAGCAGAAAAAAAACTAATTAATGACTGTGAATGTATCCACTGGTTACCATAACAAGTGATGAATACCAAGTAGTAGAGGGGGAAAGAAGATGAATGTGGAAAGAAAATTGGGGCTGTGTTTTCTAGAAAAATTCATAAATGAGCAAAACCTAATATGAATCCCAGAGTCAAGCTAGGGAAAAGGGATGAGATGGTAGTTTTAAGAAAAGACTCTAATCTGTCTTTGTGCCAGAGACAAAACATTTTAAATATCTCTTGTTGTGTAACAAAGTACTCTAAAATTTACTGGGTTAAATGGGTTAAAACAACAATAATTTGTTTGTTCATAATTATGCAGTTTGGGTTGAAATGATCTTTGAGATGGTGTCAGTTAAGGTGATTCAACTCAGGCTGGAGGGTCTACTTCCACAGTGGCTCATTCTCTTGGCTGACAAGTTCAATGCCGGTTGTCAGCAAGAAGTTCAGGGGCTGCCTCACATGGCCTCTTCTGCAGTTAAGTTTGTCTGTCCTCTGGCCTTCCGTGATTTGAGCCCTTTCCAATGTGGAAAATATATTTACTGTTTCCTGAGACCAATAAAATTTCATCTTATTAGAGCATTGTCTTAGGCTTGAAGTCCAGATTCTCATCGCCTAGGTCATATCCAGGTACAGATGAGATTCTTAAGGCCTGGCTTCTCTTGATCTGAAGATCTGTGAGCCTGTGAGACAAGTTAATCTGTCCCTCATATCCACAACAAACAATTGTAAACCAGGGACAAGAAAATTACAACAAACACTCCTATTCAAAAACTGGAAATATGAGAGGCACATAGTAATCATTGGTCCAAAAAATCCTGAAATTTATCCAGGTATAAATAAACAGGTCCTCAATTAGGGCTCAATTCTAATGTCTGGAAATTTTTTTTAGTGGTTTTTGGTTCTATTCTCTGATCTATCCTTCCTTTTCCATAATAACTGACCCATATTTGCAGATGGGTTGCTTTCTTAGTACTTCCTGTCAATAGGAAGTTAACATCCAAAGGCCCCTGTTTGGTGCTGGAGAGGATGTGGAGAAATAGGAACACTTTTACACTGTTGGTGGGACTGTAAACTAGTTCAACCATTGTGGAAGACAGTGTGGCGATTCCTCAAGGATCTAGAACTACAAATACCATTTGACCCAGCCATCCCATTACTGGGTATATACCCGAAGGATTATAAATCATGCTGCTATAAAGACACATGCACACATATGTTTATTGCAGCACTATTCACAATAGCAAAGACTTGGAACCAACCCAAATGTCCATCAATGACAGACTGGATTAAGAAAATGTAGTACATATACACCATGGAATACTATGCAGCCACAAAAAAGGATGAGTTCATGTCCTGTGTAGGGACATGGATGAAGCTGGAAACCGCCATTATTAGCAAACTATCACAAGAACAGAAAACCAAACACCACACGTTCTCACTCATAGGTAGGAACTGAACAATGAGAACACTTGGACACAGGAAGGGGAACATCACACACCGGGGCCTGTTGGGGGGTTGGGGAAGGGAAGAGGGATAGCATTAGGAGATATACCTAATGTAAATGACCAGTTAATGGGTGCAGCACACCAACATGGCACATGTATACATATGTAACAAACCTGCACGTTGTGCACATGTACCCTAAAACTTAAAAGTATAATAAAAAAAATTTTTTCAAAAAGGCCCCTGTTTATTTTAACCTGTGTCTGTCCCTTTTAATCCAGCTTGGTAGTGCTTCTGCTAATACAATTACTTCAAAGGTTTTGTAGGTTTCCAATAAATCTTTTTAAAGTTTACCCTATTAAAATAAAATATGCAAAAGTCATAACAATGCATCTATTAAAAAACCCTCTTGAATCTCAGCTGTAGAACAATGTCTTAAGATCCTTAGAAGTCCTTTTTTATCTTGCTGAGGAGCTCCATGAGTCATGCCTTTATGATCTTAGAAATCCTGTAGTCTAGTAGAGAAAATCTAGCAAGTATTGCCTAAAGTGTTTCAAAGAAATTAACAAAGGGTTTTGAAACATGATCTTACCCCAAATGCCACAACCAGATTTCATCTTTGTCCTCAGGCCATTTGTTACTGTGAGAATTATTGACAGTTGGAATAGCTGAGTATGGGAAACAGGTCAATTTTCATTTATTTATATTTTTGAGACAGGATCTCACTTTGTCACTTGGACTAAAGTGCAAGGGTATGACCATAGCTCACTGTAGCCTCACTCTTTGCTCAAGGGATCCTCCCATCTTGGCCTTCAGAGTAGCTGGGACTACCCCACTAATTTATTTTTTTATACCCCATTATACCATTATATAATTAGCCATTGTACCCCACTAATTTATTTTTTTATTTTCTGTAGAGAGGAGAGTCTCTCTATGTTGCCCAAGCTGGTCTCAAACTCTTGGCCTTAAGTAATGCTCCTATCTTGGCCTCCCAAAGTGCTGGGATTCAATGTGTGAACCACCACCCTGACCAAGAACCAGATTTATATTTGATTGAAGAAAATCCTGGCTTTTTTACATTGATTCTTAATTTTGTTCAAACATTTAAATTTCCTTTGTAATTTATTTTGTTCCTCCTGTCTTTGTTGTAAATAGGTAAAGTCAAAATAGGTAGCTTCAACATTCTGCCCCAGAATCACGATACCCAAACCACAAGGTCATTAAGTATCATGTCTATCATCAGCCTTACTGAAGATGGAAGCCTCACTCATTTTTCCACCAGCCCCATTCTCTCTAGCCACCAAGAACAATTTCCCAAATATTGTTCCAGTGTACAGTAAAAGTTCCTTTGAAGCCCTTCAGGCTTCACGGCCCTTCGGCCCTTCAGGGACTGCCACCTAGTCCCCAAACCCCCTAATTTCATGTCATTCATTTACAGCCGCATTGTACTTGCAAATACAAATTTTGTTTTTACTTTCTACCACTGCCTTAAAAAATCACCTCAAAAACTGAATGGCTTAAAGAAAAACAGTTTATTATTTCTCACGATCATGGGTTGAGCTGGCAGTTTTTCTGCTTTACCTAGTGTTGACTGATGGCTAGCTGGTTTGCAGTGGCCTCACCCGTAAGATAAATTTATGCTGTCTGGATGATGGGAGCCATTAGGCAGGGGCTGTCTGCCTGGGACCTATTCTCCCTGCTGGCTGGGTTCCTCAATTCTCTGCTATGTTGCCTCTCCACGTGCTTATCTTGAACTTTCTCAGAACATGAGGGTCTCAAGGTAGTTAGAATTTTTTCATGTGGTGGCTGCTTTCTACTAGCACAAAAGTAAAAACTGCCAGACCGTCTCAAAGCTCAGGTCCACAACCAGGATAGAATCATTTCTGCCTCATTCTATTGTTTAAAACAAACCACCAGCCCATCCCATATTCGTGCAAAGGGCATTGGTACCAAGAGGATGTGATTCACAGGAAGGCAAATAAGTTAACAGCCTGGCACAATAAAAATCAATTACCTGATAATGAATTGATTGAAAAGAAACTATTGGACAGCAGTTCTTGAAGTGTGGTTCCCAAACCAGCAGCATCAGCGTAACTGTGAAACTCTTTACAAATACGAATTCTCGGTCTGTACCCCAGACCCTCTCAAGGAGAAACCCTGGGGACAGACCCACAAATCAATGTTCGTCAAGCCTTCCAGGTGATTCTAATGTAGACAAAAGTTTGAGAATTCAAGGGCAAAGAAATGTGTTAAATTGAATTTGTGTCATATGTGGAAACTGTTAAAGCATAGCCAATCAGTTAATTCTTACTATGAATTAGTTAACTATTACTTTTAACATATTAGCTATAAAAAGGTTTATTTTGCTAACAATGTTCTATGACTATTGGTATAAACCATTCTTTATCATATAGGTAGTAAATAAATGTATTGGTCAAATTAATCAACAATCCAAAAACCTAAATGAAATGTCTAAGAATCAATTAACAATTGTCTTTCTTATCTATCTACATACACACCCACACACACAGACACACTCGTACACACACCTCTCTTTTACTCTTTCTTTTGCTCTTTGGTTGTTCCTATTGTTGTTTTTGTGGTCACTTTGATAGTATTTTATGTTATGTTTGAATGATAATTTTTTTGTCATGAATTGTTGCTTATTTCCAGGAAACAACAATGCAAGCACGGTAAAGAAGGAAGCTAGCATACATGGTAAATATAGCCAGGGTATGAACAATTTTTCAGAACAATTATTTTTTAAAACAACCTGGCAATGTAAATTTAATATAAAGCTCCTGCTTCAGTGGGGAATTAGCAACTTATCCAAGGACATTTGGTAGAGAAAAGATTTCACTTATATATTGATCCCTCTCTTTTCAGTCCACTGAGACTAGGCATGTACTCAGTAATTTCAGACTACTCTATAATCTTCCAAAGTATTCAGGTGTTTGCAAAATTAACCTCTCAAAATATTGCAACTGGAAATGGCCTATTGAACTCCATTAATTGATTAAATTCTACATGCCATTAGAACAGCACTTGTTTGATTGCCAATAAAAATGAATCATGGGAAGTGGTTTGTTAGGGAAGAGAAGATAAAAATAGAAAGGATTCAAATATTAGCAGTAGCATAAGAAACTTGTAGTGCTGATTTCTGTGTAAAAGTTTTAAAATCAAATGATATTTGTAGCCTTAGACACTTGATTAGAATATCAATGAGAGGAGTTGTGCAAGTAATATCCTGGAGCAGGTCACAGTTTATCTTACTTTATTTCTCTTAATTCAGTAAATGTTATGGGGCATGCCACATGAAGGCAGGCATCATTATGCATCACAGAATCCTCATATCATTCCTATGTTGCAGGCAGTATTATTATACACATTTTACCAATGGGGGAAAAAATGTTAAATTAGCCAAGTTGGGATTTAAACTCAGTCTGGTTACAAAGTTCATGCTTCTAATCACCAGGCGAAACAGATTCTTTATACTGATCTCAGGTTCTCACTTTGAAAATATTTGGGTATATGCCAATATGGTGATTTCTAAAGAAGTTAAAAGAATTTCTTACAGGTTAGCCATCGAAATTGTAGTAATGGCTACTACCATAGAATAGATAGATGATAGTCTTCTCTATTCACAATTACTTAATTGTAAAAGGTCTTTAACACATTTCATTTCATTTGACGCACTCAATTATCAAAAGGAATTCATTCCAATTTTGTCACTATGAAAAAGAAAAATAGAAATAAAACCTGAGGCTTAGAAAAGCAAAGTAACGTAGATAGTTCATGCAATTGGGAGATGCCTCAGCTGAAACTGTAAGGCCAGTATCATGATGTCAAGTCTTATACTTTTCCTGGAAACTCCATAAATTCTCAAAGATCAAGTAACAATCCACAAAGAAAGGGAAGCCTGCTCAGCCTCATTTATACATCTGAATAGCAAGATTGCTGATAAGTAGAACCTTTAAAATGCAGTATGAATTTATATCTTGCTTTATTTAAAATAAATTTCATTGTTATACTCCCAATACAACTCCTACTCTTGTATTTGATCTCCTTCTTTGACTGAGAGAGACAGGGCTGGAGTGAGAGATAGACAGCTGGGAAGTAGCCCCATCCAGTTTTATGGGTATTCACAGACAAGCCTACATTGCTTAGCAAAGTGACCTATCCTAAGTACTTCCAGCAGACAATTGGTTGATAGTCATATCTTTAGTGACACAGCATAGCTTTTGTTTCTTTAGAATACAGGGACTGGCACCTACAGAGAGGGATCATTTGGTGGCTTTGCTTCTTGAATATGTCTCTATTTTTAAAAAATACTTAAACCCTATGACCCCATTCTTATTCTGCCTCCCTTTAATATGCTTCCTGAGAAGGTACCCTGGGTAAGGGACTTTTGAGCAAAAATAAAATAGAAGAGTGCATGAAAATAAAGTGTTGAATATTTGGAGAGGGCCCATAGCAAAAAAGGAAAGCAAAAATCAGGAAGAAATGTGATAGGGAAGCACAAACTGGTAGACGGTGTAGGAAGAAAGGGCAGGACTTCAGATGATTCATATGAGATGGTGTCAAGTCAAAGAAGTGGACAGACCTAAGTCCCTATTCTCTTTTGACTCAATTCTCTGCTTATTGGTACAACCAACTATAGTCAGCTTAAATCTTTGCTAAAACTAAATGGAGACATAGCACCATTTGTTGTGTGAATCTGCGTCTGTAATTTCTATGACCTGGGCATTCAGGGCAACAATTGTTCCCATTTTTTTCCATTTCATGCGTCATTTCAGAGCTGTGTAGTCTCTGTGTAGAAGCTGTGGGTGCCAATTTAAATGAGTAGAAAAACAAGAATTGTAAAGCCTGCATTGCCAGCATCTGCTTCTCTCATTTACAACCAGAGAATGAAAGGTAACAAGAGCAACTAAATTTAACAACAGTGGATCCTGTGTTTGCTTAAGTGTCCCGTTTTAACTAAGAAGCAACTGTGTGTGATCCCTTCAGAGAATCAGGTTGCTGGTTGGCAGGCCTCCAGGAGCAGAAACACCTGCACAGTGGAGACGCACGATCCTCTGTGAAGGGTGCCAGCCATGGCCATTCCACATCACATGCTTAGCATCTGACTAAGGATGTCAGTTGTTTTCGAGGGCCAGTTGGTTACAGAAAATAACTACAGCTCTGTTGAGACCCTTTCTCTCTTTGCTTTTCTCTCTGATCTGACTAACCTCTTTCATTCTTTGCCCTATGTTATATGGCTTAGACCAAAGTCTGAGACATTTAACCAATTTATAAATATTAAATGCAGAAGGCATACTCTAACAGTTCCTGGAAACATCAAAGAAGCTGGAAGGGGAATGGAAACTGGATGGCACTTTGTGGAGGTCACTTTGCTGACAGTCAAGTATTCAAGGGTAGGGTTTCTCCCATGGTTTTAAACCATTGCCTTATACAGTAAGAGTCTCTTCTATAATTCTTCCAGCTCTTAGCACAAGCCTGGAAGAACGAATGAATGACAACTAACAAATGACTGACAAAGAACTTAATGCTAATTTATGTAAATGTGACTACATCTGGACATTTATTTTGCTTTTATAATTAACTTATTTGATAACTTTCAAAAAGTAGCTTATTCTTAATTACTCTCTCTTTATTTCTTCCTTTTGTCTTCATTCTTTTCTTCCTTCTTTCAGTTTTTCTTTTTGTCTTTCCTAAGAATCTGTCTTCTTATACTACATTAAATAGAAGGAAGGAGAGAAGAAGGAAATTCTTGGCCTGATAAAATTCTTTCCTTTTTCCTTCCTTCTTTTCTTTCTTCTCTTTAATGTAGTATAAGAAGGCAGATTCTTAGGTCATGAACCTGCTTCTGCCTTTAAGAAGAGAGTTCTTACTTTTTGAAGGCATATTGGGCCACTGGATCCTAACAGACATGCATTTTTTTAAAAAAAAACTGTGAATTTCCTTGCTAATGGCAATTTACTTTCTCTTCAATTTATTAAACTTCTAGAGAAAGAAGATAGCATCATGCTGATTATTTGCTCTGGATTTAAACTGAAATTATAGCCACCAGAGGTCAAGAATAAATAATTCTCAAGAAGTTTTAGAGAGTCTTCCAACTATAAACCTGCCTGAGATAAGGATCCAGGCAGAACGATACCCAGGAAGATTGCTAAACCCAGCACCCATTGTGAAGCATTAACTAGGTGGCAGTAGAGCTGGCCAATCAGCTATGCATTCTCACATCCTCTATCAAACTGACCTTAAGTATAAGACAGGAACATGGTACTAACTATATTGTGTGACAGACTGACTGAAACATATTTCTTTCTGGAAAATTCTCAATAGAGCAAGAAAAATTCATCAGATCTGAAAAATAGCTCAATTTACACACCCATTATATTATCTATGTAATTTCAGGTTATTCCTCTAGTTGCAGGTGCTTTCAAAATAAAGTTTAGAGTGCATTCAACCCAAAATGTTATCATTAAACTAATTAAGAATAAAACTTTTAGGCTTAATAAATAAACCTGTCAGCCCATGTAACAGTGAAATTATCCCACATTTTATGAAGAATACAATATTTAAAATTCAAAAGGATCATTTTTATAGTTTTTGGCTGATCTTTGGAAATTATGACAAATTCATGTGACCCACAAGTTGCATTATTATCCCTCTTGGACATATCTATTTCCATCCTCACTGCCACATAACATCTACATTTTCCTCCACTTCCCATCCAATCACTTATTGACTTTTATTGATCCTATTTATTACAACACCATGTTTAATATCATAACATCATAAAACATATGATGAATCAAAATGAGGGGAAAAAAATGCCCAAGCATCCTTTTCTTTTTTGAAACACTGGGTCTATTTTCCCTGTGAAAAAAAGAGGTTAGGAAGTTATGGTAGATCTTGCACCGAAACTCAATTCATCATGTTAGTTTCCCAAGAATAATTGGAAAAACTTACCAGCAACATTACCTTCAACTCATCATGTTAGTTTCCCAAGAATAATTGGAAAAACATACACAACATTACCTTCAACTATTTCCCACTTGGAGAGGGTATTAAAAGGTTAGTTGTATATGATAGGATGGCAAAGAAGTTTAGGTCATAAGGACTGAAACAACAGGAGAGTCATTGTTCCAAATCTCCTTGTCATCTCTTGGATCCAAAGTAAGATTTTATTTAACAGTTTTAAATATAAGATTAGTGCTAGGAGGTATTTTTTGAACTCAGCAGCTTCTACATCACATGAGTATTTTTCAAGACACACTGGTTCAAGGGATATTTCATTAGAAACACCAGTTACCAGAACAATCGTGAATATTAGCTATATATTATTATTTTGATGTTTTAACTTTAAACAGTAAGAGGCAAAACCTTTAATTTCTACGGCATTTTCTATTCTGAATAAAAATTGGTAAACTTGGCATCTGGAATACTAATCAGAATATTTGCTATCCATGAAAACAGCAAGTCAGCCATGGAAATGCCTGTCTTATTAACTGTGAAAACTGAAACACAGAAGGAAAATATAATCTGTTTTAAATATATTCTAGCATGCTGAGAAGTGGAATGTATTTGGAAGGTCATAACTGGCATACCTACTTGGTGTTTTCTAGAATATGTTTTAGAATAAACACAGTGCCAAAACGAGGCACCAAAAGAACCAATGACCTGATACTACTGTTTGGAGGGTCTGGAAGAGAGAGATGTAAACACAGTATTTTATATGTATTTCTAGGTGCTAAAGCAATATTTATTTTCCTAAAGAGATTTTCTCCAAAATACATGCAAAAGGGTTACAAATAAACCTCCTCACTTATATAAGTGTGTAAAATTTTCCACCCTTGAAGCCACAGCACATGTATTTCTAAAAAAGAAATATATATATATTAGGAAACCACTAACACATGTGCACACACTAGGAAAATTGGATTACTTTACTTGACTGAATGAATAGATGCATTTATTTACTTCTGAACCCTTATTTGAACATAAACTTGTAAGAACTGGTCACTTATATTTAGAATGAACAAACAAAAACCTACCGAAAAGGGAGTGGATAGGACCACTGGCCAGGTCAGGTCCTCGTGCAATTGTCTGCCTTAATTGGAGTAATTTATTTTGATTTGTCGTCTTAGAGACCTGAAATTGCATAGTGTATTCCTGCCCACTGACTGGCATAGGTATCTTTCTAGTGTGAGTTATTCTTCTTTTATTAGGATAGAAACCTTGGCGATAAAGAAATTTTAGCACAAGTTTTTATAAATATAAGAATTTGAGAAGGATGATGCAATCTTTTTGGTTTATACATCTGAGTTTTCATTGACATAGAAATCATCTAGCAAAGATGACCTCAGGTTTTAACTTTTATAATACTCTATAATACTCCGTTAACGTTAAGTACAAACTGCTACATACCTGTAT
Organism: Piliocolobus tephrosceles; assembly: GCF_002776525.5. Taxonomy (NCBI): domain Eukaryota; kingdom Metazoa; phylum Chordata; class Mammalia; order Primates; family Cercopithecidae; genus Piliocolobus; species Piliocolobus tephrosceles. Next base: position 145,790,493 of record NC_045438.1, read on the forward strand.
GATCATTTAAGAGCTCCATTTTATCCATCATAATCATTGAAATAGCTTCAGAGCTTTATAATGACATAAACTTAAATTCCTCTGTGAAGGTCGGGAAACGTGTTGTATCTCTACTCGGAAATTTCTTTTTTCTTTTTTTGTGATCATTACTTGTCAGTCTCTTTTTCCCTCTTCGTCCCTTCATCACAGTTATTAACAGACACTCTGCAAATCCATCCCGCCATGCTGAATCCCTCCTGCCATGGACGAATACTTGTTCAAGTAATTCATGGAAAAGTAGATGCAAGTGGATGCAAGCATTTCCTTCCCAAAGTTGTGGTGTTTTTTGTTTTTGTTTTTTGTTTTTTATTTTTTTGAGACATAGTCTCGCTCTGTCACCCAGGCTGGAGTGCAGTGGCGCGATCTCGGCTCACTGCAAGCTCCGCCTCCCGGGTTTACGCCATTCCCCTACCTCAGCCTCCCGAGTAGCTGGGACTACAGACGCCCGCCACCACGCCCGGCTAAATTTTCTTGTATTTTTCGTGGAGACGGGGTTTCACCGTGTTAGCCAGGATGGTCTTGATCTCCTGACATCGTGATCCTCCCACCTCGGCCTCCCAAAGTGCTGGGATTACAGGCGTGAGCCACTGTGCCCGGCCCCAAAGTTGTGTTTTAGAGGAGCTGAGAGCTTCCCAGGTTAGGAGTAAAGCAATAATACTTTAATGATAGACACAACAAACACAAGTTAGGAGTAAAAAGTTTGCTAGAAAGGAGTTTTTAGAAAACTAAAGTCTAAAAATCATAGAGTAATTAAATCGAATTAGTATAGTCAGAGTTACATTATCAGAAGTAAGTCTGAGGCTGGGCTTAGTGGCGCACACCTGAAAATCCAGCACTTTGGGAGGCCAAGGTGGGAGGATCGCTTGAGCCCAGGATTCAAGGTGACAGTGAGTCCTAATCATGCCACTGCATTCCAGCCTGGGCAAGAAAGTGAGACTCTGGCTCAGAAAAAAAAAAAAGAAGGAAGTTTTAGTATATTTGGGGTGCTATAAGAGGGAATGGCTAGGTGGGCACTTAGAAACCAAAGCAACATTTGACAAGGTGTATGTTCAGAAAATCAGATAATAAGCTAACTCTAGAAATTGGACTTGTTGAGGTGACAAGGCTCGTGTGGTTAGACCCAACTGAATTCTAGGTTTCCTAATTCCAATCTAGAACTTCCTTTTAAGATTTGCTGTTTTATGACCTCAGTTTTCTATCATGTAGTAGATACCAATACATATTTGATTAAATGGATCATTTTCACTATTCATACACTTATTCTCCACATTGTTCCAGATATGAGGATTTCTCTACACGATGATTATCCTAAATCATGTATTAGAGGAGGCAAGCCTGTCTCAGTGATTAAAGAGAAATATGTATACATTAATAGTTTTTAAACAGAACACTTACCTCACTCCAAACTGAACTGTACACAAGACAGGAATATATAAAACATACAAAAATAGAGCTTCTATAGTTCAAAAATTAAATGTGCACAGGACATACACTCCCTTTTATTGGTACTTCCTACAGAACTGTTTTGGCCCTTCTATTTAAGAATCAAGGCCACTGAGGCTTAGGGGCAGCTCACCTAAATCCACATGGGAATTCCAAAGCAGGCATAGGAATTCATGCTCCCTCAGCTTGACCCAGTGTTTTTTCTGGTAATTTATACTGCTTGTATGCAACCCTCTGGATTTGGCGCTCTTGGTTTTTCTTTCTGTCTGCGTTCAGTTTTTTAGGTATTTTCAAGCTCTAACACTGATAAGCTACAACGGTGCACTTTCCCACTTAGTATTTTTAACAGTTTTTATTACTATCTCTAAAATCTAGATGATGCTATTACTAACAAACTTTAGGTCAAATATAGAATAAAATAAATATATTTAGCTAATTTGATCAAAAGTCCAAATGAACATGGCTTAATTAATTACAACAAACGATGGAGCCACAGTCAATTCTGAAAAGAGAAATCCCAGAAAAGCAATTTACTTATAATACTTTATACTTGGTTTCATTGTTTTATAAGATAGAACAGTGACAAAGTTATCTTTTTATAATTAACTAAAAGTTACAATAAGTTGGTGGTTTTCTAATGCAGGATCCACTGGGGAAAAAAAAAAGTCAGGAGGCTGAGGCAGGAGAATCACTTGAAGCCAATAGGCGGAGGTTGCAGGGAGCCAAGATTGTACCACTGCACTCCAACCTGGGCAACAGAGCAAGATTCTGTCAAAAAAATAAAAAAATAATTTAAAAAAGCACTCAGACATCTAAAGTGAATTTCAAAGAGAGAAAAGACAGAAAATTGCAGAATTGGAAAACACAGAAGTTTTAAAACTACAGTAGTAACTAAGACAACATAAAGATCTGGTCTTTTGTTGTTGTTGTTTAAAAAAACACTGTTTTTAATTTTTAAAACTAGCCTCCAAAACAGTTCATCTTCACATTTCCAAAATAAAGTTTTAACTAACATTCCTTCACCAAATGAATAAAAATGTAATACCCCAAATAATGTTCAAATTACTGGATCTATCTATCTATCTATCTATCTATCTATCTATATACACATACACATAGATATATATACATAGAGATATATATCCGTAGAGATACATGATAAATATGTAAAAATTATATATGTATATATGTATGTTTGTGATAAACTAGATTCTTAGGATAGCAATATAATAATGGTAATATAATTTCCAAAATAACAATACTTATAAAATAAGCTATAATATTAAGCACTTTTACTCAATCATTTAATTTCAAAACAATCCATGAAGGAGTATGATAGAGTATATATACTTTGTATGTATTTTAGTTTTTGACTGAAGACTATTGGTGCATATGAAGGTAAATAATATGAATTATTCATTGTGAAGACCTGCCCAAAAGCCTTTTAATGTTGCTGTTGTCACTTGTGTGTATGTATGCACGTGTGTGTTTAGGGAAAATTACAGAAAATCCAGAGACATGGAAGACCAGATTCTCCTAAAATCCCACTCCATTAACATCACCACTGTTATGATTTTATTATATTAAATTCCATCTCTTTCTGTATGCATAGAATTATTACAAATAAATAACTGTCTTAATTTGCTTTCATTTAACAGAATCCGGAGACTCAAAGAGAATGAGGACCTTGCTTGAGTGCTCACCATTCCTTGGTGGTCTCGCTGGTCCAGTTTCTATTTACATGCCACCCTTCCTCATTCATCCAGGGCCATGTGATTGCAAAGGTACAGGCCCAAGGTTGAGAGTCAGGCATAGAAACACACATGTTAACCTAGACAGCAAGAAAATATTCTGTCAGGATTAGATTTCCTCCCATCCATTAGATATGTCTTTAGTAAATACCAGAAAGAGATGGAACTCAGCTCCCACATGCTTGGAAATGGAGCGTATCTGTCTGTGCTTTTGCCCGATAGTGTGAGTGTAGCCAGGCACAACCTTGGGCCATTACCTCCAAAGAGAGCAATACGAAGCCTGCCTGCCCATCACGGAGGCAACATTTTTTAAAAGGCTACTGCTGTGTAAACTGGATATGAGAGCAGGAACATTTTGATTTTTGAAGAAAATAGCTCAGTAAACATTCCATCACATTTCACAGCAAATACGTTCCACCCACTGACAAAAAACCCCGGCCTACTCTCCTCTGGGTTATGTCTATCTTTTCAAACATCAGGTAAAAATAAAAGCAAACATAGCTCTCTTTTTTTCTTCCTTCTTTCTTTGAAATTGCCATATGGCAAAGGTTTCTCTTAATATCTCTTAATAAAACCCAGTAATATTTAACAGAAAAGCAGCTACTCCCACTGCAGGAAAAGGTAAAACTCAATCCACTAAATAATGTGTTCGAACCACCAGGAAAAAAAAATGAAGGTTATTACTAGAAAGTCAGGCAAGTCCCTTTGTATTCATTCCAACAGCTGCTTAACATGAATGGAGGCCAAGTAAGGAAAATTCAGGTAAATATTCCAGTTTAATACAATTACCCAGGGGTCAAAAAGACACTGTGGTTTTTGAGGGTGTGGTGTTACACTTATCCTTAAAAGGGAATTTTTAATATAAAAAGTGAAGCATTTTATTTACAGACCTTAACGTATTTCAGACACACAAAAAGTGTGACAACGTCATGCTTGTGTGACGCTGGAGAATTCGTGGATAAGTTATGACCTTTCCCCAGGTCCCAACTTTGGTTCCCAGAGAACCCATCAAAATCAGAGGCCTGGCCCCATTTGCTGACACTTTCACCCTTGCCTTTCTAAACCTGTGAGTCCACTTGCAGAACTGAAATTCTAAGTAGCTAAATGATATGTTTCCAAGTGCAGTGACAACGTCGATTGTACTGATCATCCATAGCTACTATTTACCCTTCCATACTCAAAAATCATCCTATTGGCCTATTTAGGAATTGGATTTTAAAGATACATGAAGTGATGTATAAATGTAACAACAGATCTCCTCCACCGCTGCCCCAATACATACAATTTTAGACAACCAAAGCAATCATTACCCGAAAAGGTCTTGTTTCTGGCAGAAAAAAAAATCAATTTAATTATACAAGATGTGCCTTACATTTTAATTGTTGTTAAGTATAGTGCCTCATTGACAGTGTCTCCCTGAATCTTAGTTTATGAGCTTTTACATTACTCGGATAACTTGTGGAGGAGAAAGAAAAAAGTTCATCATTTTCCTTAAAAGAACTGAAGAGGCATTGTGCCCAAGTCATTAGAACCCTTGACTGTGCTCATAATGATGAATGCATCATTTTTCTTGCATGAAACTTTGGTAACAAATTGCACAGCCAAGTCTTTTCCAGCACTGTTATTCTGTTTTAAAAAACGCTGACATTTTCTTAAACAGACATAATTTACAATTTTAAGGAGCACAACAGTGCCTTGGTGTTTGAGGGCCAGAAAGCAAACAACACTCCTTTCAGTTAGATGTTTTAAAGGGGAGTCTCGTGCTTAGTGAGTTCACTGCAGCTTAAGGCCAGAGAGACAGAGCAGAGGGAGAACAGGGCACCAGTGCAGCATGTGAAGGTCATGACTAACTGGTCACATTACATTAAGAGTCAGAGCAAGATGGAGGAGCTAGAGGAATGAGAGGGGTGAACAGGCCAGCCAAGCCATGCTCAGCACAATACACGGTGAGACACCACAGTGGTGCTAGTCCCTTGCCCAGATAGAAGTGATCGCAGATTTCTTTCTATCAGACCTATGAGGGAAGCAGCAGACTCGTGACTGCTTCTGTACTTAGAATTCCCTCCTCTCTAGCAGGCCCTTCTGTAAATTTCACACAAAGGGAGCCTTGCCAGTATCCGTGTGCCTGGATCAATATCTGCAGCAATGTTCGATTTCCAGTGGGGTCAGCTCAGCCCAAGTAGATAAATAGAAGTCTGTGTAGGATGCTGCAGGTCTGTTGTTTGGATGAGACTATAGAAGCAAAGGTTATGTGTAAAGAATAAAAATACCAAAGTTTTATTTCTATAACCACCTATGTGTTTCAGGGCCCTTGGTAAACTTTCTCTTCCTGTATTTCCTAATAATCCTTAATTAAATAGCAGCGTCTCGTGGCTGGGGAAAATTATTTTTGTGAGGGAATAAGCATAAGCTTGTGTGTGTGTGCATTTGTGTGTCCTTTTTATACACTGAAACTATATATGTATTATGTATAGAGGTAGATACAGATATGTGTCAATATATATTTATATGTATATACATACACATACCTCATACATCTCATTTTCCTATGATAACATTTTTGCCTTTTTCTTGATGTATGTGTGTTATCTAACCTAAGATATCTTCACCAACAGAAGTTCAGAATCCAGATGATGTTGCTACCATATGAAATGTGACCATTTGCCTGTTCTACAAACAGGATTTAACCTCCTACCTTGTTCTATGCATAACCCAAGACTCATTACACAGATTCCTTCCATGAAATCTCTCATAAATTTTGAAACCCATTAGACCCACAAACACAATTTCAAACCAGTATGATGAGTGCAACCAAAATGCAAATGAGGTGAACAAAGCATAGTGTAGAATGATGAAGGGAGTGATTCCCTTTATTCGACAAGAGTCAGTGAAGACTCCTCCTTGGGGAGAGGCATCTCTTCTGGGTTTGAAAAGATGGGGGAAAACAGTTTACCAGGCAAGCAACGGGAGGAAAATGACTCTAGGCAAAGGAATGGGCAACTGCAAAGGCACAGAGGACAACAAACTGTGGTGTGTGCCTTGTTCAGGTAGAAGATAATAGAGAAAGGCATCAAGGGGTGGAAAGCCAGGCTAATAAGGAGACTGAAAATAACCCGTCGCAATGTGCCCCGTGCTATCAGTTAAGCAGCTTGACTTTTATTCTAGAAAGCGTTACCCAAAGCGTCTCTGTGGAAACTAGTACTATAGATATTGAATAGGCAAAACTTGAAAAAGAAATTCCATGATTAAATACATTAAGAGAATTCTGGATTGAACTAGTTTATTCAGGCCATTACTGCTCCAAATGAATGCATTTGAAGCCTCCAGGAGGGGATTTCACTACCCAAGTTTTCTAAATCATATTTTGCCATTTATTAACTTGTTGAAGTTTCTCTCTGGTTCCCTGTCCCTTAGGAAACACTGATGTAAGTGCTGGATAGGCAGTGAAATATTTTAAACAGTGGAGCAAGAGAGGCCTTATCAGTCTCCTATTGTGACATTTTTGACATCATTTTCTAATGACAGTAAAGGGAATAATTAAGAGGCTATTAGTAATTAAGAATAAGGTCCTTATCTAAGGCAGAGGGAATGGAAGCAGAAAGGAAAGAATAATTTCAGAAAAAAATAGGTTGTAGAATCATCCTTTCCCAGATCACTGGATGATATATATTTTCTTAGTTATGACTTTTGGATGAAATGAGCTGCAACTTAGAAAACCATAATGTGTCCCTGATGTATCTCAAAGATCAGTGATAAAATCTACTTATTGTTAGTTTGTGCTTTGTCAACTTTGAAGAAATTGGATTTTTGACTGAGAAAGTCTATCCCATATTCTTTCTCCAAAAGCAAAGCAGGAAGTAGCTAGAAGGTAGATGAAAGTCAGTCCCAGCCATGGTGGAAAGACCAGTGAGCCTAGACTAGAGGAAATTCTGGAGCTGAGTCCACTGAGTTCACAGAATAAGTCAAGGTCACTCTACTCAAGTGGTTAGCTAAGAAATCTTCTACTGCAGATACAGAGTGATCAAAAATTACCAAATTCAGAGTGGGGTGTGTTAGGGGCTGGGGTGGGTGGTGGAGGGTTCAATGTAAAACCAGAAGTAACCAAGTTGTATACCAAAGAAGGCAAATGGGAGATCAGACCTTCTTCCTTGGGGCAAGAGAGGAAAGGCAGAAAAGGGATCGTATGTTTCCTGCACAACATCCTTGAGAAAGTATGAATCTTCTGTCAGTTCATATAAATTCCAAATATCTCCCTACATCTTTTAGGTTGGTAAGATTCCTCAAATTACCAAGAACAAGGGATGATCTTAGATTGTAAACTTGGAGGAGGCTGTGGGAATAGAGGTGGAAAAAGCAAAATCTACCAGTATACTTTTAGGAATGCCCATAAAATGAACCCAAGCAAATGATGCTTCTTTCTGTAAACACTGCACACCACATCAAGCTTTTTATTTCTATTTTAACCAAAAATATGGCATAAAACATTCAGAGATCTTAAAGGGAGCTTTCATAAATACATTGCAACTTGATGTGAACCGAGTGTCAGTCAGAAGCCCTGGTCTGGGAGGTACAAGGCCCACATCAAGTATTTTGCTATTTTCTTCTGGGATCTCTACACTCTGCCTGCTGCCTAGATGCATCTGTTTGATCTGAGGGCTGTGTGGACACATGAGAGGCATCTCGCTTTCTTTCTCTTCATCTACCTCTTGCCTGTTAAGATTAGGGGGAATCTGAATTTAAATGAGAATTTTAAAAGTGGCTGAAGTGGTCCGAGCTGGGGTTTTCCATGGGAATGTCAGTACTGAAGAAATTGGCTGGATCAAAGCCACAGTCTGTGTTCCACAGGAGCTTTTGAAAACTATTTATAATAAAACAAGAGGAGGAAAAATCCTCCTTGTGCCAGACTGCAGGCTGCTGCTGCTTAAACACACATCAAGGCAAAGCTGTAAAGCTTACAGTTAGCCCAGATACCAGGCCAAGAACTGCAGCCTCTCTTTGAATTTTTTTATCCACTTCTTCCCAAAGGAATGAGGTTGCCAACCAAAAAGTTGCACCTGATCCTCTCAGCTCTCTTTGAAGATGCTTGCTTGCCCAGTTAACGTTGCTATCGTCTACAGAAGTTGTACCGTGGGATGAGGAGAGGTGACTTAGGAATAGGTTTAAACTAGGAGAAAATGCTTCATAACTGAGTTCAGTCTTCCCCTATGAGGAGAGCGCCATAAGATGGAGGATGTGAGGGAGATATTTAACCAACACCTTCTGCTTCTGGCTATTTTGCCCCTTTGCTTTTATTCCTCAAGAGTTTGCAAAGGTTTTCTCCACCACCATAACCTAGACTGTCTTCTATTCATCTGGATATCAGAGAATCCAAGAAGGTTAGAGGAAATATTCCTTCTCAGTGCCTTCCAGATAAGACATAGACTACAAAACCCAGGACATTCTGTTCTGCTGCAGTGCAAGTGTTGGAAACTAAAATTAGTAATTAGTATGACAATGTCATGGGGAATGATGTTGGTGAAAGGCAGGAGTCAGGTGGGTTTATATTTGATTTTGATTCCTGGCCTCCTCACTCCGAGGCAAGGAGAGGTGCAAAATAGCAAGAGTAGAATTACCATCTTCAGGAGGAAACACAAAGCTTCCGTTCAGCTGTCTCTTCAATTATGTTGGAAGGAATGTAAGAGCCCAGGCCAGCACTGTAGGGCTCGGAACTCCAGGTATCTCATGTTGCTCACTCTTTTGCCCATCTTAAGGGAAGCCTTACTATTGCAGACCTCTCCACATCCACCAATGCTGCTCTAATTAAAGGATTGTGAATATTTTGACTGTATTCACTTTTGCTGATTTTAAATATCCACTGAGGCAGCTTTTAACAATGCTGAGCTGTCTGCCTGGGCCATCTAAATTAACTCTCCAGGTATGCGTCATCATAACATCATAATCATCTTTTTTGTTGTTTGTTTTTTAGTGCTTTCATTACAAGGGTTAATTGGAGTGGTCTCTTTCCCTAAACTGTATTATTTTTAATGTGCAATTTCTCAGGAAACACATTGCTTTGTGGGAGAAAATGTCTGTATTCTCATTCCATTTAATTTCTCATCACCACCTTTATATACGTTGCCATTGAAATTATCAATAGCCATAACTTTTGAATGAATGTTGTATGTCAGGTATTACTCTCAGCACAGTATATACATTATTTCATTTAATTCTTGTATATCCATCTCATGAAGCAACCAGAAATTTTAGGGGATGTTTTCAACATCACAGAGCTTTAGTAAATGGTATAGTCAGGATTCGGAGTAGGCCAGGATGCACTAGGCTATAAATTATCAATGGAAACAGTATCATCTTTAGATTTGGATAAAAATGAGACACAACAAAACAGACTTTAAACCTGGAAGATACTTGATGGCCACTCAAAATATGAAGCAGATCTCCAGCATCAGCCACCTTGGAGCCTGTTCAAATGCAGATTCTCAGGCCCTATGCAGGCTTAGTGAATCAGAAATTTATTATCTTGTTCAGTTTTCATTGTGGACCCTGGGAACATTTGAGAATACAAAATTATTTCAGAGAGTCGTGAATTCAAAGAAATGGCAGATATTTTCTGAGGAATAAATATGTCTTGAGAATTCTATTTTCGTAAAAGTATAAAGATACATTTGAGTCATTTCAATACATATTTATATGATAATAGTTCTGCACCCAAATAAATTTTTTTTTACTATTGCTCTATATATTTTCTTATGTAATGGATACTAGAAGTAGTCGTATACAGAGACTTGGGTGGTGTTTGTTTGTTTGTTTTTAAGACGGAGTCTTGCTTCTGTTGCCCAGGCTGGAGTGCAATAGCACAATTTCGGCTCGCTGCAACCTCCATCTCCTGGGTTCAAGCAATTCTCCTTCCTCAGCCTCCCGAGTAGCTGGGATTACAGATGGTTGCCACCACACTCAGTTAATTTTTGCATTTTTAGTAGAGATGGGGTATCACCATGTTGGCCAGGCTGGTTTCGAACTCCCCAAGTGCTGGGATTACAGGCGTGAGCTACTATGCCCATTTTTTTGTTTTTGCTTTTTTTTTTTTTTTTAATTAAAAGGGATATTCACAGTTTAGAATTTAGGAAAAACAGATGTATTTCAAACTCCTACCTGACGTTGGCACTTCCTTTTCAATATCCCTAACAAGGTGTCACTTAGTTTGTATTTGAGGATTGCTATTGAGAACCATATTTCTCATCAGGCAGCTGATTAATTTCATTAGAAGATCTATTTTTTTAAAGTTATTTTAATGTTGTGTTTAGCTATACCATAATGGAGTTCAGGATACACTATGCTAAAATGTGGCACCGTGACATCCTGAAAAATGGCAGAAGCAGATGGACTCTCTGACCTCCTATCCTTCTTCCCTGATCTGGGTCATAAAACCTAGGAAGGATTTTCTGCTCTTGCCCTGAAGGAGTTCATAAGACCTTTGTGTGAGAGATGTCTTCCCTATATCCCGAGCAAAGGACCATAGTCTGATATCTGATCTCTGAAGATGAATGGATGACACAGAAGAATCTGAATGCATGGGCCTCTCCAAGCTTCTCCCAATATGTTACTATTAAACCATACTCTTTACCCTATCATATCAATATATATAATATATATAAATTACTATTATTATAGGGATCTCAGCCATGAACCTAGGATGGGTAGAGCAAGTGATATTTTTTCTCTCCTACAACCTCATTGTAGTAATTTCAGTTTCTAGAGCTAAAGATAATTAGAAGCCCAATCCCGTATTATGTCTTCAAATACTCAAAGACATAATACATCCCTTTTGACCTAAACATTATAATTGGCTCCTTCAACTTCTAATCATTTTACATGATTTCCATATACTGAGAGTTTCCTTTGTTTTAGTTTTTGCCCCCTTAAAATACAGTACAAAAAAAGACCACTCAATCCTTAAAATGGGACTTTTGCCAGGAGAGCTACAGATGTTATCTTTCTTGTTTGAGGTGATACATGTCTATACTAGGTTACAATTTGAGATGTCCTCTTGAAACTTACAATTAACTAAATAGCCTAGAACTTTTAACTGTTATAATGCTGGATCCTCAATATCTTCCAACTGGTGTAGTTGATTTGATTCTTTTAAACCTAAGCATAAGATTTTACATTTGGCCCTGTATATTTCAACATGTTGATTTGGCTCTATTATTTCAAAACTGAAATATTTATTTCATTTTGTTCGTATTCCAATTTGTTAGCTTTCTCTAAACTTTTGTTCCCTGAAAAATGAAAATATAAATGAAATGAATTCCTATTAATGTGTTTTTGTTAACTCCTTCTTGTGACTATTAACACTAAAAATCGAGTAATCCATTCTAGAATTTGTCAGGAGTCAAGCAGACGATTACCAACCTGTAACCTCCTGATGATTGCATCCTTACCATGTAGACACCAGTCTTCTGGCACGTCACCCATTCATAACTGATATAGTTTGAATATGTGTCCCCACACAAATCTCATGTTGAATTGTAATCCCCAGTATTGGAGGTGGGGCCTGGTGGTAGGTAATTGGATCATAGGGGTGGATTTCTCATGAATGCTTAAGCATCATCCCCTTGATGCTGTCTTTGCCATAGTGAGTGACTTCTCATGAGATCTGGCTGTTTAAAACTGTGGCACCTTGTTCTCTCTCTCTCTCTCATTCCTGCTTTTGCCACATGAGAACCTGCTCCCCCTTTGCCTTCTGCCATGATTGGAAGCTTCCTGAAGCCTCCCCAGAAACAGATGTCACTATACTTCCTGCACAGCCTGCAGAACCATGAGCCGATTAAGCCTATTTTCTTCATAAATTATCCAGTCTCAGGTGTTTCTTTGTAGAAATGCAGTAACGGCCTAATACAATAACTACTCAGAGATTATGAGTAATGATGCTTGTGATAACATCTGGAAATTTTTTTGGTATCCTGGACTCCCTAATCTCAGTCTAAAGACAGGAACGCATTTAAAACAAACAGATGTTATTTAAGTATCTCTCTCTTTGGATCTCGTTGGATCCAATTTCCTCTTTACCATGTTTGTTATACTCATTTTTAATTTGAGGATCATTCTCTCGAAGAAAGAAGAAAAACCACCGCAAATTTCGCTTTCTCAGTGTCATTTCAAAATATTATATACAGTCTGCCTTCACCTACCTTCTCTTTGTTCTAAATATACAATACAAAGTGCTTTAGTTATCCTTAACATTTTGTGCATTCCTGGGCTTTCTCCCTCATGACATTATTCATGGTGCTCTGTGCCATATCTCCTGTCCCATTCTTGTTCATGGACTCCTTCTGTACATGTCATCCCATTCCCAAAGAACCTCTTCATTCAACTGGACTAAGATTACAATTCGGGGGGTTTTCTCTAAGCTTAAAATCAACAAAATAGCCCAGATCTCTTCACTTTCATTGTTGTAAAGATGGATTCTCAACATCCTCCCATAAGCATTTGAAGTCATTATATCCAGGATGAAATAATTTTCTTTTTCTCCGTCACTACTTATCCTCTTGTAACTCTTATCCTGGTTAATGCTATTTCGATCTAACTAGTTACCCCAGGCAGGAACCAGAAGGGATCCTTGACTCATTTTCCCATTGAGGTTCCATATCCAATCACTCAGCAAATCCTTCCATTGCTCTCAAATCCATCTCTCCCCATCCATCCTCACTGCCACTGACTCAGTTTAGGTCAGTACCACTCTTTTTTTCTTGGAGGATTGCAATCATCTCCTTGGTAAGGTGTCCAATTCCAGATAAGTTTCTCTATAAATTCCCCTCTACATTGTCAGTGTAATATAAACTTCCTAACACACATATTGCATATGATACCTATGCTGTTCAAAAACCATACATGGTTTCTTATCAAACACAATATAAAAACCAATGAACTATCAATCCTTGCTTCTGCTCAACTTTCCAACCTCTGGGCTCCTCATACTACTGTCCTGTACCCTGTAATTTTATCTTTTCCTTGAATCTCCATCCACCAGATATCTTTGCAGAAATTTTATCATTCTTCAAAATTTCAGTAAATTCTCTGGTTTCCTTTTAAATTGTTTATGAGTCAGCAAAGTTAAATTTGGCACTTCTTCCTTTACCAGTGGACCATGTAGATGTTTCTATTATTACTACTTATTAAACTGCATGACAGGTATTTGTTTGCATGTCCATTTCCTGAGATAGGCTATGAAATCATTGAAGGTAGGACATGGCTTGATCATATCTGAATCCACTCCTGATACACATATGCCAGGGGAGCAGGCAGAATAATGCACTTTCCCCTAATTCCAAAAATTTCCATATCGTAATCCCCAGAACAAGTGAATATGTTGTACCACATGGCACATGGGAATTGCAGATAGAATGAAGGTTGCTAATCACCTGATTTTTAAGAATAGGGAGATTATCTCAAATTATCTAGGGGAGACAATGTAATCACTATGTTCCTTAGAAGTGAAAGAGAGAGGCAGAAGAGAAGGTCAGAGTCCCTGAGAGGAATTCACCCGGCTCTTGCTGTCTTCGAAGACAGAGGAAGGGGCCACAAGCCCAGGAATACAGATGGATACTAGAAGCTGGAAAAGACAAGGGCATGAATTATCCTCTACGGCCTCTAGAAAGGACTGAAGCCCTGCCGACAACTTGAGTTTTGCCAGTGAGACCTGTGCTGAACTTCTGACCTCCAAAGTGATGTCTGAGACAAGAAATCTGTGTTATTTGAAGCTACTAAGTTTGTGGTAATGTGTTGCAGCAGCCGTGGGAAACTACAACATATATTTTAAGAGTAAGTTGGTAAATTGACTTCAGGTGGCTTTTTCACCTAATTTGGGTAATTTTCAGGTAAATATCTACTGATAAAGTATGTATTTAGTATAATGGGGCAAAAGCATTTTATAGGGAGCTAATGTCCTGTTAGCATATTGAATATACACACATAAATTATTTAGTTAAATAAGGAAAATCAGAATTTTTTAGACAGGTATATTTCATGTTTACTTTATGTGTTATTGTCCTTTTATGGACATTATGTCCTTTTATGAATGTTGTTGCTTTTGTTTTCATTCCCTTAGGATTTTTTTTTTAGAATTAAAGAGAAAATTATATTCTGTTGAGTACACTATAAGAAAAAATCCTCGATACTGAAGTGCATTTCTGGGAGAAATAGTTATTTGCATTTCCCAAGTATAATGAGAATTCTTGGCTCCTGTTACCCAGATTTTCAGTGTGGCTGACTTCTGAACCCCATCACCCCAGTCGGGCGCACTTACTTTCAGAGGAGTGTTAGGTGGGTACCACACTTCCAAAGTTTCTAGGGAGGAAAGTATTTGTTTTTTGCCTTGAGGCTAAGGACTTAATTTGTTACTTAGTTTTTCACTAACTTCATGGATCTAAGACCTAGGGTGGAGAACAGAAAAAGTGATTCTATTCAGTGAAATGGACAAACACACCAGAATAAGAAATAGTGTTAAAATGTTGGATGTACTCCCCAAAGCAAGCAATGCTATAATTATCATAATAGTCTACCTCTCTCATATTGCTGTGAAGTATAAAACACAGCAATGTACCTACCTTTAATTAGTGGTATTTAGTATTTTTTATGACCCCTGAACATGGTACTCAGATTACCATATATTAGCATATAATTTGCATATTATATACCTTAAGGTATTTGGTTTTATTGCTGTTACTTTTTGTGGCCCTATTTCAGTAATGACTCTAATGGAATACAAAGATATTTCTGATTCAATACACTTTACAATCTTGGGAGTTTTACAATGGAAAGTTCCGTTTAAATATAAAATTCTTCCAAAAAATGTCTGTGCATTCTGAATATGGTCAATGGGCATAGGTACTTATCTGGCAAATCTCTAATAGGTGCCCAAGTAAAAATATTTACCTTCATTCTCAGCTCAATAAAGATATATTTTATAACTAAATCCTGAGGTATAAATTGTTTCATGTTTGCTTAAAAGAAAGTTGCACACACAATTTAAGAAATCTTACCGGTCTATCAGCAGCTAAAGGTCCCAAGAAAGAAAAATAACAGCTGCAGCTAGAGAATTTGGAGAAAGGTCAGAGGTCAGTGTCTGCATCTGCATTCACTGGGAGACAGAGAGGAAAAATAAAGAGGCTCTCTTTGTGGCAAGTCAGCACTATTTTAGAAAGTGCAGATACTGACTTAATTATCAATGTTCCCTTTTGCTCTGGGGTGCTGCGGCAGGCTATAAATCAATACCTAAGGTCACATTGTTAAAAGCATGAAAAAACTCACTCTTTCTCGCACTTGGGAGCATTGTTTTCTGCTTCTTTCTCAGCGTTACTAGCGTTCAATATCAGATGGAAACAGAGGGCCGGAGTCATTACAGAGGGAATCAGAACTATGAAAGCTGATGTGTGAAGCAGGGCCCTCTGAGCTCCAGACAACTCTTTAACTGTATCCAATCTCCCGTCATTACTTGATTGTTTGTTGTTGATTAGTTTATTTGTAATCCTTACAACCAATTCTTAAGCCTAATTCCATAAATAAATGTTACCATGAATTCTGTGCTAATTTGAAACTAAAGCAAACCTTCTCTTTTTTTGTAATTCAAAAATAATTTCAATGTAATGTGTTTGGGACTGCTTATATATTTTTATTCATTTCTCTGTCCACATGCTATTAAATTTCCTACATCTGATTTTATAAAGGCAGGAAATGTAAAAATAGTTGCTAGTCCTTTTATTGGCAACTGCCTTTGTAAACCTAGAGAGACTATAATATCTGAATAAAGTAATATACAAAATGAGAAAATAGTCATTGCTAGGTAAAGCATTCTTAAAATAGCTTACCTTGATGATCTGAAGAGTCAGCAAGGATTTCTGATTTGTATGCATCAAAGGGAATTTATTTGAGATGCCACTGAGCTTTGGTTCACAGGGTACTTTGACAACATCTGCATGGGATAGCCACATCAGAATGTAGACCATTCCAATAATTGATGCTGGAATCTGATCCATCATGGATCAGACCAACCAGGCATCAGAGTAATTTAGTTGTTGAGACAAATGAAATAACTACATTGATTTTGCCAGTGGAGAAATGGACCACATAATAGATGGAACATCTTTAAGTATTGAAGCTTTAGGGCTTGGTCTACACATTTAGTGTATCTATAATAGTTTACTTTTCAATGTGTATTATATGCTTTTAAATAGATTTTGGAACTAAAAAAGGTGAAAATTATGCATATATAAAAATAATGTCAATAATTCCTGCAGAATATCCCTATTTTTCTGTGGTTTTCTTCACTTAAAAAAAAAAATTGATATTCTTTCGGAGCTCTTTAACTTGGTCCAACATTCTATGTTTCTTGTACCGTCTGGGCTGATACGTATGGAAGGTACTTTCTTCTAAAGATCTCCAATGTAAAGAGTTTTACAATATGTATAAATGTCACTTGATAATTATTTTACTGAATCACATAGTAACAAGCAGTAATATCCCTTAACAGTCATCTAGTTTTGTGAAGAAAAAGACAGAGGACATCATATTTTACTGCAAATGCTCAGCAGAAGAGAGTACTCCAATTTAGCAACTAATTTGTTTGGAGGGAAAATTTCTAATAATTAAGAGGCACTACTTCCTTAGGGTGGCAAGTGTTTATTTATCTAATTATCACTGTAAAGTGTTCCACCGATAATACAAAATCTGCTACCTTTCCCAGAGTCGACAAAAGGAGATTTAACTTAAAATGAAATAATAACATATAGTAGTAACCAATGTTTTCCCAGACTTCTTCGGGAAAATGTGGAGTTGAAAGAAGAAATTCATTTGCTATTCTCCAATGGAAATGGGAAATAGAAAATGCTGTTCGTTCTGTTGCCACAATGAGTTCTCCAGAATGAACACACATATTATTATAACCGCCCCAACTATAAAACACAAGTCATAATTGAAGGTAGTGTCTATCCTAAATACTGAGGGCAATCTGCCCTGGCATCTAGCTCCCCATTCTGCCTTTAGGGAACCATTGAGCATATGCACATTCCATCAGCCAGAGTCTGCCAGCATCTAATGCCTCTCTAGGGCTTCACCATTACCCAATTTGAATGCTGAGAAGATGCTCATAATTGCTTATTATGACATTAGACAAGAGAATTCAAGTCCCATTTGATTGTAATGAGTTTGTGTAGTCTCTGCTTTCTGTGGGTCCAATCACATACAGAAGTGAATGTGAGGCAAGTTTGATGAAACAGAATTATGCTTGAAGAGGTGAACATGAGGCTCGGACCTTGTTCACTTAATTTTTTTTTTTTTTTTTTCGTATTACTTTCAGCATTCTATTGATGAAAATAAAAGCAATATCAATTATAAAATCTTTCAGCAGGAAAACTCAAAATTCTATCCAAACTAATTTATTTTCCCGGGTTACCACTGAAATAATTCAGACTTACTATCTCCACATTGCAGATAAGCAAATTAAGCAGTAAAGAAATAAAATTATTTATTTAAAAAGATGTACACGGCGAGTGGCAGAATCAGTTAGTACTGCATGCAACATAAAACTCAATAAAAAGGAATAAATGTGTACATCTTACACGGATATGTGCATTGAAGCTACCTACATAGAATTAAGTGAAACATGTCTGTTATTATTTGAGTATAAGAAGTGTTTAAGAAATTACCTCTATCCTATTTTTGTAAGATAGAAAGTCAAAGAAAGTCCGTTAAGATAACATGTGGCATGACTATGAGAAAAGGGGCAAAAAGAGGGAATGGATTGCTTGTGATTTCTAAGTAGAAAAGCTAGGAACCGTGTGAGGTGCTTGGGATTTCATCATTCTGTGCTTTGATAAAGCATCCCAATTCCCATTTACTCACAGTAGTAACCAGATGGCTGAAGGAGGGAAACAAAGATGAATTGGATTCTAATGGAAAGCACACTGAGACCCCAGGGCTTTCCATTCAACGCTAAAGCTGAAACTGGCCAAAATGTGAAAGCACAATGGGTAGGTGTTACAGTGAAACAGCCTTCAACGCACAAGTGCATTCGCTATCTTACAGTATGCAGGCACATATAATATTAATTGCTTGCCCAATCAAGTCTTTTTTTCTTATGAAATAAAGATTATGCTGCTGTGGCCATTCTAAAGACAGCACTAAATTGCTTTCATCTCAACCTGGCTCTGAGTTATTAAATAAATATCTGATTGCCAGAAAAGAAAAGCAATGAGTTGTGATTCTCTTTTTGAAGGAACCCTAACAAGCATTTTAAAAAACAGTACACACTATCGGTTTCTCTATCCTACAAACTTTACTAGGTGACTTCACTTGTAAATGGAGCATTTAGATGTAAAAGTAAAGTAACTGGACCAGAAATGGAATAAAGTCCTGGTGTTTTTGTTTGGTTTTGCTTTTAAATCTGTCACCGGTTAACTGGGTGGCTTTAGGCAAACAGTTCAATCTCTTGATTTGGTTTGATTCAAACATCTATGAAGCACCCTGCTTTCAAGTTCAATGAAATATTTACTGATATGCTATATGCTCCCTGTAGCTAAACTACTTTAGGATGCTCGGTTGAACTCGTCGTGGTTACTTATCTAGTATCTCTTTATTTCTCAAAAGAAAGTAATGATGATTAAAACTAACCCACATCAAGTCAAAAGTGTATTAAACACCAACTCTTTGCCAGGCACAGAGCTAAAATGCTAGAATTTTAGCGTCAAAGATGAATAAATGGATCTGCCATATAAGAATTCAAAATATGATAAGGGAACAATTCATACCCTGCAACCCCCAACAAATTACATAGTACCCGTAATACCGATTTCACAGGGCTGCTTTGCAAGCAAAGGGCCTGGACTACAATCTGGTCTCTCCACTAAGTAGTCATATAACATTACAAGTCAACAAACAACTCTTAATCTCAGTTTTCTCACCAGTGCAATAGGAATAATAGCAGTAGCTGGCTCTTATGGTCACCACGAGGTTTAAATGCCATAATTAATATAAAATCATTATTGTTACACCAGATGGTAAGCTTTAAATATTAACTGCTAGTTATCGTTACAATCAAATAAGTAAGTGTAAAATGTTAGAATGATGTAGAGAGGAATATATAAAGTGTCCTTTAATAATAATATAAAAGGATATATATATTCTGTTGTAAATAAGATAATAAAAATTGCTATGGGTTATATTGTATCCCTTTCAAAGTTTTGTGTTCCCTCCAAATTTTTATGTTGAAGCCCTAACCCTCAGAACCTCAGAATGTGACTGCATGTGGACAGACAGACTTTAAAGAGGTGAGTCAGGCTAAGTGAGGTTGTTAGAGTGGGCACTAATCCTATCCGATTGATGTCCTTATAAGAAGAGGAAATTTGGACACACAAACAGCCACCAGGGATGTGCATGCACAAAGAAAAGACCATGTGAGGACACAGAGAGATGACAGCTATCTGCAAGCCAAAAAGAGAGGCCTCAGGAGAAACCCAACGTGCCAACACATTGATCTTGGACATTCAACCTCCAGAACTGTGAGAAATTAACTCTCTATTGTTTAAAAGCTCTCCAGTCTGTGACACTTTATGGCAGCCCTAGAAAATCAAAACAAAAATAAAAGTATATTATATAATATAAATAAATGCTCATACAATAATAATTTTAAAAGATATACACAGATCTTAAATATGTTAGCTTCTGAAAATATATACTTTTTAAACTTATTTTTTAATATAAATAAACATACAGAATAAAGAAATTCACATAACTAAAGACTATAAAATAAAATGTAGGTCCCTCTTAAGTTCTATTTGAAATGGATAAATAGTATTATCAATACATTTCTGGGCAAAATATATAAAGCAGGAATATGTTTTGTTTGATACATGGATGGCCAAGGGTTCACATACCTTCAAGTGTGCACAACATTTAATCTAGGGCTCTCATTCATTAACACCTAAGGAAAATATCCACATAGTTCCAGAAATCCAAGCCATTGAAAAGAAGTTATCCACTGTTTTTTTCAGATGGAACATGTGATACAGCATCCAACACAGAGCCTCTTGCACAATATGAGCTCAACAAATATCTGTCTGTTAATTTAATATGCTTGATTAATTATGCCTTGGATAATAAGTTTTATAAACCAGATGCATATTGTTTCACTGAATGTAATGAATTTTAATTTTTGGCCAGGTCTATATGTGTGCAGCTAGAAAGTGAAATAATATTTATGTTAGTTCCAAGCCTTTTGCTAAATACTTCTTAATGTCATCTGATTTAGTTCATTTGACACACATTCATTCCTACACTCAGTGCCAAATAAAAATTTGCATTTAATTTTCTACAAAAGTCAGAGAATCTAAAAATAAGGATTGATCCTACCTGACAGATAAACTCTTTGGGCCAAAGGGTTCATCTAAATCCAATGACAGTTTTCCTTAATATTCTGAAGATTCTCTGCAGCTTCCTAAGATACAGTAGAAAAGGCAAAGAATTACAGAGATTTTGTTTAAAATCATAGTGCCTGCCTGTAGTGATTGTATTATGCTGGGCAAGCCGTTTATGCTGAGCACCCTTTCTGCATGTGTACACGGGAACGATACAGTCTCAGTTTCCAAATAATATATGAGTATTTCTTTCAGTTCTGTCTATTGGCCAATTGATTCTTTTGCTCATCTTGCCTGTGCTCTTTCTGGAGGCTATGTTCAGCTGGGGGATCCACTGGGGGCTGGGCACACCTGGGCATACCTGGGCTCACCTGGACCTTATTCTGTGTGCGTGACAGTTGAGTGAGACTTTTGGCCCAGTGACTTGCTTCTCTTCCTTACAACTTCCCAGCTCCAAAACTGTTTTATGAGAGTACAGGCTTTATTTAAAAATATCTTATTTAATTTTGTGATATTCCCTCATTATAATGTATTTATTTGCCTTTTAATTATAATAGATAACCTCAACTTTTTTGGAGAAAAGTCTTCTTTGAAAAGACATATGAAAAATAATCGTCATTTTTTACATTTACTTTAGCATAAATCTTTAATGAAAATATATCCAAAATTAATTTTGTACATTTTTAGTATTTATAATTTATATCATTGTTGTCACTTGAACAAATTATTAATATGTGAACATTCTGATTAGAATACCTACCACAATTAGTGATTCTGCTAAGATTAATGTTACAGAATTAATATCTAACAAGCTATAAATTTTGTATTTTCATTTTCTTAGCCTAAAATCATTGAACTATATCAGAATACTCAGATATGCATGAAGACAACCCACTTCAGCTGTTTTTATTATCCCCCTGACTTCATATAAAAACCTTAGCTTTACATGTATGTTTAGATTTTGTCAACAGGAAGTCATCTTTCTTACAAAATGACTTATTCTATTTAGAGTTTGTTAAATTGTTGTATAACTTTTCTATTTTTATCCATATCTATGTGGATTTACGTTTGTTCTCTTGTCCCAAATCCTTGCAAATATTAGGGTTGGATCTGGTTATTGAAATATCTAAAGCAAAGGAATAGCATCTCAATACTATGTTTGAGAAAGATTACTTCAGTGTATTCAATAAAACCACTTAGAAGGCTGGTCTCCTTCTATGTAAGTGGTGTTTCACCCTACAGCCTAAACTTCTGAGTCAATACTAATATTTTCCCATATTGTATCCCTGGAGCCCTCCCACTATAGCTTTTCCAAACAGAAAGTTCCCAGCCATGGGTCTGTCCCTTTTCAGAACAGATGTTGTTGACAGCTCAGCCACAGGTATGGATGGAGAAGGGCAGAAGCCATGTGGGGTCTGCAGGCCTAAGCTCTAGAACTCATGCAATTTCACTTTCCACACAGTCTATCAGTGGAAGCCAGTCACAGGTACTTCATATTCAATGGGTAGATCAATAGACTCCCTCCTGGATGGGTAAGGGAACAAAGTCTAATACATAGGGACACGAGAAGAACAAGAGGCTGTTAGCAAACGATCACAAAGATCTACGTCAGAATATTGTGTCCCTATCATGGTCTAGTCATCAGCATGTTAGAGACTCAGCCTCCCTAACTGTATGGCCCAGTATATGTACTCTGAGAGGAACCATCAGTTGAAAGGAAAATAGACATGCTAGGGGTAGACTCCAACTCTAAAATAATCACCGAGTACCCATACATTCCTTGGCCATAGTTTTAATTTAAAATAGCTTGACTTACAAACAGCCAATACTTGAAAATTCACCGGCAGTAATGTTTTCTGAATTTTCCCTCAGATGTCACTAAATATGCATGCGATTACCAGGTCTCTATGTTAGCATATTATTTTATAGCATACCAGTATCGGAATAATATGCCTGGCACAAGGTGATTCTCCTGTTTGATACAAGTAACGAAAGTTAGAACTGTTCACAGCAAAAACCTCATAAATGATTATAGCAACTACTAAGTTCAGTTTATTATCTCTGTCCACCAACAGAAGCCTGTGTAGCTCATGTAAAGCACCTGTTACTCAGAGAGTGGACTGCACTGTATCTCATGTTGACACAGTCCTTTTTTAGGGAAGAAGCATATCTTTCTGGAGAGTCGTTATTTCTCCATCAGATGAGATGGATATTTAAAATGAATTCACCCTCTTTTAGGATTTAGAAAAAAAATATTGCCTAAGACATAATTACATACTCAAACATTTTGTTGTTCATTTGAAATTACATTTAACTGGCTGTTAGATTTTTATTTGGAACCCTACCCTCTACAAATGTAAAGACAGAGAATTTATTCATCTATTTTTAATATGTATTTTAGCCTTATGCATAATTGCTGAAACCTGGAAACATCCAAATATCCATCAGCTGGTGAATGGATAAATGAATTGTAGTAAATCCTCATAATGGAATACTACTCAGCAATCGAAAGAAATTGACTATTAATACATGTCTATTTGTAAATCTTTTCTTTGTTATTTTAAAATTGATACATAATTGTTGTAGACATTAATGGGGTTCATGTGATATTTCCTACATGCATACAATGTGATATTTCCTACATGCATACAATGTATAATGATCAAATCAGGGTAATTGGGATATCCCTCACCTCAAATATTTGTTATATTCACCAAATTGGGAAAATTTCAAATCTTCTCTCCTACCTTCTACTTTGAAGCCAGGGGATTTAAAAACAAATGTTTTTACTTACCTTTTATTATTAATAGTACCCTTGATATAAATCTCTGAAACTTTATTTCCTTTCTATTTGCAACAAGTATCTCAGTTCATCCCTTATCATTTTTTCACATAGGTAAACTGACCACCTACTAACTTCTTTACTTCCCTCCAGTCTCTTTCTCCTCTAGTACCCTGTGCAGAAAGCCATAGGAAGGACCTTTCCAAAACTGCTTCTTCCCAGGCTCAGGTTGCATCCAACCCAAAGCTGTAGTAAACTCCACTCAAGGTTAAACATCTACATGAGACCCATAGTGAACAAGCACCTTAAGGGAAGTTAAAAAAAAAAAAAAAAAAAAAAAAAAAACACTTCGAAGCAAGAGTTTAGTTTTTAAAACTAAACACTTTGGAGGCTATTTTCACATTTAAAAACTCAAAACTTCTCGTTACCCGTAAGAAAAACTTCAAACTTCTTAGTATGTCCTTCTAACTCCTGTACCCAGTCTATCCCTGCCCTTTCTCCACTCTCATTTCTATGAACTACCCTTCTCCAAGTCTATGACTGAGCCCAGCATTTCCCAAAATAGTGGGCCTAGGAGTTATTTAAAAGTCTTGGGTGAAAAAATTCTATGACAATATAGAGGTTTGGAAAATATTGAGTTAAAAATGTAGACTTCTCAACTGGGAAAAATTAAACTATAAAAATATGAACATCTTCAATGCTGCCATTGCCACTATGGGCATTTTTAATGCCTTTCATTCTTCCACTCTAATGTACAAAGCAAATACTGTACCTATTCATCTTTTAAGGCAGGAGCTCAAATGGGTTTGTACAGTCACATTCATAATCTTTCCTCAGCCCTCCAGACAGAGTTCTTCCATTCCTCATTGTTTCCTAGTTACGGTGAGCAACTTAGCCCAGTGTGCCCAGGGCTTTCTTGGTTTTAGCCCTGAAAGTTCCACATCTAAGGTACTCCCCACAAATGCACTCCCAGCCCCAGACAAATCGGGATGGTTGGCTTCCAGTCATCTACTTGATGAACTGATGCTTCAAAGACAGTGCCTGTATTTCCATTATCATTATTTTTATTTATTTATATCCCCAATGTTAGTCCAGTGTCAGATAGATTTTAAAATACATAATAAATGTTTCTTTTGTTGTTGTTGTTCTCTAGGCCTATTATTATTATTATTATTATTATTATTATTATTATTATTTTCACTTTTGGACATTTTTAAAAAATATATCCTTTAAGTTCTGTGATACATGTGCAGAACGTGCAGGTTTGTTACATAGGCACACACGTGCCATGGTTGTTTGCTGCACCCATCAACCCGTCATCTACATTGGGTATTTCTCCTAATGTAGATTCTCTCCCTCCCCTAGTACCACACCCCCCAACAGGCCCCAGTGTGTGATGTTCCCTTCTCTGTGTCCATAGGTTCTCATTGTTCAACTCCCACTTATGAGTGAGAACATGCAGTGTTTGGTTTTCTGTTCTTGTGTTAGTTTGCTGAGAATGATGGTTTCCAGCTTCATCCAGGTCCCTGCAAAGGACGTGAACTCATCCTTTTTTATGGCTGCATGGTATTCCATGGTGTATATGTGGCACATTTTCTTTATCTAGTCCATCATTAATGGGCTTTTGGGTTGGTTCCAAGTCTTTGCTATTGTGAACAGTGCTGCCATAAACACACATGTGCATGTAATAAATGTTTCTTGAATGATGATGAAACAGAGCATAAGGGAGGGTTACTGAAAGGAAGAGTGAAGGGAGAGGAGAGAGCATAAGGGGCACCCAAGGGAGAAATACACTGCAGAACATTGAAAGAGCAGGGTAACGTTAGTCATGGCTCAGAGGAGTGACATCAACCCTGCTGCACCTCAAAATTCTCTGCAAAGCCTTTTAGATATACTAATGCTTGGGCTCTACCAATTGGACAAAATCTCTAGACATATGGCCCTGCTACAGCATTTTTTTAAAGCTCTCCCAGGTATGTCTAAAGTGCAACCACAGTATAGAACCACTAGCCAGAGGCCTCCCAAAGGCAGGCAAAAACCTGCAGTGGAAGGAATCTGAAACAAAAATCAAACAAAACACAAAATTAAAAGATATTCCGAGAAGGTGTGAGTCTAATACACTTCTCTAATAACCTCACTTTGGAGGGTCTCCTGTTGCTATGGTTGTTCCTGTTGCTGCTCCTTATGCATAATTATCTTCTCAATTACATGAGTTCCTGGCTAATTTCTACAGTGAAGAAACCGAAAGTCAGAGGAATACTGTGGTTGAGTGTCCCTACCATCTAGGTAGGTATGATGAATCTGTCTTAAAACTCATTGTTTGGAAAAGTAAGTAGCATCCAAATGCTGGGTAAAGAAAAGAGCTAATGTTAGCAATTTTGTTAACATATCCGGAAAGTAGACTTACTACTGGCAGATTAAATAAATGTGTACTACACATGACCTTCAAAACCATTGATCTTAAAGGTTATAAACAACACCCAATTGACCCATTGGTCTATGTCCTCGGATTAAGAGATCTTTCGATGTCTAGTCCACTTTGTAGTACATTGCTGCCAATAAGGAAGCCTACTTTAAATATATATATATTGAACCAGGTTATATGTGATCATTAATCACAGACTATCCCCAGGACAACCACCATAAATACTGCATCTGCATAAAATTCCCTGCTGAAATTGCCTTGCCATCTTTTCTGCCTTCTCTGAAAAAGCAGATGCATTTGGAGGAAAAAGGAATCAAAAGGGCAGAGAAAGAAAACAAAGAATATGCTGCCTTTTAATATTTATCTTAAATTACTAAAGAAATTAAATGTTTAAAAATCATTTTTAGAGTTATTTTCAGCTATATTTAAAGTTATTTTAAAATAATTTTAAATGTGCTGGCATTGTCTCATAGCACTGTTTGATGTCAATACTAAGCAAGATACTCTAACTGAATTGTTTATATTTTGGTAATTCTCTGTTACCAACTATGTCTTCATAGGGCAATTACATTTTTTTTTGTGGGGCCAGAAGCTTATACAAAATGACAAATCCAAAATTATAAGTACAAGTTCTTGGAAGGGTCTCTGAAGCTTAAGCTTCCTCAGATGTATGAAAATCTGCCCTGGTCCACCAGCATCATACTTGGAGATGTAAATGATATTTCTTTCCCTCTGTTTATTGTTTCTAAAAGGACATCAAATTATATAGCCTTGTATAGAATGCAGAATTGTGAAAATAAAAATAGAAAGATCTTTTTCATGGTCCCTTGGGTTCCCTTCTGGAGGTCCTTGCTTTCAGCAGCCAGTAGGCAAAATGTACTCATTTTTAAAAGGTGCTTTCAAAGAATTACTTAAAATTTATTTTCTTTCTAGGTTCCCAGGTACATATATTTTCAAGTGTTCAGATACGTACATGTATACTGTCAACCCTTGTTTACCAAAGACTATTGTTTCAACTTGTGGGGACTCCAACTCCTTCTCATATTGATCTTTTTCTCTAAGTGTGCACTTGATTTGGGGAGCTTAGACCTATTAATACCACTGACCAATGACTAAACGGGCAACTGTGGAGTCAGACCTGGTTTGACTTCCTGTTCAGCCATTAAATGCATGTGTGGCATTGGGTCAACTACTCAACTATTTTGATGTTCTCCTTCTTCAAAATCAGGATACTAATTATAAGCAGCTAAGGAGATTGTTGCAAGGATAAAATGAAATGGGGCATGCAAACAACCCAGCAATGTTCTTGGGTAACATATATGCAAAAAACATGAAAAACCATCACACCACCTTCATGGTCATCATAATGATTACTAGCTTCATTTTCAGTGTCACCAAGTGGTTAAGGAATGGAGATTACAAAAATTAAATATTTTTTATTACTTATTAATAGCTTGGTAGTAGGAGAATTTGAAATTATTGACTACAGCGAAATTTAGGGCACGCTGTGGAAAATGAACTTCCGAGTAAGTGCCAAGTATACCAATATTTAAGCTATCCCAGAGGTCACAGAACAGACAGGCTCACAGAGCAAATTATCACACTGGTTATTAAATTAATTTTAAAAATGCAGTAAGAGTAAGGAGAAGAAATAGGGTGTTAGTAATCTAGGGGTAACATCCAAGTGAGGTGGGAGGACAACGTTACCTGAATCCTGGGGTACACAATGTTCATATGTCCCATCTCTGTATCATATCAGAATTCCCTGTGGGTGATGGAGTTGTAAAGGTCAGAGCAGAAATTTGAGCCAGGGGTCTCAGCAGATGGAAGACACCTGGAGTCAACACACAGTTGCACTCTCTGAAACACACAGGGTAAGTCTATCTGGGTAATACCTGTAGCTTGCCGGTTAGTCTAATGAGCAGCTACAGTTTTATCTGTATTTCCAGACAGAGGATATATGGGCCAGAATGGGTGTCACCCATGAATGGCTCAGGGAAAGCCTAAGGTATATTCATTGCCCACTTGGCCCTTCTATTCCATCCTATCCATCTTCTGAACACATAGGATCTGCTCACTTTAAGCTCAGCCTATCTCCCAAGTTACTTTCACCTTTATCTAGTTTTATCTATCCTTCTTACTTTTCTTATTTTCTACAGCAGAATTAAATATTATTAAATCATAGGATTATTTGATGTATGCTTATCGTGGTAGAGTGGAGTTGTTATAGCTCTGCTCTCAAACCAGCACACCTGGATTCAAATTCCAGTGCCATCATTTCCAAGCTATGTAAACATAGGGATATTACTTAATCTTCCCATGCTTCCGTTTCCTTCTCTGAAAAATGCAGATGATGATGATACTGATATTACCTACCTGGTAAGGTTGTTGTGCTGATTAAATGAGTTATTCAACTGAAGTGTTAAGAACAGTACCTGGCACTTAGTAAGGACTTGATAAGCCACAGCTTTTCTGATTTCTAGCCTTTTTGATAGTGAACTCTTGGCTGGAAGCAGAGGCATCCTGGGAGGAGATGTCAATGTGTTTACAGATAGAAAAATAGGTCTTTGTATTTACAGAGAGCTTACAACTTACAAGGAATTGTAAAGTAAGCACATTATTTTAAAATTTCAACATAACCCTATAAAGTAGGTACATGACAACTATTTTACAGATCATGAACCTGAACCTGAAGCTCAGGGAGTGAAATGACTTACTCAGAGGCATACATTTATTGTCAATACATGACTTGAATCCAGGCTATTCATCCTTGCTTTGTGCTTCTCTGTCTCAACATAGCTGCTGCACCCAAGGGGCTGGGAATAAGCTTCCCTGCCTGAAAAATAAAGGGCTTCTCTTCCGACTACCTCCTTATACTACACACTTAAACTAATGTTATGAAACTCTTTATATAATCAAAGGGAAGACTTAAACATGGCTTCTCCCCAACTCTTAACAGTGATTAATTGACACTATTGCATAAATGCCTTGCAATTGATTATTTCAGATCATTTCCTGGGGTGAAGTGTTCATATTTGAGAAACGTTGTTAAGATTGGAAGGGTGGAGCACCTCGAAGGACTGATCCCAGAAAGAGTGGGCAGATTTTATCATTTAGCCTAAGAGTGATGCAAAAGGTAATATTTACAAGTACAGATTTACCTTATTTCTAGGTGTAATCTACAGCACTGAATGTTGCTATCTTTAATACTTCATTGTAGTTCAATCTCTTTCATTCAAAATAGAGTTTAACAATGTGAGTAAAATATAGGCACAAAGGAGAAAGTATTCATGTATTTCATTAATCTATTTGCATGAATCTAAGTGTAGGCCTTGGTGAAAGCTCAAGAGTTCACCTTCTCTCCCCACTTGCCCTCTATGGAGGAATTGTATTGAGTCAATTGTCAACAACTGCTATTAATGGGAAAAATACATTAATGTAAAGATGTTCTGAGCAGGTCAAAGAAAACCAAGTGGAAAGAAAGGAAATGATTCTTAACAGAGAACAGAATATGCTTACTACACACACACACACACACACACACACACACACACACATACACAGAGTGTTGAGCAAAATCAAACCAGCTGTCAAACCATAGTTCCATGCTGTCACATTTGTGACTAACTTGGAAAATCACCCCACATTAGAAGAATCCTCTTTTCTGTAATGGTAGAGTGCACTTTTCAACCATCCTGGTGGATTCAAGAATTATTCACTTTTCAAATTCTAAGTAGTCAAGCATACCCTGGCAGACAGAGCCCCCATACCAACCAAGTTTTATGACCATGCCCCAATCATTTAAAAAAGAAAAAAATTCCACTCTGTATGAGAAGATGAGATGGAATTTCTTCTCAAGAATTTCAAATGGCTGGGCACAGGTGGCTCATGCCTGTAATCCTAGCACTTCAGGAGGCCGAGGCGGGCGGATCACCTGAGGTCAGGAGGTTGAGACCAGCCTGGCCAACATGGAGAAACCCTGTCTGTACTAAAAATACAAAAATTAGCCAGGCTGGTGGCAGACACCTGTAATCCCAGCTACTTGGGAGGCTGAGGCAGAATTGCTTGAATCCGGGAGGTGGAGGTTGTAGTGAGCCAAGATATCACCACTGCACTCCAGCCTGGGCAAGAGAGCAAGACTCTGTCAAAAAAAAAAAAAAAAAAAAATTAAAGGCCTTTACTATTAAATCAGGTATGTTATATAGAAAAAAAATAAACATTTTGTAGTTTGTTAAAAACTATACTACAATTTTAAAGTCACAAAGATAACCCCTGAGGTCTTGGGAGGAATGATTCATTGTCCCCAGAGTTTCTTCTCATATGGGAAGGATGGGTCAGGGTGAAGCCAGGACTGACTGAAGGAGGAAGATACCCAATCCTTGGTCTCATGGTGGGATAAGAATTTAAGAACCTGCTCATTGGCTTTCTCAGTAACTAGGAACTAGCTTCCCTTCAAATGTTTTTGTGTGTGCCTGCCTATTCCTGAGCAGACTTTAGGCCTTATCTGCTCTTCTGTTAACCTAGGTAAAGTGCTCACCTAAAATAACCATAATTTTTTTAGCGCTGTATTTTACAGTGCTATATGCATTCAACCAGAGAAGCAAAGAAGAAATATAGAGCGAGAGAGTTGTTGCAAAATACTGGCTTATGTAATGGTGGCAAGTTCGAAAATCCGCAGGGCAGGCCATCAGGGAAGGCAAGCTGGAACTCAGCCATGAGCAGAAGTTGCTATCCACTTCTGGTAGAATTTCTTCTGTTTCAGAGAATCTTCGGTTCTGCTTTTAAGGCCTTTCAACTGATCAAATCAAACTCACCAGGTTATCTAGGACTATCTCCCTGACTTAAAAATCAGCTTATTATGGACTTCAATCACATCTACAAAGGCCCTTCACAGCAACATCTAGATTAGTGTTTGATCAAACAACTACAGATTGCAGCTTAGTCAAGTTGATACATCAAAAAAAAAAAAAAAAAGCAATACATTGTGTATGTGCCAGGTGCTATTCTAAGGACTCCGTGTATTTAAGCCTCTCAACAACGCTATGAGGCAACTGAGGCACAGGATAGTGTAGTAAATTGCTCAAGATTGTGTAACAAATAAATATTGAAGGAGCATCCCAGCCCAGTTGGTCTGGTTCCAGAGATTATGTTTCAAACATGATTTTACCGATTTTCTTTGGATTCAAGCCTCTCAAGTGCATTTCAAAATACTTTCTAGAATGTTCATGTTGTTTTTGTCAGTGTAAAATTGCTTTTTTAAATCTAAATTTCTCTTACTCCAGTAGACATTCTGACTCCTTTGTTTGCAATGTTATTTTTATTTAAGGTCGTGATGTTTCTGAGAGATAGGATTGTAATTACTCTGATAATTAATGACAGTTACATAGATAGGTACATAATTTCCATATTTAGTATTAACTTACTTTGTTTAACCTTCATCAAAAACAATTGTATTTATAGTCTGTTTTATAGATCTATTTTCTAATGAAATCTATAGATGGAACAACTAAGCGTTAATTAATTTGAGGATCTGCCTAAGCTGAGAGACCTGGTGGCAGATTTAGAAATGTTATCTCATGTATTCCCAAAGGAAATGTTCTACGACCCAGCTAAAGTCTCTGTTTGCTGTTTGGGAATAGAAGTGGGCAATGGAAACAAGAACAGTAAGAACAGTTTGGAAGGCAAAAAAGATAAAAGAAAAAAAAAGGCAACCAGGGCCCAAGTTCACAAAATAGTCTGGAAATTACGTGAGAACTTAATAATTTTATACACAATGTTTTGATGAGTCATCACCAAGGAGAAGAAAAAGCTATCGTTTGTGTCAGGACTTTGTGGTGGTTTAAAGAACATGTTGGCGACCGCACTTGGCATGTTTCTACGAGCTGTCAAGGTTGGGAGGAGATGAGTGCTCGCCCATCCTGCTGACCTTCACAAGCCCATGAGGAAAAGACCTGAACGGGCAGGTGTGAGCACTCTTGAATATGTTTACCAACCGGGGGGAACTGTTCTTACGAGCCTGCCAAGGTGACTTCTGCTAAAAATGCCAGCAATATCCCAGCTGTCCTGACCTAGGGGTGCAGCCACAACTAAGGAGCCTTGTTTGAGAGATGTCACCTCCCGCTACCCCACCCCAACCTGTCACTTTGAAGACTTGTCGCCTTCCCCCTCCTTCATTGAAATCTCACAGAGAAACATTTTATTATCCAGATTACTGCTTTAGGAGATAGAAGGATAAAATAAAACCGCCATGGGGAAGGTACAGGTTTATTACTTATAAAATTTCTACCAGCAAATTGCCTCTTTCTTTCCTGCTTGCCTGCTTTTTATTTCTTTTAAAATTGTTAAATATTTTCAATACATAAAAACAAAGTAAAAGATATCTATATACCTACCACTGAGATTAAGCAGATATTAGCATAGTTTGAATTATTTGCTTTAGATCTTTCTTAAAAGATATAAAACATTACAGAATTAGCTAGAGCCTTACTCCCTGTTTTTCTAATCTGTTCCCTAGACAAACTACTATTTTGAAGTTGCTGTGTATCATTCCCATCCATTTTTCTGTGCTCAGACTCTATCTATCTTTTATTCAGTCAATCTCTCATCTATTTATCTATCCACATGATTCTGAGTGTTGATCATTATACGCCTTTGACATCTTATTGTATATGTCTTTTGGCAATTGACTTTTCTTATTCAATTTTGTATTCTTGAAATTTTTACATAATACTCATAGATCAAGTTCATTCATTTCCTTTTTAAAATCTGTTTTGGTTTTTGTTTGTTTGCTATCACACACAACACTGCAATAAGCATTATTGTATGACTTTCCATGAACATGTGTTAGAGTCTGAACAGAAAGAACACCTACCAGTAAAATAGTACAGTTATGTGGTGTGGGTATTGTGAACTTACATGATGTAGCCAGATTGATTTCCAAAAGAAGGGTGCTGATTTCATCTATCTTTGTCAATGCAGGCTGGACTGCCACCTATCACATGACTGCGAGGTGATACCCTTTCCACGGTACAGTACCACAGTTTGTGCAGCCATTAACCCAGGGCAGAACAATTGTGTTGTTTCCAGTTTGGAGTTATTTTGAATGAAGCCACTTCAAACATTTGCATAAAGGTTTTTTGTGGAACATAAGTTTTCATTTATCTGGGAGAACTGCCCAGGAGTGCAATTGCTTGGTCATATGTTGGTTACATATGTAGTTTTGTAAGAAACTTTCATATTCTTTTTAGAGTGACTATGCTATTTGACATTTCTATTAGCCATGCATGAGAGATTCTCTGCATCCTCACCAGTATTGACTATTTTCACTATGTTTCTTAATTTTAGTCATGTTGACACCTCCTTGTTATATTTCACTGTGGTTTTAGATTGCATTTTTCTAATGGCTAATGATGTTGAATGTCTTCTCATCTGTTTGGTTGCAGATTGTACATCCTCTCAGGCGAAATAATCTATTCATGACTTTTAAATGTTTTCTAATCACATTTTTTGTTCATTACTATTTAGATTTGAGAGTTCTTTATATATTCTAGATATGCAGTCATTTGTAGTATATGTGGTTTCCAAGTATTTCCACCCATTCTTTTACTACATCCTCTTCAAAAGGTCTTTCACGATACAAAAGTTGTTTACTTTTTAAAAAAATTTTTTAATGATCTCTAATTTAAAGAAGTTTCCTCTTATGAATCACACTTTTGTTGTCAAGTCTGAAAACTCATTGCTTAGCTCTAGGTCTCAAATGTTCTCTTCTACATTTTTCTCTAAAAGTTTTACACACTTTGGGAGGCCAAGGTGGGAGCATTGCTTGAGCTCAGGATTTCCAGACCAACCTGGGCAACATAGCAAAATTCCACCTCTACCAAAAAAATATGAAAAAAAAAAAATAGTTGAGCATGGTGGCAGGCACCTGTAGCCCCAGCTACTCAGGAGGCTGAGCCAGGAGGATTGCTTGAGCCCAGGAGGCGGAGGACACAGTGAGCTGAGATTGTGCCACTGCACTGCAACCCGGGGGACAGAGCCAGACCCTAAACAAAACTACAGTTTTACATTTTTAATTTAAGCCTATGATCCATTTTGAATTAATTTTTTATAAGGTGTGAGTTTAATTTGAAGTCTTTTTTTTTTCTTTCTTTCTTCTGAACTCCACCTGCTTGAGCACTATTGGTTGAAAAAGTAGTCTTTCCTCCATTGAATTTCTTATGCATCTGTGTAAAAAATATCGGGTATATTTCTTGTGGGTCTATTTCTGGGTTCTCTTATGTTAGCATCCAATACCAAGAGCTCTCTCTCTCTCTCTCTGTCTCTCTCTCCATACTTGTGAATTGAATAAATTACTGCCACAGGCTTTACATTGTCACTTTACTTACATGTCTATGCTGTTATTAGAGAGACTGGGCTTCCTAATTACCCCAAATACTGTTGGCAGGTCCCTGTGTATTATGGAGTACCCAAAGTAAATCTCAGTGCGTAGCATCCTGTATTGCTTGTGTGGTATCCATTTTATCAGCTCAGATGATTGAGTTCAAGATAAGAAATGGTGTGTTGCTGGAGATTCATTCACAAACTTTAGTCCTTCCATTTCCACTGACACCAAATGCAACACACTCTCCTGGAGTATCATCAGGTTTCCTTTCCCAGTGGAATGTCTCAGCAGCACAGCTATAGTCATGCTTTGCAAAGCCAACCATTGAATTCAGGTTCTACGCTCCTGCCAGCTAAATGCCTCATTGATTTTCCTTTATTGTTTCCAAATACATTGTGTAGATAAATGAGTGGTGGACAGGATTTAAAAGTTTGTATAAGGATTTAACGAGGATAAAAATCCAAATGTCTGGGTATTCGTACATTGCTTATCCACTGTCTTTGGAAGCTAATGGGAAAACATCCAAAAGGAGTCTTCTATCCTTTCCAATATTTGCTGCTCTAAGTTGAGTGAAAAATAGCATTTGGTCCTGTTTGAATACTTATATGTTTTCAATTTTGGTCATAGCCAGAAACTGCCTCACTAAGCCATTCTGGGAACACATAGGTACATCAAATTCTATTTGGATTTCCAAGAAGTTGGTGTGATGGGTTATAACTATGGGTATGCTCCATTTTGTTCAAAAGGGTCTGTTTGACCAAAGTGATGAGAGTGGGAATTAAAGCAGTAGCTCAAAAATTGTGAGGCTTAGTTTTGCAAAGATTTGTTTTGTAAATCTGTGTGGATACTTTGGTTCCCTGGTTCTTTCGTTGGCAAAATTTACAAATTCTAGCTAACAGGTTTCTCAGAAAAAAAAAGTGTAGCGCTTTAGAAATACACAAGAACATCACACACCGGGGCCTGTCAGGGGGTGGGGGGCTATGGGAGGGATAGCATTAGGAAAAATACCTAATGTAGATGATGGGTTTATGGGTGCAGCAAACCACCATGGCACGTGTATACCTATGCAACAAACCTGCACGTTCTGCACATGTATCCCGGAACTTAAAGTATAATCTAAGAAAAGGAAAGAAATACACAAGAAAATTATAAAATGGTTGAGAGTTCATGACTTTCTCTGAGACCACACATGGTATGCAGAAGAATCTCAAAGGATTCACATTGTTAATACATGACATCTACAAGAGGGCTATTATCTCTATAAGTCAGTATCACTAAGGATCTAAAGTGGCCTAGCCTAAAGGAAAATTAGGTCCATAATATCAGAAAGTAAGACTCTATTACTTGTGTAAACTTCTCAATTTGAGATTCTTCTTACTCTCCTAGATTCTTCTGACCATCAAACAACCATCAAGAAAATCTTCCTCAAGCCCCATCTTACACCACTCAATTGATCATACACCTGTAAGGAGGTTCCTAGTATTTATGGCATCAAAATTGCACTTCAGGTCCAACACCAGCAGTATTCCTTCTTCCTCAAAGCCTAATGACATGATTTTATATATAATGGTTAATGTGGTGTTTGGTATGTTTCCCTAAATTTCAGCCTCCTATGATTTTCACAACATTTTCCCAAATGTCAACGGGCTGTTATTTATTGGCTAATCCCTCCATAATGAATATGTTGCTATCTAATAATCACAGAAAATCACGTCAAGCCAAGCTTTGGACATAGATACCGCTGAATAAGTAAATAGATGCTGTACGTAGCCTACAAAGGGAAATAAAATAGCTATAATGTAATAGTTACCATTTATTGGGTCCTTACTCTACAACTGACACTGAACTAAACATTTTTAACTTTATGTTATTCTTCCAACAACCCTAAAAGGCAACAACTATTATTCCTGTTTTAAAGGTAAGTAAAATAAGATTCAGAGTGGTTAACAGTCTTATCCAAAGTTACAGAACTGTAAGGAATGGGGTGAGATAAAAGATAGGATTGGGGCTCAAGTTGAGGGTCCTGCTTCCAGAAACATTTTCCATAGGGTTGTGCTATCAGCAATCCCTCTCACTACGTAAAGCCAGGGGTTTGGAGACAGTGGTGTAACTCCTGATTACCCTCATGCCCTGACCACCCTACCTCCTGTTTGTCTTTCTACAAACTCACTGTGTTCTAAACACTGACATCCCAGACTGACAACTAGGGCTTTGTGAATCTAGACATGCCCACTACAAACACAAGCCACTGACCTGAGGACCTTTTAGTGTCCCCAGCCCTACAGAGGAAACAGGAGAGTGTTGAGATTATTCGAAGATTCCGGAAGGCCATCTTTACTTTTAGCTATCTGTATAAATTCTTTGTTTACTTCTTTCAAGAGCCCAGTTGTATATTCTTTTCATATAATTGCACCAGTAATTCAATGCCTAAGCAGAAAATGGTAATATGAAAAAACATTTGGATAAATTTCTAAGTACAGTAATCACCAGAATAATTTAAAACAAGTCAGTCGGTGGCTATTTTTTATAAAGTATAAATTTCTGAGAATATGTTACTTTAAATACGTTATTCAAAAAAAATTAAGTAATTTCTACAATAAAAGTGTGTGTTGATTCTACAATATAAATTTGTATTAATTTTTTGAACTTAAGAACATAGAATAATTTATAAAGTATGTATGTGTTTTTGCATTTGTTACAGGGATGGCTTATGGTGAAATCTGCTTATAATTTTCAAAATCTTTATTAATTACGGGCTATGCCATGTTGCTGTCTCAAAATTCAAGCCATGAATTTTTTATCTGAAAATAAGTCTGATAGTTGTGCTTAAGGCAATAGGTATGAATAAATATATAATATTTATCAATTAATTACTAATAACTACATGATTAAGATCTGCTAGATTCGGGGTATAGCCAGTTTTTCATTCTTAACTTACATAAAGCACACAAATGAAGCAAGAAATTTTATTTTATTTACTCATTTCATTCACAGGCATGACTTGGCTTTAGATAAAACAATCTCTCTCCTCTTTAGAACAAACAACTCTTTCTCCTTCTCTAAAGTAAAATTTGGAAGTTAGCCAATGATTGAAACGTCACCCAGCAAAAAAATGATTGTTGAATATCACTTGTAATTTTGATAGTACAAATATGGGTTTTGTGCTTATATATTCATTGGTTATCAGTGAGAGGACTTTCTCTTTACACTGTTTTGTAGGAACCCACTTAACTAGTTTTCATGTTGTTCCTAATTTTAACTAGGACATGCAGAATCACTTAGTGTGAGCTAAGCTGTATTTAGTTAAAATGCTAAAAATTATCTAGGTGCAAAAATAAAGATTTTTGTGTAGTGAATATTGGTGATGAATTTCATACACTCTATAGCCTTTTATGGAATTTGTATTGTAGTCTTTCTTTATGCCTGCTTCACCAGAAATATACGCATTATAAGTGTTGGTCTGTGCAAAGCAGAAAAATGATGACACAGGAAAATGGCTGCATACAAGGACCTTTCTTCAGTTTTATGTTTTTGTTATTTACACACAGCATGTGTATGAGCTGTTCTCTTCCACAAGTCCAAAGAGCACTCTTAGAGGGTGCAAGGTAGGGAACCTATCTCTTCACTGCCTTTCTTCACCTATTTTTCCTTCAGTGTTCTGTGGCCCATGGTAGTCCTTGGTAGTCTATGTAGGACCATGGTTGCATTGGTCTTTATCCCTGTATCTAATCAGGGGACTAAATGCCAGCTTTCATAGCAATTCACAGATTGTAGCACATAATAGGCCAAATTAGCTGGCTTTACATTTTTAAAAAGTTCTAATAATATCAGAAAATGATTTAAGGTGGAATTATTGTATCTGTGCTCCTTTCGTTCTCATTTCTGCTCATGTGCACTCTTACTAATTTTGTTTTTGAAGAAAAATGTTTATTTTACATATATGTATTTATTATTTTAAACTGTTATGTATAACTTGAAAAGAAAAATGATTCTTACATATCACTATGCCAAGGATGCTCCAAAAAGAGCTCCTTAAACATTTTAAGGAAATACTTAATGTTTAAGGAAATACTTAAACACACTGAAAAAACATAAGGACATACACATCTTGAAATGGGAATATTGCAGCAATTTACTCTTATTTCACTCTAGCAAATATGGGAAAAATTCAACTTATTCTCAGGTAACAAAATCTGGTGTACCAAAGTGTTGAAAAAAATGAAACCAATAAAGAAGTCACAAATGTGTAAAGCAAACATGAGAAATAGCTGCTCAAACAACTAAATTATATAGAAGAGAACATCAGAAACCAGGGGTTTATTATCTATACCTCATAGCAATTTGAAATGACTAGATTCAAAATACATTTATGAAAGAATAACATTCAGTTTCTAAGAGATTTTAAGAATACACAAAGAGAATATTGACTTCCTTGTTATGCTCTGTAAAATACAAAACTCAAAACCAAAGGCAGTGAATCAACTTGACAAAATTAAGCAACAATGTGCTTTGCTCAAAAACTTAATTTTTCCTAAAGAATTATTTTAAATTATTTCACTAATGTTTCAAATTCTATCTGATCTGATTCCTCAGAAAATACCTATTAAAAAAAAAATCCACCAATTTAATGCTAAGATGAACAAATGATTAGCCTGGTATTTTTTTCTTTTTGTTTTTTTTTTTTTTTTTTAATTTTATTGTTTGTTGATAAGTACTTACTGTATATATTTATGAGGTACAATGTGATTTTTGATATATGTTTATAATCAGGCTAATTAACAAATCTATCACCTCACATACTTGTCATTTTTGTGTGCATTGAAACATTTAAAATGTACTTTTAACAACTCTATTATTATTTATTATAGTCACAATTCTATGTGATAGATCTCTTAAGCTTATTCCTCCTAACTGAAACTTTGTAACCTCTGATCAACAACTACCTTTTCCCCAACCACTCCCCTTCACTAGCTTCTGGTAACACCATTTCAATGATTTTAGATTCCTCATACAAATGAGATGATGCAGCATTTGTCTTTCTGTGCCTGGCTTATTTTACTTAGCATAATGTCCTCCAGGTTTATCCATGTTGTTAAAAATTAGAGGATTTTCCCTTTTTTTTTTTTTTTTTGAGACAGTCTCTCACTCCATCGCCCAGGCTGGAGTGCAGTGGCGCAATCTCGGCTCACTGCAAGCTCCAGCTCCCAGGTTCACGCCATTCTCCTGCCTCAGCCTCCCGAGTAGCTGGGACTACAGGCACCCACCACCACATCTGGCTAATTTTTGGTATTTTTAGTAGAGACGGGGTTTCACCGTGTTAGCCAGGGTGCTCTCAATCTCCTAACCTCATGATCCACCTGCTTCGGCCTCCCAAAGTGCTGGGATTACAGGAATTTTCCCTTTTTTTAAGGCTGAATAGTATTTCATTGTGCATATATACCACATTTTCCTGATCCATTCGTTCCTTGATGGACATAGAATGCTTCCATATCTTACCCATCACGAATAATGCTTCAATAACATGAGAGTGCAGGTATCTTTGGAATAGGCATTGCAATTCCTTTGACCATATACCAGTAGTGGGATTGAAGGATCATATGATAGATATATTTTTAGTTTTCTGAGGAGTCTCCATACCATTTTCCGTAATGGCTGTATTAACATTTCCACCAACATTGCATAAGGGTTCCCTTGTCGGCACTCCCTCGCCAACACTTATCTTTTGTCTTTTTGATGATAGCCATTCTAACAGGTGTGAGGTGATAACTCATTGTGGTATTAATTTGCATTTTCTTGATGATTAGTGATGATGAACATTTTTTAATATATCTGGCAGTCACGTATGTCTTCTTTTGATAAGTGTCTATTGAGGTCCTTTACCTAATTTTTACTGGATTATTTGTTTTCTTGCTATTCCATTGAGTTCCTTATATGTTTTGGGCATTAGTCCCTTATATGGTTTGCATATATTTTCTCCCAAACCATGAACTATCTCTTAGCTCGATTGTTTCCTTTGCTTTGCGGAAGCTGTTTAGTTGATGCAATCCGATCTGTTTTTTTTTCTTTGTTGACTTTGGTTTTGTGATCATAACTAAGAAATCTTTGCTCAGATGAATGTAGTAAAGTATATCCTCTTTGTTTTCTTTTAGTAGTTTTACAGTTCAGGTCTTACATTTAAGTGTTTAATTTGTTTTGTGTTGATATTTGCATATGGTGTTAGACTAGAATCCAATCTCATTTTTCTGCTTGTGGATATCTAGTTTTCCAACACCATTTATCAAACAAACTGTCCTTTTTTATTGTATGTGTTTTGCACCTTTGTTGAGAATTAATTGACCATACATGCACAGGTTTGTTTCTAGGTTCTCTATCCTGTTCCATTGGTTAATGTGTCTATTTTTAGGTCGATATCAGTATGGTATATTTCATACACTGCAAGATGCAACTCATATGTTATGAATCTATCAGGATGGAGGAAGAATGTGCTTTGATGTCAGTAATGACCAAGACAGGGTGCCACCAAAAAGACAGTTACCAGTTTGCAGGCTCAACTGCAGTGTGTCCTCCAGAGTATCAAAAGATTCAAAATTTTGTCACAGACAAAAGTAGAACATATTCTAAAACTTCAGGAAAAGTACCAAAACAAGAAAAAAATGAATTTTCCATGAGATAACTCCATTTTTACATGATTGAATGGGTACAGTATTCTTTTGTGTACATACAGTAAGCTTCAGTTTCCTCTATTCTATAAATAAATAGCACACTAATTGCAGATAACCAAAGAACAGAACCAAGTAATTCAAATTGGCACAAACAAGAAAGACAATACCAAACTATGGTAGATTAAACATTCCAGAGTGGTCTTCTTCTTTCTCTGTCAAAATATACATATATATTATCTATATCTGTAGATAATACAGACATAAATAAATATGAGTCCTATGATATTTGACTGTTTCTTTCCTTGTAATGAATGTCAGATACCTATAATTTATGACATGCAGCGATTGTTTCATTGGTTGCATTTTCTTTCAAACTGAAGTGAAACTTCTGAAGAGGAAAACTTGATAAATTCATGGTAAGTTTCTATCTCCAGTTAAGCATTGCAATAATAATTCATGGATAAACAACAGCTGCAAAAAACATTAAGATATTATGAGTATATGAGTGTGGGAGTGTGTGTGTTTTAGTAATTGGGAATTGTTGGTCACATTAAAAGCCCATGTTATTACAAACAGGAATTTCACTACAAGGCACCGTAATGCAAAGGTATGAAGAAAACCTATCCAAGAAAAGAGAATCAGACTTGTCCACTTGTTAAATCAGAAATAAATTCTCTAAGAGAATTCCAAGGAAATTTCCTTGGAAAGATAATTCCCCCGGAAAATGTTGTATTTCCTGGAAGAACCAAGAGAAATAAAAAAAAATTATTATAAATGC
Organism: Piliocolobus tephrosceles; assembly: GCF_002776525.5. Classification (NCBI taxonomy): domain Eukaryota; kingdom Metazoa; phylum Chordata; class Mammalia; order Primates; family Cercopithecidae; genus Piliocolobus; species Piliocolobus tephrosceles. The sequence continues at coordinate 145,832,158 of NC_045438.1, forward strand.
AAGTATTTATGCCAAGAGAATCTTGTTACTTAGAACATAAGCCTGCCATCAAAACTCTATTTTTGTTTAAGTAACAGTTAAGAGTGCAATCCGCAACGGGGTGCCAGCAGCCAGAGTTGTCTGAGGGGATGGCCATGGGCTTCAGAGCATGGGCCAAGAGAGAACAAAAACACAATGTACAAAGAAAAGGTGTTATCAAGAATCAAGAAGACGGTCCAAACGAAGCATCAGACTAAAAAGGCAGGCACAAAGGCAGACTCCAGTCCCAAGATAGTAGGGTGCAAACTAAAGAAACTAGAGTACAACTATCAGGTTCAGAACATGCTTGCTGATCTGGTGGCTTTTATAGGTTGCTTTTAACATCAAGCCTGGGTGGGGAGAAAGTTATTAAGGCCACTCTTAATAACTCTGGTTATTGGAGTGATGAACTCTGGTTCATCCAACATGACGAATACATCATCTGATCTTATTTTAGTTTTACATATGTGCAAAAAACAGAATAAAATAAATAGAAGCTGTGCATATGTGTGTGTATGTGTAGCATGTGCACAAATACACATAGGCATGTTCGCAACCATAGCTAAAATCATAGCCCGAGGGCACCGAAGTGCAAACCTCTTCAGGCCAGAGTCTGCAGTGTGTATTGTTGTTGTTTTTAATCTTTACATTTCTAGCCTTGAACACATTTTATATATTACAATATATGTTTAACAAATGAATGAGGAAGAACTTTTATCTCTTTCATTAAAATGTGTTTTGCAATTCTATTTATCAGGGATAAAGAGTTGTACTTAAACACCTGGATGTCAAAATACTAAAATTGATTGCAATATTATCAAAAGTCATCACCATCTTTTTAATCTTGAATCTACTTTTATAAATTAAAAAATTCTATGCAAGTTATCCTGTGGAATGTGGGAGTGCTGAAGAGAGACATGAGAGAGCCATCTGGGGAGTCAGAAATACTCTACTTCTTGATCTGACAGGTCGTTACATGGGTATCTACATAAGTACAATTCATCAAGTCAAACACCAGCTCTCATTTGACTGCATGTAACTCATACTTCCAACAATAACATTGTGTAAACCAAATAGAACGTATCTTTTGGCCAAACCTGGAAAAAAATCTTTTATCGAAAGAATTCACTGCAGGAATAATTTGGCTTCATTGAAAGAGTACTGCAGAGGTAGATTCCCGAATAAGTACCTGGGCATGGAAAGCAGAAAAAGGCTTTTGGAACTAAAAGCTTAATTGTGTTCTGCATAAGCATGAACATAATGAACACATCATATAAGAGTCACTTGGCAAAAGAGCTATCAGTATGCTTTCTGGAATCTTCACTGATGTAACATGAGCTCACCCCATGCTCACACTCTCACCTTCTTGAGATTTACCCAGGTCTTCTGTTCACTCCATGGCAGGGAATAATTTCAGAGATTATTTGGCTGTGGTTGAGCACAAAAGGACTGAGCCTGGCTGTTACAGAGACTGGCCCTCTGCACCTATCTGTTAGCTTCAGTACCTATTCCTTGTTTATTTTTGTTATTTTTCAGAGTGATCTAGAACCAAAGTTTGGAGAACTAGCTCCAAGTTTGTGTGAGAGTATACAGCACAGTCCCTAAGACTGAGCAGTCCTGGGGCCAAAACCCTGTTGAGCATCTTTCACTGCCACAGGTAGGAATGGGGAATGATTTGTTTAGCATTCAAATGAGTCACATAATACCAGCAGCACAGAAAGTTATCATTTCTTAGTTCACTTGCATAGCATTAAGAAAAAAATTAAATAAACAAATATGGATTATTTTTATAATGAATGCAATCTTCTTAGACTAATAGCCAGAGAAGAGCTATGATTGTTGTATGTCGAAAAATCCCAAATGGCAAAATGTAATTAAAGTTAGAACTGTTGAACAAATAAACCTGTTAAATACATAATATTACCAGGCAAAATAGCTATGTGTTTATCATTTTGCCACTGTAATTACATTCACTACAACTCTTCATGCATATATTAATATCTCACTAACATCATAGAGGCTAAAATATAAATTGCAGAGCACTGAGCCTAGTTCCATCCAAAAAGTTTGAAATGCATGGTAAAAATGCTTGTCATTAAAAAACAAAAACAAAAAGGCTTTGGATTTAATGTTACTACTAATTGCTTTACTGAGAAGTAAAAGATTCTTATAACTACATGTGTACTGGTTTCAAATGAAGAATCATGATGTACCTCTACATGGGCATCTGGTTTGAAAAATTATGATATTCTTTATTGTGGATCTCTTGGAGCATAAGGCGCAGAACTTGTTCAATTTGACCTGAAAAAGGAAATACCTGGAAATGAACCTAAGTTGCTATTCCTACATTAATAGTAGACAAATATTTTTAAGTAATCTCAACTAATTTCCAAGATTATGAATGACTGTAATTGGATAGATGTTGGTTGGAGTGGGTGTGTTAGTTATTAAGAGTTGGGAGAGGTCAGGAAATTAATTCCTATGGGATGAAACTCTGTATCCAAAAATAAGCAAGAAGAGGCTTTGAAATGATTTCCAAAAGCTTGACTAAATCAGTGCCAAAGATTGTATGGGGGGAAAAAAAGATTACACGTAATGAATAGTAAAATAAGAAAAAGGCAGAAAAAGAGGAAGGGAAGGGAAAGGAGAAAGAAAACCAAATAATTTTTGTGAGTACAGAACATACAATGAATCTTCATTGCTGAGTTAATAAAATACTGTCTTTAGCACCAATAAATTACAGAAACAGGGAATGGAAAAATGTAATAGAAATCACAAGCCTTTAAAAATAACACTGGCAATAATTAAAAACCTTTCCCTTAAAAGCTTCCTATTGTTAATTGGTTTACTTTCATTTAGATATAAATTCATTTCCACAAATTAACTTTTACCATTAGAATAGCCAAAAAATATGGAAAGCCTAGAAATTGACAGAGCAGAGTCAATATATTGAGCAAAGTAATGTGATGGTACATAATCTCTATCATGACTAATCTAATCATAATCTAATCATAATCATCATTATTTTTGGAGGGCCATTTTTCATCATGATGGCTGCACTTTATTTTGAAATTATTTAAGAGAATTAAATATTTTGTAAAGTGAAAATTAATGTGTCTTTATTCATGACTGAGTAAACCACTACAAATGTTTTTCAAATTCCGTTCTTTTAAAATAAATGGCATGAATGGTCATTTAAGTTAGTCACCATACCTATTGTTTCCATGACACAATGACTACAGCTGCCCTAATGAGTCCAATCGAATAGCTATTGTGCTTGTGGTTTGGGAGTGTGAAGTTCTATTTCCTCACATTTGGATTTTAATCAAATCACTAATTCAAGCCAGGCCACTGAAACACCTACCAATTTTAAGAAATTCAAATTACTCTCCTTTCATGAAGGATTAAAACTTTATTCATCTTGAAGGATATCACCCAACCAGTTAATTTATGTATTTGAGAAGAGAAAGTACAAATGGATTGTCTCAAAATGAAAAATATTGTATGGCAATTGGTCCCCACAACTCACAGGTATGCACACATGCGAGACACAGATTTGATCTCTCCTTAAACAAGTCATTGTTTGTTTAAGCCTTGGATAAAGACCAAGATTTTTAATATCACTGGGCAAAGGCCCTGACCATCATTCTAGCCTCATTCCCGGCCCTGTCTCTCTAATACATTGTGCTACTGCAATGCCAACTGATTTAGATTCCCAAATACTTAATGCTACGTTATCCGTGAGCATTTGTATGCACCATTCTCTTTTAACGGAGCAATTTCTTACTTCTTCAACTTGTTATCTCCTGCATCCTTTCCCTCAAACCTCATTTGAAATATCAACTCATCCAGGAAGATTTGTCTGATGCTAAAAGCTCATTTAACTGCCCTTGTCAGGGTGTTCATAGGCTAATCACTGGTTTGGTAAGTCTCCATGATGGGATTATATGCTATTGAAGAATAAAGAGGTGTGTTATTAATCTTCAATTCCCAGGACTTGCCATATACCTGATGTATAGCTGGATGTCACTAATTTAAGCAAGTTGAATAAACGGATGAGCCAGCAGAATTAAAAAGAAGAGGAGGAAAGACAGACTAAATGAAACACAATGACTGTTCTATAACTGTCATATACCACTCTATGTCAAAAACCACTTTATGCTTGTACTAGTTTGTGCTTTAAAATGTTTTTAAACATTCTTACGTATATTGCCCACACAGTATACTGGACATCTCCTTGAGCTTGATATGAGGAACCTGCAGTTTAAAGAGACTTTAAAGATTTGCCTAAAGGCAAACAGGGAGTTAAATACAGGATTGGAACTAGGCCTTATCACACCTCATCACAGCTTCCTTCCGACACATTGCAGTGTTACAGTGTGCTGTGTGCTTCAGGCAGGCGTGTTACAGTGTGCT